>NC_140173.1:93599225-93766311 GCF_963971535.1 Notolepis coatsorum
AACTCAAGTTCAGACCTATGTTAATCTATTTCATTAGCACTAAAAGTGATCCTCCTTTATTGTATCATAAACCTCCGAATGTCATCTTTCAAAAGAGACCAGGCTTATGCATGTGCTATAAGTATAAAGTATAGTATTTTGGTTTGCAAAAAAGGTATGCAGTCCTCAAAAACGAAAACAAAAATCGCCACTTTTCTGCCCGCATGTTAAGAGGTTAATGTAGTGTGTGGGACTGGGTGTGTGCACGTGAGATGTGGCTGGACTAATGATGTGCAGGTGTGTTCTATCAGTACTAATCAGCTACCTAATTGACTCTACTCCTTCTGTGACGGACATATCTCCCGTCCTTCACATATCCAAAGGAGGGGGGAGGAGATCTGTCACAATATAATAAGTGTTAACAGAATTCGACTATAGGGCGACAATAATGTGGTCAAGAGGCATGGTTTTTATCTTGAGCCTTAACTGGCGTTGTTCCTTTTTATTCACATGGAAAGCAGCAGTAACATACAGGTCTCCTCTCTCTGAGAGGCATGGGTGGAGAGAACGAAGTGGGAGTATACCTTTGCTTTTATACTCGCCACAAGGTAGTGTACCTGGGTGGCTCCGCCTAGAGCGCCCTCTAGTGGGAACAGATATATATGCATCTAGACAGTCACTGGTAGAGACAGTTATATATGCAGGTAAACAGTTACTAGTGTAAACAGCCATATGTACAGTTAGACAGTTACTAACAATCCTACACAGAACCTCTGATTTCAACAATAAGTATCACAAGTTAGTTGGATTGTATAGAATAAGTATCATAAGGTATCCACAGTTGTGTGTGTCTGTGTGTGCGTGTCCATGTGTGTGTATGTGTGTTTGTTTGTTTGTTTTTGTGTGTGTGTGTGAGTGTCAAGACTCCACATTCGTGAAATCACGACGAGGTATGTCATATTGCTGAGTCTGCAATACACACATACACATGCACACAAACACATAAACACACTTTATAAGTACAATGACTTGACTAGTGGAGGGACAGAGAGTTGTGTGTGTGTGTGTGTGTGTGTGCGTGTGTGCGTGTGTGCGTGTGTGTGTGTGTGTGTCTGTGTGTGTGTGTGTGTGTGTGTGTGTGTGTGTGTGTGTGTGTGTGTGTGTGTGTGTGTGTGTGTGTGTGTGTGTGTGTGTGTGTGTGTGTGTGTGTGTGTGTGTGTGTGTGTGTGTGTGTGTGTGTGTGCACATAACCAGATCATATTTGCAAGCTAAGCAGTCACCAGTCAAAAGGAATTACACGCTGCAACTTAATACAGGACAGATCATATACATTGGTAGAACTATAGGAGGCGGGCAAGGCTGGGAAGCACAGAGGAGGAGCAGGAAACATTATTTTAATTACAGCTCAAAGGTAACATTTAGTAACACGATAACAAAGTTATTAATATATCAACATTTGACCACTAAACACTGACTCCACACCAATCAAGTGTGTAGACCATAGTAAACATAGCAGACCAGGAGAAGCAATCATCTTCGTTCCTAAATCCTGTTTCATGTTAGGTCACAATCCAGCAAATCAGCTGTGGTACCACAGTCTGCACGAAAAGTGAAAAAGCAACAACATTAGCCACATCCTTGGCACCAAACACGATCAGTCAACCTAATGTTACAGAGGCTTGCACAAGCTATAGCGTTTAGTTATAACGTTACATCTACCACATCTAACGTTAGCGAAGCCAAAGAGTAGTTAAATTAGCGTTATTAGTGTCATTCGCCCTCCAAGACACGAACTGAAGAACAATAATAATAATAATAATAATGGATTGGATTTATATAGCGCTTTTCTCTGACTCAGAGCGCTTCACAGAGTCCATTATTCGTTCATACACAGTCATACCGGTGGTGGTAAGCTACAATTGCAGCCAGAGCTGCCCTGAGGCAGACTCACGGAACAAAAAGCGTTTGCATTTGAAAGGTCTGAGGCCTGACATCAAGGTGAAAAGTCACTACAGTAGGTGCTCTGAGGCCTGACATCAAGATGAAAAGTCACTACAGTAGATGCTCTGAGGCCTGACATCAAGGTGAAAAGTCACTACAGTAGGTCTGAGGCCTGACATCAAGGTGAAAAGTCACTACAGTAGGTGCTCCAAGGCCTGACATCAAGGTGAAAAGTCACTACAGTAGGTCTGAGGCCTGACATCAAGGTGAAAAGTCACTACAGTAGGTGCTCTGAGGCCTGACATCAAGGTGAAAAGTCACTACAGTAGGTCTGAGGCCTGACATCAAGGTGAAAAGTCACTACAGTAGGTCTGAGGCCTGACATCAAGGTGAAAAGTCACTACAGTAGGTGCTCTTAGGCCTGACATCAAGGTGAGAAGTCACTACAGTAGGTCTGAGGCCTGACATCAAGGTGAAAAGTTACTACAGTAGGTCTGATGCTTGACATCAAGGTGAAAAGTCACTACAGTAGGTCTGAGGCCTGACATCAAGGTGAAAAGTCACTACAGTAGGTCTGAGGCCTGACATCAAGGTGAAAAGTTACTACAGTAGGTGCTCTGAGGCCTGACATCAAGGTGAAAAGTCACTACAGTAGGTGCTCTGAGGCCTGACATCAAGGTGAAAAGTCACTACAGTAGGTCTGAGGCCTGACATCAAGGTGAAAAGTCACTACAGTAGGTCTGAGGCCTGACATCAAGGTGAAAAGTCACTACAGTAGGTGCTCTGAGGCCTGACATCAAGGTGAAAAGTCACTACAGTAGGTGCTCTGAGGCATGACATCAAGGTGAAAAGTAACTACAGTAGGTCTGAGGCCTGACATCAAGGTGAAAAGTCACTACAGTAGGTCTGAGGCCTGACATCAAGGTGAAAAGTCACTACAGTAGGTCTAAGGCCTGACATCAAGGTGAAAAGTCACTACAGTAGGTCTAAGGCCTGACATCGAGGTGAAAAGTCACTACAGTAGGGTTGAAGCCTGACATCAAGGTGAAAAGTCACTACAGTAGGTGGTCCAAGGCATGACATCAAGGTGAAAAGTCACTACAGTAGGTCTGAAGCCTGACATCAAGGTGAAAAGTCACTACAGTAGGTGCTCTGAGGCCTGACATCAAAGTGAAAAGTCACTACAGTAGGTCTGAGGCCTGACATCAAGGTGAAAAGTCACTACAGTAGGTCTGAGGCCTGACATCAAGGTGAAAAGTCACTACAGTAGGTCTGAGGCCTGACATCAAGGTGAAAAGTCACTACAGTAGGTCTGAGGCCTGACATCAAGGTGAAAAGTCACTACAGTATGTCTGAAGCCTGACATCAAGGTGAAAAGTCACTACAGTAGGTGCTCTTAGGCCTGACATCAAGGTGAAAAGTCACTACAGTAGGTGCTCTGAGGCCTGACATCAAGGTGAAAAGTCACTACAGTAGGTCTGATGCCTGACATCAAGGTGAAAAGTCACTACAGAAGGTCTGAGGCCTGACATCAAGGTGAAAAGTCACTACAGTAGGTACTCTTAGGCCTGACATCAAGGTGAAAAGTCACTACAGTAGGTGCTCTGAGGCCTGACATCAAGGTGAAAAGTCACTACAGTAGGTCTGAGGCCTGACATCAAGGTGAAAAGTCACTACAGTAGGTCTGATGCCTGACATCAATGTGAAAAGTCACTACAGTAGGTCTGAGGCCTGACATCAAGGTGAAAAGTCACTACAGTGGGTGCTCTTAGGCCTGACATCAAGGTGAAAAGTCACTACAGTAGGTCTGAGGCTTGACATCAAGGTGAAAAGTCACTACAGTAGGTCTGAGGCCTGACACCAAGGTGAAAAGTCACTACAGTAGGTGCTCTGAGGTGCTGACATCAAGGTGAAAAGTCATTACAGTAGGTCTGAGGCCTGACATCAAGGTGAAAAGTCACTACAGTAGGTGCTCTGAGGCCTGACATCAAGGTGAAAAGTCACTACAGTAGGTCTGAGGCCTGACATCAAGGTGAAAAGTCACTACAGTAGGTCTGAGGCCTGACATCAAGGTGAAAGGTCACTACAGTAGGTCTGACGCCTGACATCAAGGTGAAAAGTCACTACAGTAGTTGCTCTGAGGCCTGACATCAAGGTGAAAAGTCACTACAGTAGGTGCTCTGAGGCCTGACATCAAGGTGAAAAGTCACTACAGTAGGTCTGAGGCCTGACATCAAGGTGAAAAGTCACTACAGTAGGTCTGAGGCCTGACATCAAGGTGAAAAGTCACTACAGTAGGTCTGATGCCTGACATCAATGTGAAAAGTCACTACAGTAGGTCTGAGGCCTGACATCAAGGTGAAAAGTCACTAGTAGTAGGTCTGAGGCCTGACATCAAGGTGAAAAGTCACTACAGTAGGTCTCAAGCCTGACATCAAGGTGAAAAGTCACTACAGTAGGTGCTCTTAGGCCTGACATCAAGGTGAAAAGTCACTACAGTAGGTGCTCTGAGGCCTGACATCAAGGTGAAAAGTCACTACAGTAGGTCTGAGGCCTGACATCAAGGTGAAAAGTCACTACAGTAGGTCTGAGGCTCTGACATCATGGTGAAAAGTCACTACAGTAGGTCTGAGGCCTGACATCAAGGTGAAAAGGCACTACAGTAGGTCTGAGGCCTGACATCAAGGTGAAAAGTCACTACAGTAGGTCTAAGGCCTGACATCAAGGTGAAAAGTCACTACAGTAGGTCTGAGGCCTGACATCAAGGTGAAAAGTCACTACAGTAGGGGCTCTGAGGCCTGACATCAAGGTGAAAAGTCACTACAGTAGGTCTGAGGCCTGACATCAAGGTGAAAAGTCACTACAGTAGGTCTGAGGCCTGACATCAAGGTGAAAAGTCACTACAGTAGGTCTGAGGCCTGACATCAAGGTGAAAAGTCACTACAGTGGGTGCTCTTAGGCCTGACATCAAGGTGAAAAGTCACTACAGTAGGTCTGAGGCTTGACATCAAGGTGAAAAGTCACTACAGTAGGTCTGAGGCCTGACACCAAGGTGAAAAGTCACTACAGTAGGTGCTCTGAGGTGCTGACATCAAGGTGAAAAGTCATTACAGTAGGTCTGAGGCCTGACATCAAGGTGAAAAGTCACTACAGTAGGTGCTCTGAGGCCTGACATCAAGGTGAAAAGTCACTACAGTAGGTCTGAGGCCTGACATCAAGGTGAAAAGTCACTACAGTAGGTCTGAGGCCTGACATCAAGGTGAAAAGTCACTACAGTAGGTCTGATGCCTGACATCAATGTGAAAAGTCACTACAGTAGGTCTGAGGCCTGACATCAAGGTGAAAAGTCACTAGTAGTAGGTCTGAGGCCTGACATCAAGGTGAAAAGTCACTACAGTAGGTCTCAAGCCTGACATCAAGGTGAAAAGTCACTACAGTAGGTGCTCTTAGGCCTGACATCAAGGTGAAAAGTCACTACAGTAGGTGCTCTGAGGCCTGACATCAAGGTGAAAAGTCACTACAGTAGGTCTGAGGCCTGACATCAAGGTGAAAAGTCACTACAGTAGGTCTGAGGCTCTGACATCATGGTGAAAAGTCACTACAGTAGGTCTGAGGCCTGACATCAAGGTGAAAAGGCACTACAGTAGGTCTGAGGCCTGACATCAAGGTGAAAAGTCACTACAGTAGGTCTAAGGCCTGACATCAAGGTGAAAAGTCACTACAGTAGGTCTGAGGCCTGACATCAAGGTGAAAAGTCACTACAGTAGGGGCTCTGAGGCCTGACATCAAGGTGAAAAGTCACTACAGTAGGTCTGAGGCCTGGCATCAAGGTGAAAAGTCACTACAGTAGGTCTGAAGCCTGACATCAAGGTGAAAAGTCACTACAGTAGGTCTGAGGCCTGACATCAAGGTGAAAAGTTACTACAGTAGGTCTGAAGCCTGTCATCAAGGTGAAAAGTCACTACAGTAGGTGCTCTTAGGCCTGACATCAAGGTGAAAAGTCACTACAGTAGGTCTGAGGCCTGACATCAAGGTGAAAAGTCACTACAGTAGGTCTGAGGCCTGACATCAAGGTGAAAAGTCACTACAGTAGGTCTGATGCCTGACATCAATGTGAAAAGGCACTACAGTAGGTCTGAGGCCTGACATCAAGGTGAAAAGTCACTACAGTAGGGGCTCTGAGGCCTGACATCAAGGTGAAAAGTCACTACAGTAGGTCTGATGCCTGACATCAAGGTGAAAAGTCACTACAGTAGGTCTGAGGCCTGACATCAAGGTGAAAAGTCACTACAGTAGGTGCTCTGAGGCACTGTTGCCTCACAGCACGGTAGTGTAATGGTTAACACTGTCGCCTCACAGCACGGCATTGTTGCCTCATAACATGGTGGTGTAGTGGTTAAAGGCCAACTTGCAGGTTATACCCTACTCTTCAATTATGGGTAGTTTACATCATTGGTATCTAATTTCATTATTTATTTTTTTCCATTTGACGCCGGAAATGCCACTCAGAAAGGGTTAAAAAGGTCCACACACGAATAACATGTACGGAGCAAATCAAAAAGCGTATCAGACGCTAGCAGGGCCGTGACATCACTCCAGGCAACTTATGCCTTATGCCCGTCCGGGTCATAGTACTACTGGCTATATGGCTCTGGCTAACGTTACCCCGCTAACGTTAGCATTATGCCTACTGCCGTGAACCATTTTAAATCGGGGCATGTAAAAGAGTTTTGGGAACGAGTAAAATGTGCAGGTTCTCTTCTCAGACCTGTGGGGCAAAGCACTGCACACGCATCATGCCGGCTAGCAAGCTACACGTCACGGCATGTTGATACGATAGTAGCCCCTCGGATAGCACTCGGTGCATCAGTCACAAAACGGGCTACCACGATAGCTATTAGCTAACTAACATTAACGTTACAAGCTCAAACACCTTATAACTACTACTATTGTCGTGTCCATAAGTTCCCTGGCAGAATACTTGTGAGGACAAAGGTATACAAACAGGAGAGAACCATTTTAAATCGAGGAATGTTAGGAGTTTCGAGAATGCTGGCTACCAAGCTAGCTAACTTAGCTACTAACGTTATATACACAATATGTACAACGACACAATGATTTACATTATAAATATGGTAACGTGGTTGTGGCGTTTACAAATAGTGGTTAGCCTTAGAGATGAATGGCTATGATCAAGGAGCAATAGTGTTAGGTGAAACAGATACATTTTCATTCATTCACTCCTCGGCTAGTAGTAGCAAGGCTCTCTGCTTCCTGCCACTACCTGCTGTGACTCTCAGAGCCCCTGCTGCCTTGTACCTGGTGTGATATGATCATTAAGATGACACACGCACGTTATGAACCATGGATTAAAATATGCATGTGCGTGGAGGTTGTGGTTTGGTCGACAAAATGTTTGATAAAAACGCTAAAACTGGGTCAATTTCGATAATTTTTTTCCCTCTTCATGAATGTCACCCTAACCCTAGTCACATTGTTTATTGAACAAAAATACAACCTGCAAGTTGGCCTTTAACACTGTCACCTCACAACACGGCACTGTTGCCTCACAGCACGGCACTGTTGCCTCACAGCACGGCACTGTTGCCTCACAGCATGGTGGTGTAATGGTTAACACTGTCACCTCACAGCTAGAAGGTCCTGGGTTCGATTCCCACTTGGGGTCCAGGTTGCCTCCTCAGCCTCTCTGTGTGGAGTTTGCATGTTCTCCCCGTGCTCGCAAGGATTTCCCCTCCCAATAAGATAAACCCAATGGAAAAATATGCAGAACAGATCACTAACGCTATTGTGTCCCTGACGAAGACGGACAGGAGCACTTGGAATTGTCCCTGGGCGCGGCCCATGCCACAGCCCATGTCTGCTCCCGGCTGCCCTGGGGGGGGAAGGACGACGGGATGGGAAAAGTGCGACAAGAGAGACATTTCAACGGCGACTCAGTGCATATATGTGTTCCTGTGTGTCGCCCATCTTGCATGTGTGTGTTAATCTGCATGACAAGTAAAGATTCATCTTCTTCTACATTAGGTGACATGACATCAAGGTGTGCGTTTGAATCTGGAGACTACTGTAGCCAACGAAAAGACCAAAAGCCACAATGCATTTATTCTACTTACAAGTGTAGTCAATGATACCAGCCAGCACCTAACTTCCTCTCCTCTCTCTCCATTCCTAAATTACTCTCCTCTTTCCTCTCCACTCTTAAGAAGAAGCCTTTATTTAGACTTTATTATACACACATGCAAGATGGGCGACACACAAGAACACACACACACACACACACACACACACACACACACACACACACACACACACACACACACACACACACACACACACACACACACACACACACACACACAAACGGTCGGTCGGTCTGAGCCTCAGCTTTAGGTGTTCACAGTCAGAACATGCTAGAGCGCTGTGCTTTGATGGGTATCGGTCAAGTGTTTATAGAATTGAACGTTGAGGAAAGAAAGACTAACGTTAGAGAACTATGAAGAAAAAGGCCATAAAAAAAGTGGTGAATCTCGCCTAGGGCGCCAAATGGGCTAGGTCCGCCCCTGCACACACACACACACACACAAGGGCACAAATGGCCCAGAATGACACTGAAGAAGTTTATGGCGAGGACCACGGACGAAAACTGACAGTGGCGACGCTAGCTCACCGGCTAACAACGTCACTGACGCACCGGCCGCCGTGGAGGGGTGGGAACATCCGTGCGGGGGGGGGGGGGAGGGGGGGCACTCTCTCATTGACGGAACACAGTGTGAGAAGAGCATTTATGCGGGTGAACACCCGGAAAGCAGCTGGCCCAGATGGGATAACAGGACGGATACTTAAGTCCTGTGCTAAGCAGCTAGCCCCAGTGTTCACCACCATATTCAATCTATCCCTGGCTGAGTCCGTGGTCCCTGCCTGCTTCAAGGTGTCCACTATAATCCCGGTACCGAAAAAATCCTCCCCAGCAGGTCTTAATGACTACAGACCGGTGGCACTCACATCTGTGGTCACGAAATGTTTGGAGAGGCTAATTAAGGATTACATTTGTGCCTCCCTCCCCAGTGATATGGACCCTTTGTAATTTGCATACAGGTCAAACAAGTCCACTGACGACGCAGTCTCTCAGGTACTACACAAAACCCTCTCTCACCTAGACAGCCAGAAGGGGGGCTATGTGACACTGTTGTTCATTGACTATAGCTCAGCGTTCAACACCATAGTCCCCACCAGACTGGTGGACAAGCTGATCGAGCTGGGTCTGAGCTCCGCTCTGAGTGCCTGGATACTGGACTTTCTGAGTGAAAGGCCTCTGGCGGTGAGGGTGGGGGGTCAGACCTCCAGCACCATCACCCTGAGTATCGGGTCCCCCCAGGGCTGTGTTCTAAGCCCCCTGCTCTATTCACTCTACACACATGACTGTGTGGCCAGGTTCAGCTCCAACTCCATAGTGAAGTTTGCGGACGACACAGTGGTGGTGGGGCTGATCTCTGACAACGACGAGAAGGCCTGCCGGGAGGAGGTTGATGTACTGGCACGCTGGTGTCAGGACAACCGCCTGCTCCTGAACATTGGTAAAACCAAGGAGTTGATCGTGGATTTTAGGAGAACACAGCAGGACACACACACCACTGTGGATAAACGGGGCTACCGTGGACAGGGTGAGCAGCTTTAAGTACCTGGGGGTCCACATCTCAGAGGACCTGACATGGACAACACACATAGACTCAGTCGTAAAAAAAAAAGGCGAAGCAGCGCCTCTACCACCTGAGACAGTTAAGGAAGTTCCGAGTATCGGGGAAGATACTCCAGTCCTTCTACTCCGGAAACATCACTGCCTGGTATGGAAACAGCAAGGCACAGAACAAGAAGGCCCTACAGAGAGTGGTGCGCTCAGCTGAGCGTACTACGGTATTGCACTACCACCCCTGCAGGTCTTATATAACAAGAGGTGCAAATCCAGAGCTTGCAGAATAATAAAAGACCCTCACCACCCCAACAACAGCCTGTTCAAGCTGCTGCGGTCAGGCAAACGCCTGCGCACACCAGCAACTAGGACAGAGAGACTTCGGCTATAGTATTGTATAGTAGTGTACATAAGACCTTTTTTTGTAATACTTTATGTACATTATACCTGTTATGTCTCATTCTATGTCTTATTCTTATTTGTATTACTTGTATTATTGCACAATTGCTGCAGGCATGACCACCCGCATTTCACTGTATGCTTGTATGCTGTGACAAATAAAACTCTTGACTTGACTTGACACATATGATGATGAAGACTTTATTTCAGACTCAAGGTCCATATTACACATATACAAAACAACAACAAGAATGCAACAAAAGAAACAAGGCCAACAATATATTCAAATACATAATGCCATCGATTCCAATGTTTCCACAAATCAGAGGAGTACCTTGTATCACTTTGTTTTACATCACTAATGGCACCTATTATCTTGTTTTTTGACTCTAATAATCGACAAATACATTTAAACATCAAGTTCCTCAGCAGAGCATGGAAGGTGGGGACATTTGTAGTCACAAACAGATGGTTTGCACTAGTCCGTCTTGGGAGCTGTTCCACCCGACGGGGTCGGTAACGACCCCAAAATGGCATGTGGTCATAAATAAATTTGTGCATATTTTTTGCGATTTTTTTATCCAAAGTTTTCAAGTATTAACATCACTAACATGTCACAAACGCATGTAGAATGTATATTATCATCAATACGTTAGTTTAGCAAATAAAAGTGCCATTAGATAGTTTTAACTTCTCGATTTGCTGAAGTCTATTGCAAGACGGCGACCATTTTGGAAAATTTGAATCATGGGAATTGTCATTTTTTTGCGGCCATTTTGTCGAGGGCATGCATAGCTGTGGATCAGCGTTGGAATTATTCCGAACTACTAGGGGTGTAACGGTACGCGGATACGTACTGTACCGCCTCAATGTGGTCCTCCGGTACAGTACACGCTGTGCACAGAACGATTGCAACGGTATGGAATTTTTTTTTGCGGAACTTAAATCCCCCCGGCCCTAATATAACGTGCACAACTAACCGGATGTTGTTTGTTCATCCCACGCAGTGTGCAGCTACACTGAATGAGAGCTGTAATTCAGCATAGCATATTAGCATATTAGCATATTAGTATGGCGAGTCAATACTAACTGACCAGCCAGAGCTAGAAGATGCTCCCACAACATTCAAGTCTCCCGTTTGGGATAATTTCGGATTCCCAGTTAACCACAGTAATGGACAAAGCCAGGTGGATCGCACTAAAGCTATGTGCCGGCTAGCCCCTTTTGTGACTGTGATGCACACTTGTGATGCAAGCCTTGCATCACAGTCACGAAAGGCGCTATATTGCCGGCATTGTTCAACTTTATTGCGAACTTTATCACGCATTTGAAACGGCATCACCCTAATGTGAATTTCACTGGTACACCGAAGAAGCAAACCCAGCTCCCCGTGACATTCAAGCAGCATCTTGCTATTAATTCAGACTGGGCCTGTTAACAGAAATGGCTATGGGGCGACAATAATATGTACAAGAGGCATGGTTTCCATCTGTGGCAGCGGTTTATTCATTCACATTGACTCATACCCAGTGATGCCGGTAACGCGTTACTAAGTAACGCGTTATTGTAATCTGATTACTTTTCCCCGAAAATAGTAATCTAACGTGTTAATCTTTAAAAGCCAGTAATCTGATTGCAGTTACTTGTCCAAGTGGCTGTGCGTTACTATTTCGTTACTATCTCATCATAAATTCATAATGCAGGCGGAATGCAGTATTTTATTTCGTTTTCGACAGTCAAAAATACATTTTGAGCTGTTTTTCTTATTATTATTATGGAGTGACGTGGTGTGGCAGTGAAAGGGTTACACAAGAATGTGTCCCGCGGCGTGACTGGACTCTCTGTCTGTGAGTGACTCTGCTTTGGCCCAATCACATTCCCCATCCACAGTCTGCGAATCAGAGGCAGAGTAGGGCGGGTCTTCACAGCACGTCATGTAACTTATGCGCCAATCGTGTGACAGCAGGGCTCCGTTGTTATGTTCGTCTGAGAATTCCACCCCAAAACGCTTGTCTAAAGGAAGTTTAGGGGGACCCTGATGGAAACAAGACAAACGTCTTTCTCAGGTCTGCATCCCCTTAACAATTGTATGTATTGAGCCGTACTGTATTGTCCACATTCTGCAATCTGTTAAATAAAGTTTTCATTCATTCATTCATTCATTCATTCATTCATTCATTCATTCATTCAGGTACAGGAGGACTCGGAGGCCAGCCAAACAGCAAAAGAGAGAGATTGTTTCTTTCCCTATTGATTAATGTATATTTGATGGTGGCAGAGCAAAAGCTCTTATTTGCCAGATTTACAGTTAATTTACATGTTAAAGAGAGACTGATTGTATGTTTATAGAGAGACATTTATAAAAACAATTTAATAGTTACAGTTGATATAATTGAATAGTTCAGCCTGCATTTGTTAGATGTGAATAGATACACTGGTTTTGTACAACCACTGGCTGGCTGCTCTAATGCTGTGAGCATCATAGACTGTTGCTTTACCATACTTGATGGTACAGAAGCTGAAGCACTAGTTTAACAATTTACGTTATGTGCAGAGAAACAAGTTAAAAACAATTTATGCACTTTCAATAAAGCGTTTTAAAAAAAACTGTTGGGGGAACGACGACGACTTCGTAACCTAGTTACTTTCAAAGTAACTAAGTTACTCTGATAATCAAGTAATCAGTAAAGTAACTTGGATTACTTTTTAAAGGAGTAATCAGTAATCAGTAATCGGATTACTTTTACAAGTAATCTGTGGCATCACTGCTCATACCACAACAGCTCATGTGTTCTACTCTCCAGGAGAGGCATGTGTGGGAAGAAGAAAAAGTAGGAGGGAACCAAGACATATATACTCCCCAACCTGGCGTAGACAGTAGAAGCTCCGCCTATAGCGCCCTCCAGTGGACACAGATATATATGCAGTCATGGGAGTAGTAGAGGACAGTTACAATTAGCTACAACCATACATACTAGGGATGTCCCGATCCGATCACGTGATCGGAATCGGCGTCGATCACGTGCTTTTCAGAGTATCGGGGATCGGGAAAAAATAATAATAAAAATCGGCAGTCAAAAAAAGAAAATTTTTATTCAACAAACATGACCATGTCCACGTCTTAAACTCATACGGAGGCCTTAGTTTTGGTTTTAAATTACATATAATATATCATCATTAATGTATTTATTGTCACACAGAGCAGAATAATTATCCACAACAAACACATTCCCCTTTAATTTTCACCGTTGCAACAAACATTCCCTTTAATTTAGACGCTACACGCTACACGCGACCACAACAACAACACGTCGCTCCCGAAACACGGTTAATATCCACTGACTTGAGCAGCTAGACTTAATGTCAGAGGTTTGGAACTAAGCATTTTAAAATATAAAGTCAAGCCAGTTGCAATGTTTGCAAGGAGGAGATTCCGCGTGGAGGAAAAACTCATGAAGCAGCAGGCTGGAGGCGAAGTTTTCAGACTAAATTTTCACCTGGAGGATAACGTTACGTGACTGAGGTTTATCGTCGGCATTTCAGACCAGAATGGACCATTACGTAAGTCGAACACTGAATGTATACTAATGTGCAAACATATATTGAAACTTTTAATATTTCTCATATGAAGCAGAAGCACATTTCTCAGGGTGAATGTAATAACAAACGCCTCCGCGCTCGCGCCCCCGGACTATTATAGGCAACAGATGGGCTTGTCTCACTCTGCCAGTTTCTGACAAAAATGCGTCAAAATTGATTACTAATGTGAAAGATCGGATCGGAAACGATCGGATCGATAGATATTTAAAATCACATGCTCGGGATCGGATCGGAAGCAAAAAAAGGCGATCGGGACATCCCTAATACATACACCCTCTAGATTCAACACTCCCACTTATGGTTGCTTAGTACACTGTATGAACTCTTCAAAACAATTTACAAAGGAAATAACACAGTCTTAGAACATCAAAAAGAGTATGGCAGTCAATATTTACACACCAAACATGACCTCTGCAAATCTCCTCAGTTTCAATTTTTAAGCAGGCTTCGTCATAGAGTCTGCTACCATGTCATCTGTTGGACAATAAACCAGTGTCATCCTGATGACAGATCTGATGAAATGGTACTTTATATCCATATGCTTACACCTCTGTCGACATACAGGGTTTCTCGCAATGGCAATAGTACCCTGGTTGTCCTCATAAACAACAGTTTTCTTATATACATAGTTATCCATCCCTCCGAGCAGTTGTTCTAGATAAATACACTCCTGTATCGTCATGGCCAGGGCCATGTATTCGGCTTCACAAGTTGACAGTGCCACTGTGGGCTGCTTCTTTGTTTTCCATGAAACCAGTGAGCTGTTTGTGTTTAAACTAACACAGTATCCAGTAGTACTCCTTCTATCTGTGATGTCAGCAGCCCAGTCTGCATCACTGTAGGCTTTAAGCCCTAAGCCTCCGCTGCTCATTTTGAAACAAAGTAGTTTATCTACTGTACCTTTGAGATAACGAAAAACATGTTTTACCGTGATCCAGTGTTCCTCTGTGGGATCAGCAAAGTGCTGTGACAACTTACTCACTACAAAACATAGGTCAGGGCGGGTACATGTTGTTAAGTAGATGAGGCTACCCACGGGTTCCCTGTACATTTTCACATCTGTCAGTTTCTGAGCATCCTCCTGATAATCAAGTTTCTGATCACATGGTGTTTCCCTCGTTCTACATTCCTGCATGTCAAAACGTTTAGGATCATTTCCACATATCTCTTCTGGGATACTGTTAGACAATTTTCCGACTGCTCAAAGTCCATGCCTAGGAAATGCTTTAATTTGCCAAGGTCTTTCATTTTGAATCTGGTGGAGAGCATACCTTTCACCTGATCTAGGTTCCTAGAGTTGTCTGCTGCGATGATCAAATCATCCACCCAAATGACGATTATCACTTTTCCTGACTCTTTTGACTCCCTTGAGTAAACACAGGGGATTCTGTAGGAAGTGATCCTCGATGAGGCATGTGTGAAGCATCTCGTTCCAATTTCGCCCAGACTGTTTCAGGCCGTAAATGGATTTTTCTAGCTTGCACACTAGCTTCCCCCCTTTCTTTTCGTAACCTTCAGGTTGTTCCATATATATCTCCCTATCTATGGGTGCGTGCAGATAGGCTGTCTTCACATCCATCTGATGTAAAATCAGATTGTCCTCAGCTGCTTTCTGAACCACTACCCTTACACTGGTCAGGTTGGCTGTGGGGGAGAATGTTTCACCATAGTCTATCCCCTCCCTCTGACTGAAACCCTTAGCTAGAAATCTCGCTTTGTACTTTTCGTGGCCTTCGATCCCTTCCTTGATTGAGTGCACCCACTTCCCTCCCACTGTCTGTCTGCCCTCTGGCAATTTGGTGAGGGTAAAGGTGTGGTTGTCCTCTGAGGACCTCATCTCCTCGTCCATCGCTCTCTCCCACTTACTCGACTCTGGGGACACTATGGCTTCCTTAAAGGACTGAGGCACGCCACACACCGCTCGGTAGCAGTAATCAATACTGGCGAGTGTACTGTCATCCTCGTCACTATCTCTCCGGGCATAATCTTTCAGATATCTTGGGGGTTTGTGTTCCCTTGAGGGATATCTCCCACTGCATGGGGCACTTGACGTCACCCTCGGGTGCTCCTCGTCATCGCCCTCTGGGGGTGTCTGGATGTCTGCCTGCACGCCTGTGCTCAGTACACTAGGATGTGGTGTCTCTGTCCCTCCATACCTTACCCCGGAGTCCAGCCATGGCTCCTCTGTCTGTGTCTCGATTTCGCACGTTGTCTTGGTGACAAATTTCACTAGTCTGTGCTTTTGCACCTTCCCTTTACCGGGATAGTAGACTAGGAGTGCGGGGCTCCCTCCGTCGTGTCCTACAAAGAGTCCTTTTTCACATCTGGACTCAAGCTTGCCTCTGTCCTGCTGGTAAGCATAGCACACTGATCCGAATTTGTGCATTCTGGCTAGATTACATCTTTTCCCTGTCATTGCTGTATATGGGGTGGTGCCCGTATGTTTATTAAAACACCTGTTCCTGGTGTAGGCGGCTTCTTGTACCGCATAATGCCACAGGCTCTTCGGTATGTTACTATCGTCTAGCTTACACCTGGCGATTTCAAAAAGAGTGCGCCATTCCCTCTCGGCTACCCCGTTCTGATGTGGGGAGTAGGGACATGATGTCTCGTGTCTGATCCTGTTTTTTCTCAACAGTGATTGGAACTCTCTGTTTGTAAACTCGGTCCCGTTGTCTGACCTCAAACATTTTACGTCCCCATAGGGGGCGACATCGTCAAGGAACTTCTCCGTGGCTTGGAGTGTATCACTCTTTGCTTTAAGGAAACAGACGAACACTACGCCTGTACCCACATCCGTAGGACTGTACATAGTAGGGCTGTCCCCGACTAAGGATTTGGATGGTCGACTAGGATATGCCAAAATTTGACGTTAGTCGACTATTGGTCGACTTAAAAAAAAATAAAAAAAAAATAAAGTATAGTTTTTATTTTTTATTTTTTCATTCCATTTGGGCTGTGGGGGGTGCTTAATGTCTGAAGGAGTCGACTGAAGGCTTCTTGTCCTCTGCAAAAGCATGCAATTGGTCCACTGATGGATACATCTTGATATTTGTCTAGTATAGTGTGTTCATTAGATGGGTGAAATCCTCTTTCAGTGCCTCTGTGCCTGTTTTCGTAGGCAGTTAGCCTCAATGTTAAACCGTGTACCATCTTTTTCTACAAGAACATCTTTACCTTCACTGAAGAACACTTCGGCACCGTTAGCAGAAGCAGATTTTACTGAGAATAGTTCTTGTGGGAACGAGGGTATATATAGAGCGTCCTTTAATGTCACTGTACACCGGCGCCCCTTAATGTCTATAAGGCATACCTGTGCGTCTCCTCTCCCCTGCGCCAACCCGTAGGTGCGTTTCCCGTCCGCCAGCTCCATGCTGTGTCCCTCCGGCTCGAATGATTTATCAAAGTTCTTGAAACTATTCCTGTCGTTGATGATGTGGGACGACGCACCTGTGTCCACGATCAGTCCCCTCCTCGGGAACTGCTGGTGGTGCGTTGGCCGGGCGACGCCCGTAGTCCGCACCCCGAAAACGAAGTCCTCTCGTCCTGCCACTCTCTGGCGTCATCTCAACTCGCCTCACGATCACCGTTGGCGCCATCTTGTCTGTAGTCGTCATTTCGTCCACAGCCGCCATCTTGACCATAGCCGCGATCTCATCCATCGCCACCATCTTGTCTATAGGCACCGCCTCGTCTCTGGCCGACATCTTGCCCATGTGCGTATCGGGCGCTCTGGTCTCGTTTCTTTTGGCACTCTTTGTCTGTGTGCCCCGATGATCTGCAGAAGTTGCACCAGACCGTCTTGTTGCAGTTATCCCTCTGATGCCCATTCTCTCCGCATCGCCAACACGTCAGCTCCGTCGTGGGCCTGGCCTTCTCCCTCAGTGTCGCTCGGGCTTTCAGTGCTATCCCCCCCGCTTCCACGGCGTCTGGGTGGATATCCTCTGAGGCCTCAAAGTTCGGCAGCTTGGCTTTGAACTGCCCCAATGTCATGTCCGTTGAACCATGGGTAACCAGTAGCGTGAACGGCCTGTACAACTCCGGTAGTCCTCTCAACACCATTGCCATCATTAACCCCTCGCCGGGTGCCTCTCTTGCACTCTTGAGCGCCGTCATGATCTGCTCAGCTCGGATGATGTATTCTGTCATCGTCTCTGTGTGCCCCTTCTTCAGGGCCGTTAACGTTACGTAGAGGGACACTACTCGGGGCCTTCCCCGTCCGATGTAATGCTTCCTCAACACTCCCAGGCTTTCTCAGCCTTTGTCCTTCGTGTCGCGGACTATTAGCCCCAAGCTTGTATCGTCGAGCACCGGTGCCAACTCACAGTATGCGTCCGCATTAAGCTTGTCGTCTTGGGCTTGTTCCTCTGCCGTCAGTGGTCCCGCGGGGGCCGCCAAGATCACCGCCTTGAGTCCCGCGCCGTGCATGCAACATAGCATGCGCTCTTCCCAGAGCTCATATCCCTCCGCTTTCCCATTAAATGAGGGATTTGCTTCTTCCCTTGGTCGCCATCCTCTTTCTTGGTGGTTGGTGGTAGGTGTAGCTTAAGCTTCCTTGGCCTAGTACGCTAGCCACGCGGCACTCCCGGTGCTACTCAGGCCTACACGTCAGCTAAGCTAGCTACCCTTATTATTTCGCCACTGCGAGATCTGGGCCCATAACCTGTTAACAGAAATGGCTATGGGGCAACAATAATATGTACAAGAGGCATGGTTTCCATCTGTGGCCTTGCTCTGCTGGCAGCGGTTTATTCATTCACATTGACTCCGGGAGAGGCATGTGTGGGAAGAAGAAAAAGTAGGAGGGAACCAAGACTTATATACTCCCCAACCTGGCATAGACAGTAGAAGCTCCGCCTATAGCGCCCTCCAGTGGACACAGATATATATGCAGTCATGGGAGTAGTAGAGGACAGTTACAGTTAGTTACAACCATACATACACCCTCTAGATCAGTGGTTCTCAAACTTTTTACACCAAGTACCACCTGAGAACGTAGCTGGCTCTCCAAGTACCACCATATGACCGGCATTAAAATACAGTCTATTCAGCTATGCACAGTTCACGCAGGAGGCAAATGTATTCCTAATACCATTATTTATTGTTAACTTTTGTCAGACACAGCCACAATGTACAAAGGGATAGCACTAGAACTAGCAAACGCTTCCACACAACTCATACAATGCAAGGGGCATTGAGAACATAATAACTAACATTCTAACCCACAAAATTAAGAACTGTATTTCAGCAAATGTACTTAATTCTCTCTCTCTCTCTCTCTCTCTCTCTCTCTCTCTCTCTCTCTCTCTCTCTCTCTCTCTCTCTCTCTCTCTCTCTCTCTCTCTCTCTCTCTCACTCTCTCTCTCTCTCTCTCTCTCTCACACAGCAAGCAATTGTCCGTCATTCTCTCTCACACACACACACACACACACACACACACACACACACACACACACACACACACACACACACACACACACACACACATGTTACGACCCTGGCTCAGGGGCACGCAACCTATGTGCAAACCAACACCAAAACCCTGTGCTCTAACTCAAAGTGCTACTATCTCAAGGAACTATTAATATAAATGTTAACTAAAGTACTAAGGTAACCCAACGGACAAGGACTAGAAGAACGTGACAGCTCTTTCTCTAAGCACAGACAGTGCATGTGTGTTACTAGGTCTGCCTTTAAAGCTCCCCAGCAGGTAACCAATCAGCACTAATTGGCTAATTGGCAGGCCTCACCTGCATGCCCGGTGACACAGGAGTGATCAGGCCTCTAGTACATAACACCTCCGCCACCAAACTGGTTGCCCAAGAGGCAACCACTACACAACAACCCATAAACAAAACAAAAAACAACTGTGACCCCTTAGTTGTCAGGGCCACTACCACAACAACGATAACGGGTACCACAAACACCGGTACTATGATCGTGAGAGGGCGTTTGCTAGCACGTTGTCCCTCCCACGATGTGGCGAATATCCAAGTTATACGCCTGGAGGAACAAACTCCATCGCATCAAACGATGGTTCGAGTTCACCATGCTGCGAAGAAAAACCAAAGGGTTATGGTCTGTATACACAACAAGGGGTAAACTGGAGGATCCAACGTAAACATCAAAATGGTTCAAGGCAAGAACCGGGTTGGCCCCTGTCGAACACGACCACCGATACCGATCTGTCAAAATTATACTGCAAACCAAAATCAACCTGAGAACTGCGCTTAACAGAACAGAACACAGCACAACAAAACCATAGATCACTGATACCATCTCCTCAAGCACCTGTTCCCTAATGAGCAAAACTCTCAAAGCACCCAAGGCAGCCATATCCATCCCACCTGGCATTGGCAGTTCAGGATACTGCACACCGTGAACATCCAGAGTAGGCTGTACCGCCTCAGGTACAGCCCCAGTGTACCGGGAACATGGCAGTACGACAGTCACAATAACGTCTGGAACACCATCTAAAATGGCGTCACCCAAAATAACTTTGTCCTGATCAAAATAAAAATGGCTGCCACTCAACAGACCAGGTCGCGAAGGCGGCTCCTGCTCCACAGGACACAGGTAACTAGGTTGACCATCACACCTAGTGCATGGCAGAGAATCAGTGTGGACATGTGGATCAATGTCAGAATCATCAACTGACATACTGGGACCATCCCTGCCCACACGTGAAACATTAGGGACAATAGAGCTATTGTGGGAAGGCTGGCAGCCTAAGTCAAGCTTAGTAGCCTCTCCAACTAGAACGGTGTCACATGAAACAACAGCACCTCTCATGGCATCCTTCCCACACTCCTCCTCCAATTAGTTCGTGGCCTCAGCCACCGTACAGGCTGGGAAGACCTTGAGACACTGCGCTGCCATATCATCTCCTGTCACATGCTTCTCCGGCACGCCTGTCAACTCTGGTTTCACCACCGGGCCTAACAAAAAAAACACAATCAAGAGAATCATTATGCAGAGGTACATCCACAGTGTGCTTTCCAAAATTCTCAACAGGTACACATTTTAACTCAACAAAGAATGTGTCACTAAGTGTAATGTCCCAAGTCGAAGTATCAACAACATCACTTTTGTCCTTTGACATTTCTCGTGCCACAGCACACACAGGAAACACTCCTGGATGTTTCTGTGCCAGCTCATTAGAGACCTCAGAAACCACAGGAAGGGGAGTTACAACCGGAGTAGCCAACACTTTGTCACCAGCCAAATCATTCCCTAGAATGAAGGACACCCCCTTTATGGGAATGTGAGAACATACCCCCACAACAACATTGCCTGATACTAAGGGAGAATTGAGCGTGACCTCATGCAAAGGTGCATCCACAAATCCACCCCCAAAGCCCCGAACAACGACACCGGAATGCAAAGAAGAGTTTTCTGAAAACGGCAAAACCCCCTCCAGAATGAGGGACTGAAAAGCACCGGTATCTCTCCAAATTGTTATAGCCTGTTTGGACTCTAGTGCATTAGTCAGGGAAACAAATCCATTCATCATAAACCTTGAGGAACCCTCGAGTTCTTTGTCCACATGTTTGATACTTTCCCCATCCCCATCTAACGTTGGCATAGGCGTCCTGCATATGGTTTCTACCAGAGCCACGGTTCTGAAATTTTTCTGCTCAAGCACCGGGCACCCAGCAACGATATGACCAGGTTCTTTACAGTAAAAACAGATAATCCCTTCTGGGAATGCACCAGCAGAACCACCCCGCCTAGGAGGTGAAGTTAACTGACCAACAGACACAGGTTTTGGGAAACGGCCCCCCTGAACAGGACGCCTATCCCCGGACTCAATACGGTAGTCCTCCAAAAACACGGACTTGTGTGTCAACACAAACTCATCGGCGAAGACAGCGGCGTCGCCTATCTTCGATACCCCACGCTCATTTAGATGTGTGGAAACGGTATCAGGAACACATCTTTTAAATTCCTCTAGGAGAATGAACTGCCTAAGCTGCTCTCTTGACTCTGCCTTTTGAGAAGTGCACCACCTGTCAAACAGGTTCTTCTTCTCCCTACCAAACTCAACATAAGACTGCCCCTCCGACCTGCGATAACCTCTAAAACACTGACGATAGGCCTCAGGGACCAACTCATAAGCCCTCAAAATGGAAGCTTTAACCAGCTCATAATCAGCGCTTTGTTCAAGGGACAGAGCAGTGTAGGCTTCTTGTGCCCTACCAACTAAAACACATTGCAGCAGCAGTGTCCAGGCGGTATCAGGCCACTTCAATGTGGTTGCCACCCGTTCAAAAAGGGGAAAATATCTTTCCACGTCTTTCTCAAAAAATGGAGGCACCATCCTAATATTCCTGCCTACATCAAAACCGGAACGTGACTCTGGATGCAGAGCACCCGCCTGCAAGGCAGCATGCTTATATTCAAGCTCCTTCTGTGCACGCTCCTGCTCCAACAACATTTGTTTCTCCTTAAACTCACGCTCCTCTCTCCTCTCCTCACGCTCGTGCTGTAGCTGCCTTTCCTTAAACTCCAACTCCCTTATCCTCCAGTCACCCTCTACACCAGGTGATAGCGGAGATGCGCCAGACGAAGGAGGCTCCTCCACCCTCTCCTCAAGCACCTGTTCCCTAATGAGCAAAACTCTCAACGCACCCAAGGCAGATGGTTTCAAACGTTTCTCACTGGGAGTAAGCTCGACCTTGTAGTGCACAGCAAGCTCGAGAAGCTGTTCTTTTGAAAACCTCTCCAACATGTCATGTGAAGGGTGATCCACAAAATCCCTAACGGAAGCCATCTTTTCTGCACCAGCGCCACAACCCGTTCACTTTAGAGTCACCAAAAAGCTGCCAAAAGCACCCTAGTACACACACAATCCACCTAAAGAGCCACCAAAGAAACACTAAAGAACCACTGAAGAACGACTAAAGAACCACGACGAACCACTGAAGAACCATACAGAATGCCAAAGCCACTAATAATAACCATAAAGGGACGCGGTGGCAATGTGTGCTACGGAGCGCACATTTCAAGGACGCAAAAAAAACATAAAAAAAAAACACACCCACCCCAAATAGACGTGTCATACACTCAGGGTGTTAGGTGCTACCAGGTATGCTCACCAAACACTCAAACAAACAAAATAAATCCAACAAACAATTCCAAACAGGTGCGCCTTCTAACCTGATATGACTACATATGCTTCTACGTCTAAACTGCAGAAAAAACCGGCCCACCACATGTCTACCCTAAGAAACACTAAATCAAGCCCTACCACACTACCTGTGTTTTCTGGCCGCCCTAATCTACCTACCCTTAAACTAATGCCCTGTAGACCTAACTTTCTTCAACCACACCTGCTACACAGTAAATTTCGCAGAGTAAATTTTACTCAAACTGAGTCCATTTGAGCCCAAGTGAGTAAAATTGTACTCAGTTTGAGTGAAATTTACTCAGTTTGAGTAAAATTTACTCTGCAAAATGTACTGTGTACCAGTCAAAGATCATATACCAATCATTTCATTGACCGCCCCAGGAGTACGTGGTGCACAGGACGCTAACCAACAACCAGAAAATAATGTCCCTATCTACATGTGGTGCCTACTAAACTATATATTTTAACAGCATAAGTATTCACATCAAATTAAAAACAAATACGGCATACTCACCTGTTTGATGAAATGGCTCAGCCCCCACGTTACACCATATGTAACGAACACCACCCAAACCATAATACGATGACACCCCGTGCAACACAAAAAAAAACCACCAAACAAAGTTCTAGGGGTAAAAGATCCCGGACGAGCGCCCAACTGTTACGACCCTGGCTCAGGGGCACGCAACCTATGTGCAAACCAACACCAAAACCCTGTGCTCTAACTCAAAGTGCTACTATCTCAAGGAACTATTAATATAAATGTTAACTAAAGTACTAAGGTAACCCAACGGACAAGGACTAGAAGAATGTGACAGCTCTTTCTCTAAGCACAGACAGTGCATGTGTGTTACTAGGTTTGCCTTTAAAGCTCCCCAGCAGGTAACCAATCAGCACTAATTGGCTAATTGGCAGGCCTCACCTGCATGCCCGGTGACACAGGAGTAATAAGGCCTCTAGTACATAACACACACACACACACACACACACACACACACACACACACACACACACACACACACACACACACACACACACACACACACACACACACACACAATTATTTTGTTACAAAAACTTAATTTCTTGCATTCTGGTGCAGGAATTTTTGAATTTTTACCCTTTAAATGCCAGTGTTTGTGATGGGCATCACAAATTATTGTAAAAAAGAAAAGAAAACACATATTCAATACATTTTTGAATGTTTACCCTTTAAATGCCAGTTTGTGTGATGGCATCACAAATTATTGTTAAAAAAAACACACAAAAAGTAAAATATTTACAATATATCAAATGCAAAGTACATTTTTCTGGGGGGGATTATTACAGGCTAGGCATGTGTCAATGATTAGCAGCAACACATATTTTGATGGATTTTTTGTAATGTCAGATTTAACACCAAGTCTTTTCAGAAAAGTGGGTGTATTTCATTTTTTATCTGACATTACAAGAAATCTAAAAATAAATGGTTATGATCAGGGCTGAAGTTGAATTAAAGAAACACTGGTCTGGCCTGCTTCTAAGTTCAGTGGCCTGAACTTTTTTTCTTTTTTTTTTTGCTTTTTTGGAAATGTTTTCAAGTACCACCAGCAGTACCACCAAGTACCACTAGTGGTACGCGTACCACAGTTTGAGAACCACTGCTCTAGATTCAACAGGGCCACAGCAATAACAAACGCCATATGTGTTTTTATAGCAGCAGATCTCAGCAGATCAGAACACAGGGTTTAAGCACATGTTAAAAGTAATAGAGCCCCGCTACCTAGTTCCCTCTCGTCCGTATTTCAGCCAGCAAGTCATACCAGCTCTGTATAAACTAGCCCCTTTCGTGACTGTAGCAAGACCTGCCCCTGTATTCAAGCAGGGCTTGCTCATGAAAGGGGCTCTGTATAAACAAGCACACGCTACAGTTGTCCAAGGCATCTGCTATGTAATAATCTTCAGATTTACATTAAGTGTTATTAGTAGGTTACAGCAGTAAGCATTTGTTTGCTCAGTAAATTATGGCCAATTCGTTTTATATTGTTTAATACAGTTAAATAAATAAATGAAAAGCAATTATTTTTACTGTACCAAAAATAATACCGAACCGTGACTTCAAAACCAAGGTATGTACCGAACCGTGGATTTTGTGTACCGTTACACCCCTACGAACTACACTTCCTGGCAGATACTGTGGGGGTTCAAAGTTCAGCGTCTGAATGAATTATTTCAATAACTGTTATTATTCGGGATAATAAGCCACAAAGGGTAACGTTTTTGACAAATATTGAAACGCAGTTAGTTTCTCCTCCCTATTGTTAGCATGTAGCAACAATTAGATCTGAAATTAGTTTCAAAATGGTTGCACTGTGGTGAAAATAAAAAGGTACAGTCAATTACAGTAGATATCATTATCTGTTCTTATGCACGCCTGGTGATACTAAATCCAAATTGAACTCAGGCATTTGAAAGATAATATATGTATATATATATATATATAAATGTGCAAATTGGCTATAATAAGGTAATTTATAAGCATCATATTTTATATTCTATAATAATATTTCAAATTGCATTGGTCCGGATGGGAGAATTCAGTACTGTATCTACAGAACCTTCTGTTGAATCATCTTCCCTTTATTAATTTCCTTAGACTTTTTGTACACATGATCTCAAGAAGGTACTGAACAAGATCAGTGGCAGTTTTTTAAGTTTGGTCATTATTATCATGGTGTTATTCACTGTCAAAGATTCAAAGAAAAATCATAATTCATATTATCCTTTGTTTCATCACAATTTAAGCAAGCAATCAAAGGTCGCCTCGTTGACCTTTCAACCCCCACCTCTTCTTCTCTGGGGGAATGAGGTCAAAAGGTTGCCACTATGACCTCTACCTCATTCTCATATCTCCTTGGCCTTTGTCTAGGCCTCTGACACCTTGTGCTGTCACTCGATAGGGGCGTGACCCCTGCTGTATTTGGGCTGGCAGTTGAGTGAGGAGATTTTCCCTCAGATGACAGTTGCGCAGAGTTTGGTGGGAGTAATGAAACCCCCGCTGTGGAGAGCCCGGCTGTTGCGAAGAGTGTGCCGTCTCCTTCCGCAGCATTTGGCCCGACCCCCGTTGACCGCCGTGAAGGTGGGAGAGGTTTGGTGCCTCTCCCTGATGTCAGCCTGGTAGTTGTTAAGGTCTCAAGACCTCTGTCGGATGGCAGCCGTTGGAGGATGAACCCCTTTAGCTGACAGCCGGAGCAGGTCTGATGAGAAGGCTGTCCTCAACCTGTTCCGTGCGTTGGCCGGAGCTCTCAATGCTCGAGAGCTAGGCTTCTCCCGGATCCCTTGGTACCCGCTGTGATGTGGTATCCAATGGGAGTTCTTGGTGGACACTGACCAGCGCCTTGGAATGTCAGTACAGATGGAATCCTTGATTTCCTCGTACCGCTCTTTGTGGAATGCTGGCAAACTAATCTCCCCTCAGCGCTCCGGTGGAAAATGCAGGTTACTTAATCACAAGTTGATAGGAACTCCAAAATGTTCTCCCTCAGATATATTTTTATTGTTCTGAGTTGACAACTTATTTTCCAAATCACTATTTATGTACTATGTTATTCTTTTTGGCTTCTGTATGTTATTATTCAACCAAATCACATCCTCTCATTTCTTTGTGCTGTACCCATTTTACTGGACCGTTACCTTGAGTCCAGCACATCCACCACTCTTTGAGCGTGTATCATACCCCTCTGGCACATCGCCCCTCTGCTAGGTATGGACTGTCATCAAAGTACCACACTTTGGACCACATTTCCTTACATGCAACATCTGTGCCGACTAGACGGTACTACGGTAAGATGTTGGTCATCTTTCATTAGACACAAGGACCATTCAGTATCTCCCCACCACTATAAAAGTGATTTTACGTGCCCTTAGAATCTCGCGATTCCACCGCCGCCTGTTGTGGTCTAAGGTTCGGGGCGCCTACCCCCTCCCTAAACCACACTTTTAGGTTACTGGTGCAGACAGGAAATTGATGACCCTCTTATTTTTCATACGATACCCTTAGGCTTCTATAGCCGTTTATGTTCTGGTTGGTATTGGAGCCGTCAGAATTTCACCTCTCCTCACCAAGAATCTGTCAAGACAAAAGAAAAAATACAAACACTTAACTTCAGTGTCATTTCAATCACATTCCTTTCTAGTGTTTCATGAGTTGTTTATTCTAATAAAAAATACAGAGAGATTGTAATTTATTTGAACATAACAAAAGGCCTTAGCTTCGTTTACTCCTGTTGTCTTTCCAGCTAGAAAATTCTGGATTCCCAATCACTCTGTCGTGGCCTCTCCCATGAATCTCAGAGGCAAAACAACAATTCTGCATTACTCCATCAACCCCACTCTGGTATCTCATTTTACTCTGCTTGGTCCTCCTTGAAAACAATCATATCACAGTTAGTTTCACAGAGGCCTATCATTTCTAACATCTCCTCTCGTTTGCTTACTGTCCACGTCCTTCCAATGGAAAATAAAAATATATTTACACACCTATTTTCTTTTTTTAATATCACAATTAAAATTTACATTTAATATTTAATATTCCGCTTCACATTACATTTCATTATAATTCTACATATTCATTCCAAAATCCCCCTGGACACCAGTGTAGCCTGGCATCCCACATCATCCCATCTCACACACACACCCAACGAGGAGAAAAAATAAACCTTTAGCAGCATTATTACCGCTAAATTCCCCGTTCCTATGCAGTATCCAGCCACCCATGTCATAACTCATGGATCCTGAACACCACACACTCTTGAATTCCCACAGCCCTCTGATCTACAATCAAAGGACCGCACTCCGGCCCCAATCCACAAGACATGTCAAGATACACACAAACTTCCAACCTTACAGGCACTCAATCAGCCTAGCCCATCCATAGCGGTATCCAGAATAACCCAAACACACACACACATCCCAACAATATCAACTCAATAACCCCAGTGAGACAACAGTCCCACTTAACCCAACACTAAAGTTAAACAAAAAACAAACAACAACACTTCATACTTCACAACACAACCACACAATGTTTCCTACAATATAGCCTCCCCTTTCTTATGTCATGATCCACAGAAGTATCTGGATAACGTGATCTCCCCTTGACACCAGGTACAACCACGTACAGTCAAAACCACAACCCCCCTCATGACACAGATCTCCCACACTCTGCCCCAATCAAAACACCCCCTTAGAGAGAGTGAGAGAGAGAGAGAGAGCGAGAGAGAGAGAGAGTCTTGACCGTTCGACTAACATGCACACTGTGGTGTGAACCATATTACAGCTACTCCAACCTACTTTATGAACAACCAGACAGCGCTAATCACCACCGCTTTGAGGTGATCTGAAGACTCACCTTCTGACCTGGAGTCATACGTGCCACCTTCGCATCTCAAAGCCCAATATAATAAAACAAATCACGCTCCAGACCAGCGGTTCTCAACAGGGGTGCTGCGGCACCCTATCCGCAGAGAGCTGCCAGGGGTGCCTTGAGATAAAAAAAATGTAAGTTTGAGTGACGCTTCCACTGCCCAGGGGCTGACCGTCCAGGGCGTAGATGGGGATAGGAACCCCCAACTCCTCGACCGGGATTCCCCATTCCCTCACCAACCCCAAGTGTATAAAATTGCCCGCCGCCCCTGAGTCAATGAGAGCGAGTGAACACTGGGTGATGAACTCCCTGCATTCCTCCGGTGATCCCGCGTAGCGGCCCGGTGGGGATAGCCGTGGCTCCTGGGTCCGCTCCTGGTGCCCAATAGCTCCCTGACTCTCCTCGACGTTGAACGCCGCTTCTCCCGACGCCGTCTCTCCCACCGCCGTTCTTACCCCGGCCACCTCGACTTGCGCCTGCTGGGCCGTGAGCAGCGCCGAATGCGCCATCTCCTGCGACGAGCTGACGAGCCCGTCCAGCCGAACCAACTCGGCGCTGACAAGCTGCTGGTGTCCTTCCATTCGCTCCTGTGCACTCCTCTGTGCCTGGAGCATCTCCATGATTGCATCCATGGAACTCTGATGGTCAGGTCTTCTGTCAGGGTGGAGGTAGGTAAGTTCCAATTGTGGTATGCAATCACAGAGACGGAGAGGGTGTACTCTTAAGTAGGTTCGTTTTAATAGTAAAGAACACAAAGAGTAATACTAGGATACAATGCCGAGTGGCAAGAAGAAGAGGGGATAAGATAATGGAGCTTAGTGGTGGTCCAGAACCGGAACTGCCCGCGTTATCTCCGAACGCTATAATGAAGACCTGACGGATATCAAGCAGAAGATAGGAAGGTTAAATAGACACCACATTCTAACATTTCACACACACCCCCGTGACAGCCAATCAGGAACCATACCCTAAGTGACAGCACTAAGTGACAGGGGAGACAGGTGACAGTAGCCAAGTGACAGATGACAGAATGGTGGGTGGTTTGGCTGAAACAGTCAAGTTACCGGTTGTTATTTTGTATAACACACTCCACGTGACCCCAGATCCCTCCCACAACTGAATAACTTTATTTTTTTTCTGTCTGAATCAATCCGCCATAGATAGAAAAATGGAAGTATGATTAGCTTTTGAACGAATCCTCCAAAAAAGATACAGTCAACTGGAATATGTTAGTTCGTTACATACACATGGATTATATAATACATTTGTCATGACCTATTGTGAAACAAAAGAAAAATTTCGGACATAAACAAAAAAAAATAATTGCCGTCGATCTTTCTTTTTCTTTTTTGTCCGATTTGATTGATTGATTGATTGAAAATTGTATTAACAGATTGCAGAATGGGTACAATACAGTACGGCTCAATACACACAATTGTTAAGGAGATGCAGACCAGAGAAAGACTTTCGTCTTGTTTACATCAGGGTCCCCCATTTTCAATTCATCATAACATATATGACATACATGACATACAGATAGACAGTACTGCTACATCTATACATTTATGACATACCAGATTTACAAATACAGTACTGTTTGTGATACAAAAAGAGTCTAAAAAAGAGAGTATATACATTTGACGAATAAACTGTACATTGGAGGAGGTTGGGTAGGTGGGATGGAGGGGAGGGTTGGGTAGGTGGGGTGGGGTGGGGAAACTGTACATTGGAGGTGGTTGGGTGGGGGGGGGGGTAACTGTACATTGGATTATCAACGAAACCTTACTTGGTCCCAAGAAAAGGGTCTTGTGTATTATTGGGTTAGGACATTTATATTGGAGGGGGTTGGGTTAGGACATTTACAGGGCCCAGTTTTGAATTGCAGTCTCCCGTAGGTGCTCTCTTTTGGTTTTGAAAGTGGGTAGTGATTCACATTCCTTTACAGCTGTTGGTAGGGCGTTTAGTCCCTTGTTTGAGCCGAATATGGGTGGTTTGTGGAGCTCCCTCTGGTGTCTACTAGTGGATCTACTATTGGATCTACTTTCTCTGTGGATGGTTTTGTGAATAAATCTCCATTATGCTTCAATTACTGTGTGTTTATTGTATAGCAATAAGGATGGGTGAATTCGGTCATTGTATAAACGGATTACATCACTTGAAGTTGTGTGTTATACAAATTAGATCACGCCTATGGGGGTCTAACAACCCTCGGCTGTGCCTTGGGCCTAACAACCACCCATAGGCGTGATCTAATTTGTATAACACACTCTGTCGCATGATGTAATGCTTAACTCTATGCTGATGACTGGGTTGGTGCTATAGATAACTCTATGCTGATGACTGGCTTGGTGCTATAGATTACTCTATGCTGATGACTGGCTTGGTGCTATAGTATAGATAACTGCTGATGACTGGCTTGGTGCTATAGATTACTCTATGTTGATGACTGGCTTGGTGCTCTAGTCAACTCTATGGTGATGGCTGGCTTGGTGCTATAGATAACTCTATGCTGGAGCTGTCTTATTAGATTTCAGTGCTGCATTCGATGTGCTGGACCATTCACTCTTGATTGCAAAACTTGAACGCCTTGATGTGGATGCAGAGTTATCAAGATCACAGCAAGTATATATGAATGGCAGCCTATCCAGTAGCAGATGTTTTGAGTGTGGTCTTCAGAGAGTTGCCTGGGACCTTTGCTCTTCTCAGTATTTACAAATGATCTATCTTGGGCTACGAGCATGCCGAAATTGTTATTTATGCTGATGATTCCACCTTGTATAGGGAGGTGTAGTGGTTACGTCATTGCTGTTTCCTGCGCGGTCCACCCCTCTTGAAATCGCCATGTATTTCCAATGGACCCATTTCTAAATCATATCGTTTAAAACAAATAAAGCATGAACATTGGCATGGTGTACCTTTCTGTGTGTATTCATCCACAATCTATAGCTCAACATGAAAAAAAATTGCGATTAATCATAAAGGTAGCAAAATAACAACGTTTATGTTTTCGTTCACTAAGGAACTACACTTCTCTCTGGCGCTGCTGACAGCACTGAACAACAGGTAAGTGTAGTTATTTTTTTACGACAAATAAAAAATATTATAACTACTTTTATTTCAACCGAAAATGCTTAAACAATGTTAGTGATAGAAGGGAACTCATTTTGTGCAGAAATGGAAAGCATGCCAATGTTCATGAGGCAGAATTGTTACAATAGCAGATAATCCATTTCCTAATGATAAATACCTATACGGGTGGACCGCGTGGGAAACTAAAGTGACGTCAGACTACACCTCCCTATTATGCTGCACCATCATGCAATGTACTTTGTGAAGTCTTGAGCAACAAATACATTTAAATAATCTTTTTTTATTTCCATTTTTATTGCTTTATTTCAGATAGGCCCGGCAGAGAGGAAGGTTGGGAGGATATATGGGGGGAAGATGCAGCAAAGGTCTCCAGGTCCGGAAGTCGAACCCGGGATGGCTGCGTTACACTGCAGCGCAGTTACGTGGTGCGCCACCCTGGCACCCACAAATTAAAAGTTTTGCATAACTGGATAGTATGTAACAGACTTGTCCTTAACATCTCTGAGACAAAGATCATTGTGATGGGAACAAGGCACAGGCTATCAACCAAGCCAACGCTTGATTTAAAGGTCCTGTGTCTTATAAATGGCCTTTTCCAGTGTTTAGCATTGTTTTATAGCAATGTATTAGTATCAATGGGTATGTGTCTCTAATTACCATTTTGGAGGATTGCTCTAATTCAGTTGAGACAATCTCCTCCACCAGTGAATTAGGTAATTCTGATTTTCCTGTTTTGCTTGTTCGGATATAAGAAAGAGGTCTAGCTGAGGTTTAGTTGAACATTTGTATTTCACAGGAGAGAAACTGTATTCAAAGAAAGCTATTAAAATAGTCTTTGAATCTAAATATACTTTCTTTGTGTTGATTTTACATTAATTAAGGTCTTAAATCGAAAAATGCTATTTTTAATCTAGATTAATCTAGATTAATTACAGAAATTTGTGAGATTAATTAGTAAAAAAAAATTTATCTATTGACAGCACTAAAAAAATATATAATCAAACGATGCACAATAAAGATCAAAAGATGAATTAATGGGCGCCCCAGTGGAAACCACATAACGCGCAGAGTCACGGCACGGCCGACTCAGGTTCGATTCCCGGACCCGTCGTTATTTGCCGAATGTCTTCCCCCCAATCTGCCTCCCGTTCCTCCTCTCTCTCTCTCTCTCTCTACTGGACTGCCCAGTAGCAAAAAGCGATAAAAAAAAATTTAAATGAATGAATTAATTATTATATTTGTCTAATCTCTTTTTCTTTTCTTTTTCTCTCTCTTTGAATACCAAAAGGAGATCACTTGTGATGACATCACATGAGAAAAACATAGCCAGGTGTTCTCTGATTGGTGTCAAAATGGTTAAAAGCTGTCAATCAAATGAATGAGTGAGGGTAAGCCGCACGGGCCAGACTAAAAGTGCCATAGTCCAATCAAAGCTGCTATTTGGCGTTCATTCACTTACGTTGATTAGTGAAGCTGAGCTTCATACAATGTAAGTGAATGGGAGCTCAGAGCTGTGTGTGTCACTTTGAATTTTTTTTTATGGATCAGAATAACCCATATGTGAAATTTTTTTATTTCACTGCCATTCTTTTTTTCACAGTGGAAAATATACATTCTAATGAAAATAAATATCTAAAAAAACATAAACACGAGTAGTCATACAATAACCTCCACTGGTATATTGGTATGTATATTGGTATGTATATTGGTATTTATATTGGTATATGGCGCCAGTTTGTTTGGCGTCGTCTGTCACGGAAGCTCTGTTTTCTGTTTGTTGCAGCCTTATTTTATGCGCTTACTGCGCTGTTTCTGCACTATTGTGCTATGATCGCCAAGCTCTGCTAAATATCCGAGCTCTCAATTTTAGCAAGACATGGGTACCCAGATCCAACCCGGGATATTGGACTACAGATCCCCCTCCCGTGCTGTCAGGTATTCCGCCCTACCTGCGTCGTACACCGGCCGCTCCTCCACCCAAAAAGTGTTCCAAGCAACGGGGGAAGAGGGGAGGTGTGCTGGTGAAACACAAGATCCTTCTAACATCCTCTTGAGCGGTCATCGCCTCTTTCGGGATGGACGCTGCCGGCTAACCCCTGATGTCCAGTGCCTAGTGCCCTGGCTCCGACCTGTCGTTCCTGCCATGGCTGACCTCCTGTCACCACCACCTGCTGATGCCCGCGGCTCTACTCCGCTGCTTCTCCTTCCGATGGACGTGTCGCTTCATGGCATCACTCCTCCTGGCCCGGTTTTCTGGCACTCTCCGACCCATGGGTGTAGATGTGGTGTAGATCACTCTAGCCTACGCTTGTTGAAGCGTGCTGTATGCGTACCACTAGCTAGCGAGGAGCAAAAGTTTCGGATGGCACTAATAAACGTCCGGTCCCTGGCGAACAAAACTTTCCGGCTCAACGACTTCTTTATCACCCGTGAGTTGGATTTTATGTTCCTTACCGAGACCTGGTTGACTGTTGGCGACAACGTTCCATTCTCTGAATTGCTCCCACCAGACTGTGATTTCCTCAACTCCCCCAGAATCACAGGCAGGTGCGGCGGTCTAGCCTCTGTGTACAAATCTTTGTTTAACTGCCAGCAGATTCCACACGTTTCCTATGCTAGCTTTGATCTGCAACTCCGTGAATTAATTGTGTCTCCCCCTGTTCAGTGCACAGTGGTGTACCGTCCACCTTTTTAGATAACTTTTTTGTCAGGGATCATGGTGAAATATGACCATGTATCAATCTGTGGCGATTTCAATGCTCATGTTCGAAACTTCTGGCCCGGGACATTCTAAATCTCCTCGATTCATTTAACTTCAAGCAATCTGTCATTGGCCCGACGCATGAAAAGGGACACACTTTAGATCTTGTGTTATCCTATGGTTTATCTGTGTCTGTAAATGAAATATGTGTCTGTAAATGAAATATGTCTATCTCTGACTGTTGTGTATGGACGTACCACGCTGTTACGTGGTTACGTCATAGGAGCTGACGCTGTGCGTTCACTCCAGAGTTTGCAGACTGAGAGTAAGTCGAGTGCTGGAGCACGAGAACAGACGATGCAATAAAAGACTATTGTTTAAATACTGAGTCGTTCTTAAATGAAGAGATACTAAATATCTAACAATGGCGACGAGGGTAAACTCCGAAGAGTAGAGTTATCACGGTGTTGAGAAGAGAACATGGACAACGTGCCGAAGTTTGAATGCTACAATGAGCCAGCTACACTGGGACCGAGGTGGACCAGGTGGCTAATGGCGTTTGAGCTGTACGCTGACGGGAAAGGGATGATTCTGTCTGTCGGTGTGGACGCCACAGTGAGACAGAGAAGAAGGGCTATGCTCTTACATCATGCAGGTACAGACGTACAAGATATATTCGCTACATTGCCCGACGGGGGAGGACCGACGGACTATGCCAAAGCTGTTAAGGCGCTAAATGACTACTTTGTGCTGCAGGTAAACACTGCGTTTGCGCGCCAAGCTTTCTACCAAGTATCACAGAAACCAGGTGAAACTGTACAGCAGTTTGTGACAAGGCTTCGTCAGGCTGCCAGAAACTGTGCATTTGCTGCGGACATTAGCAATCAAATAAGGGATGCGGTGCTGAGCAGGGGCACGTCGGACTATGTACGGAGAAAGTTACTGGAGGAACCACAACTTATGCTGCCGCGTGCATTGGAAATAGCGTCGCAGTGTGAAAGAGTGAATCTGCAAATGGCGGCGATGAAGATGAGTGACGGCGCTGAGGGGAGAGAGACTGTGAACCGTGTCTTCAAGAAAGAGGGCCAATTCCAGAAGTGGAAACCATCGCCTCGTGGAGATCGTGGAGAAGGAAAAGAGAAATCCAAATCCGATAAAGTGTGCTACAGATGTGGACACAGGGATCATCTGGCCAACGATTCTGCATGCCCGGCAAAAGGACAGACATGCAGGAAGTGTAATGGAAAAGGCCATTATGCCAAAGTCTGTAAATCCAAAGGTAAAGAAAGACAGACTGTGAGATGTGTTGAAACTGAGGACCAGAACACTGGGAACAGAGACTATGCATTTGTGGTTGAAGATGATTCAAATACTGAGAGGGTCACGTTTGATGTTGGGGGAGTAGATCTACTTATGCTAATCGATTCAGGTGCATCAAGTAACATTGTAGATGAGAACACATGGAAAATCCTTAAGAGTAAAAATATTAAGTGTGTTTCTACCAAGGCAGTTAACAAACCGCTGTATACATACTCTTCCAAGGTGCCTCTTCCAGTAATGGGTATATTCAAATGTCATGTTAAGGTGGGAAAGTGTGACACTGAAGCAGAGTTCACTTTAATACAGGGACGGGGGGAGCCACTGCTAGGCAGGAAGACTGCTATTGAGCTAGGTGTACTGAGGGTGGGCACAAACATAGCAGCAGTGACAGATGCTAAATCTGAAATACAGAGGCAATACCCCAAACTGTTTAAAGGTGTTGGTAAACTAAACACAAAGCAAATCAGTTTGCATATTGATGAGAGTGTAACACCAGTGGCACAACCCCTGAGGAGGGTGCCGTTTCACCTAAGGGAAGCAGTAGAGAAGAAAGTAAATCAGCTGCTAGACATGGACATTATTGAGAAGGTTGAGGGACCTACACCGTGGGTGAACCCTGTTGTAGTTGCACCAAAAGCAAATGAGGACGACATCAGGATGTGTCTAGACTGAGGGGGGTAGAGAATATCTCCGATGACATAATTGTTCATGCCCCAGATCAGGAGACTCATGAAAAACGACTCCATGTAGTTCTGAAGAGACTAGAGGACTGTGGGCTGACTCTAAACAAAGAAAAGTGTCAGTTTAACATGGACAAGTTGATTTTCATGGGCATGTTACTCTCACAGAAGGGCATAGGCCCCACCACAGAAAGGGTGAGAGCAGTAGCAGAGGCACGAGAGCCTGAGAACGCCTCTGAGACCCGTAGTTTTCTGGGCCTAGCGGGGTATAGTAGCCGTTTTATACCACAGTTTGCTAGCATATCAGAGCCACTGCGGAGGCTGACCAAGAAAGACACAGCTTTCATATTTGGGCCAGAGCAAAAACAGGCATTTAGAACGCTGAAAGAAAAGCTAGCTGAGGCCGGCACTCTGGCATATTTTGACAAAGATGCCCCTACTAAAGTCATAGCAGACGCAGGGCCAGTAGGAATAGGAGCAGTCTTAGTACAGCAACAGCAACAGGAAATGGTGCCAATATGTTATGTCAGTAGGAGCCTGACTGATTGTGAAACAAGATATTCACAAACTGAACGAGAAGCTCTCGCCTTAGTTTGGGCGTGCGAGAGGCTGCACCCATACATATATGGTAAAAAGTTTGACCTAGTAACAGACCACAAGGCTCTGGAGGCCATATACAGTCCGACCTCTAAGTCATGTGCCCGTATTGAGAGGTGGGTGCTGCGGCTCCAACCGTATGAGTTCAGAGTAATCCACATACCTGGAAAGGACAACATTGCAGATCCACTGTTGCGACTGCTGGGAGAAAACACGACAGACGGAAACCACAAGCACGGAGCGGAGGAATACGTGCGGTTTGTAGCCACACACGCTACGCCACGAGCACTGACTACCAGGGAGGTAGAGGAAGCATCTGCAACCGATGAGGAACTCAGTGACCTGAGAAGTGCAATACAGAGTGGATGTTTTGACAAATGCCAAGTGTATGCAGAGACAGAGCCCTGGAGTTGGCTCATGAGGGACACTTGGGGGTTGTAGGTACGAAGCAGCACCTCAGGAGTAAAGTGTGGTGGCCAGGTATAGATAAGGCAGCAGAGAAGTATGTGAGGTCATGTCACGGATGCCAAATAGTGTCGAGGCCTGATGTGCCTGAACCCTTGAGACCTACAACACTTCCAGATGGGCCGTGGCAGGACTTAGCCACTAATCTACTTGGTCCATTACCGACAGGACACTCGATATTAGTCGTAATAGACTACTACAGCCGGTATTACGAGTACGATATCCTACAGTCGACCACTGCTGAAAAGGTCATTAACAGCCTGGAGAATATCTTCAGCAGACATGGACTACCTATTTCCATACGGTCAGACTGTGGACCACAGTATATGTCTGCCCAGTTTCAAGCATTCTGCCAGGAGAACGGAATTGAGCATGTGAAAACCACACCCAAGTGGGCACAAGCCAATGGGGAGGTGGAGAGACAAAATGCTTCACTGATGAAGAGGATTCGCATCGCACAGTCTGAGGGGCTGGATTGGAAGAAGGAGCTACGCAAGTATGTGACCATCTACCGGTCTATTGATCACTCCACAACAGGGAAAAGTCCTGCAGAGCTCCTGTTCAAGAGAAAGATCAGAGGAAAGCTCCCGGACATCATGACACCACAAAGAGACCTGGAGGAAAAGGAAAGTCAAAACTGTACACTGACAACAAGAACAGAGCAAAATACTCTGATGCGTCAGTGGGAGACCAAGTCTTACTCAAACAAGACAAAACAGACAAGTTTACAACAGCCTTTGACAAGACGCCACACAAGGTTATCAGTAAAGATGGGAACAATGTGGTTGTCCAATCACCAAGTGGAGCGACCTATTCCAGGAACACTACGTTCGTCAAAAGGTACTACACAGAGGATCCTGCTCCACAATCGTCCAGCAAGACGCAATTAACATGGACTGAGGGTGAGGAGAAAGAAAGCACACCTGACACAGAGTCCGATGCAGAGACTCACACTAGGGTGTCCCCACCCAAAGCCACACCGCCTATGGCTAGGTATGAGAGACCCCACAGGCAGACCAAAATGCCTCAGAGATTGATGGATTTTGTCATTAAGTAAAATGAGCCTGGCTGGCACACAAAAAAAAAAAAAAAAAAAAAGAGTGGGTGCCAGATATTGTTATGCATTATTATTCATGTTCAATGATATTTACATGGATTCACTAATTTCAAGGTGGAGCTTTGTTCATGGTGAACCTTTGTTTATTTTTGATAACAGGTTTAACAGAATTGAAGTGTATTCTGTAAGTGAAAAAAAAGTAATTGAATTCACATGTATATTTCTGTATGGTACCTTGGAGTTTATGTCCTAGTAAGGAGGGGATGTTGTGTATGGACGTACCACGCTGTTACGTGGTTACGTCATAGGAGCTGACGCTGTGCGTTCACTCCAGAGTTTGCAGACTGAGAGTAAGTCGAGTGCTGGAGCACGAGAATGGACGATGCAATAAAAGACTATTGTTTAAATACTGAGTCGTTCTTAAATGAAGAGATACTAAATATCTAACACTGACCATTCACCAATTTAGTTTGGTGAACATGTCTCCCTCCAAATCCTGCGAGACTCCCTGTCTGACTACCAACAAGCTGTAAAAACATTTAAAACTGAGTACATTTCTACCTTGGTCTCCAGCAACAGTCACAAACCCCAGGTTATTTTTAATGTCCTAAACTCTCTCATCAACCCATGTGATGTTGTCCCCTCACCTGCTCTCTGTAAAAGCTTCCTAAATTTCTTCATTGATAAAATCATCTGACATCTCTGCTATTCCTCTCCCCCCCCCCTCATCTGCACCTCCAGCTCGCAGTTTTCAAGCAGTTAAAGCCTGTCTCCCACTCCTCCTCTGACGCAGTCAAACACCTGCAACCCACTAACTGCCCATCAGATAGCCTTCCCTCTCGCCTTCTCAAATAAGCCTTTGAATCATTCTGCCCAATTATTTTGTGATTGATTAACACCTGCCTCAGCTCTGGATGTGTCCCTGCTGCCGTCAAGCACGCTTTGGTGCAGCCATTAATTAAAAAAAAAAATCTCAACCCCTCTGTTCTTTCCAACTTCAGGCCCATCTCCCAACTTCCTTTTCTGTCCAAAGTCCTTGAGCGAGTAGTTTATATTCAGTTACAGTCTTTCCTTGTCATAAATACCATCCAGGAGAAATTCCAGTCTGGTTTTAAAACATCTCACAGCACTGAAACAGCACTCCTGAGAGTCCAAAATAATTTGCTCCTGGCGGCTAACTCAGGTAGTCCTGTGATCCTGGAGCTCCTAGACCTCACAGCCACCTTCAATACGGTGGATCACAGGATCCTACTGTCACAGCTAGAGCAGTACGTGGGCATCTCAGGTGTAGCCTTAAGTTCAAGTTTCAAGTTTCTTTATTAGTTGTCATACAAAAATACAGAATACTTTTATATGAAATGCTTTTTCCTGTTTTGCTCCTGAGAGTGTGCTAGATAAAATAGAATAAAATTAAATAGTATAAAATAGAAAGTCAAAAGTACGTAAACAAGTGTAAACAAAAGTGTTCAATATACATATACATATACAATATATAAGCATCCTGATGGCTTGGGGATAGAAGCTCCTTCTGAGTCTCTCTGTGCTTGCCATAAGACTCCGGTATCGCTTGCCTGACCGCAGCAGTTCAAAGAGGCAGTTGTTTGGGTGGCTAGAGTCTTTGATTATTCTCTTAGCCTTACCCCTGCAATGCTTGTTGTAAATGTCTTGGAGAGTGGGAAGCCCACCTCCAATTGTGCATTCGGCTGAACGGGCCATTCTCTGTAGTCTGCTACGGTCTTGTGCGGTACTATTCCCAAACCAGGAGGTGATATTGCCAGTCAGGATGCTCTCTATTGTGCATGAGTAGAAGTTCTTAAGGATCTTCTGACTCACTTTTAACTTCCTTAGGCGCCTAAGGAAGTAGAGGCGTTGCCATGCCTTCTTCACTACACTGTCAATGTGTGTGGTCCATCTCAAGTCCTCGGATATGTGGACTCCGAGGTACTTAAAACTGTTCACTCTCTCGACCGGTGCCCCGTCGATGCTGAGGGGGCTGTAGTCCCTGACCCCGGACCTCCTAAAGTCCACAATCATCTCTTTTGTTTTGCTGACGTTCAGGGAGAGGCAGTTCTCCTGACACCACCGCGCCAGATCCACTACCTCTTCCAGGTAGGCCCTCTCATCGTTTGCAGAGATCAGGTGATTGCAGAGATGGTTGTGTTGTTGTTCCGCTGTGCCACACAGTCATGTGTGTACAGCAAGTAGAGTAGGGGACTCAGAACACAGCCCTGGGGGGCCCCTATGTTGAGGGTGATGGATGAGGAGGTGCAGTTCCCTGTTCTCACCACCTGGGATCTACTCGTCAGGAAGTCCAAGACCCACTGGCAGAGGTCATACTTCAAGCCCAGGTCCCTGAGCTTGGCTATGATTTTGGAGGGGACTATGGTATTGAATGCTGAGCTGTAGTTGATGAATAGCATTCTCACATAGTTCCCCTGCCTCTTGTCCAGGTGTGATGCTGCTGTGTGCAGCACATGGGCTATGGCGTCCTCCGTGGACCTGTTGGGGCGATATGCAAATTGCAGGGCGTCCAGGTTGATGGGGAGGGAGGAACAGATGTAGCCCTTCACAAGCTTCTCAAAGCACTTCATGGCTATGGAGGTGAGAGCTACAGGGCGGTAGTCATTGAGGCAAGCAGTGTGGATTTTTTGGGTACAGGGATAATGGTGGACTTCTTCAGACAGGTGGGGATGACAGCCATCGGCAGTGCCCCCCCCCCCCCTCCATTGCAGTGGTTTGTAGGCTGGTGTTGTTATTCACAGCCTTAAACCTTGCATAGAAGGTATTGAGATAATTTGCCAAGGAGATGTCACTGTTCAGCTTGAGGGAGGTGCCTTTGTAATCTGTCATTGTTCTGAGGCCCTGCCACATACCTCTGGAATCAGCCTGTTCAAACTGAAGTTCAACCTTATCCCTGTAGTGCCGTTTTGCCTCTATTACTGTCCTCCTTACGTTGTATCTCGCCGCCTTGTGTTCATTCATGTTGCCTGTCACAAGCCCGGCGTTATAAGCTGAGGTGCGCGCTTTCAGAGCCTCACGGACGGATTTGTCTACCGGGGGCTTTTGGTTTGGGTAAACTCTAATTGTGGTAGAGGGGATTGTTCTACAAACAAAGTCCAGCACTGTTTCAGTGTAGTCATTAATATTGTCTGTGTTATCGCGGAACACGTCCCAGTCTGTGCACTCGAGTGCAGCTTGGAGCGTGTCCTCTGATTCCACAGACCAACGCTTCACCTCTCGCGTTACTACAAGAACGCGCTTGAGACTTTGTTTATACTCCGGTAAAAGAAAATTGGCGTCATGATCTGATTTGCCGAATGCCTGAGCCTGAGACTTGTACCCGTTCTTAAATTGTGAGTAGCAATGGTCTAATATGTTCTCGCCTCTGGTGGGACAAGTCACATGCTGATAGAAATTCGGTAAAACTTTATTAAGATTTGCGCTGTTGAAATCGCTCGCAACCACAATAGCATGTTTACCTCGTTCTGAAGCTTAGAAAGCGTTGGTTTCAGTCCTGCCTAACCGACCGGAGTTTCTCTGTGCAGCCAGGAGACTTCCTCTCTTATGTGGCCCCCCTTACCTGTGGGGTTCCTCAAAGGTCAAACCTAGGTCCCATCCTCTTCTTACTGTATATACTACCTTTAGGTGAAATCCTGGCCAAGGATAATATATGCTTTCACTGCTTTGCGGATGATATACAGATTTACCTACCTCTTAGGGCCACAGGACAGGTCGAACTTCAGCCACTGCTTGACTGTCTAACTGACATAAAGTATGGATGAAGGAGAATTAAGATGTATCTATTCTCCCTGGCCTTTGACCAGAGCTGAGTCTGCCTCCTAGGTCGTTACTTTTAGTCCCTTTATGGCTTATTTTGTATTCTACTGCAGCTTTCTTTATTTTATTCTTCTTTTGTTTTAATTTCTATCTGAACCCCTGCACTTATTTGTATTTGCACTTTTGCACTTTTATATTTAGTTTGTTTTGTATATGTATTTTCTTCTTCGCTCTGTTTTATCTGTGAAGCACTTTGGTACAGTCACAACTGTTGTAAATGTGCTATATAAATAATAATACAAAATTATAATAATAATAATGGTATCTGTATTGGAGTATAGTGATATGTATATTGGTGTATATTGGTAGGCTATGTATATTGGAGTATTGGTATGTATATTGGAGTATATTGGTATGTATATTGGAGTATATTGGTATGTATATTGGTATGTATATTGGTATGTATATTGGTATGTATATTAGTATGTATATTGGTATGTATATTTGTATGTATATTGGAGTATATTGGTATGTATATTGATATGTAAATTGGAGTATATTGGTGGCGACATATTTGGCAACAGCATTTTCTATTATCTGTTCAAGCTACATCCGCTCTGTCAAAGAGAGAGAGAGAGAGAGAGAGAGAGAGAGAGAGAGACCCCTAACACCCCTGTCAGACCACAGCAAAACCACTGTCTATCTGAATAGATCAACACCCAACCAGGAAATATCAAAACCAAACAAACTACACACTATTAAAAAACACTATAAATGGAAATAAAGTAGTATGGAAGCATTCCAAACTGCTATCAAGCTAAAAAAGGTCCAATCAAAATTAGACCAACACATGAGCAAAAGCGTCAACGGGGCGGTAGAAAACCTCAATAACATAATTCGACATTACAGCCTCCTTATCCAACCTAAAGGCCTCAAATAGGAAAGCGCGGGGGAAAATATGCATGACAAATGGTATGATAATGATTGTAAAAATCTCAGGAAGAAATTAAGGAACCTATCAAACCAAAAACACAGAGACCCAGACAACCAGAACACACGTCTCCAATACAGTGAAACACTGAAACTGTGAGGTTTGGTTGGTTCCCTGCCACACGCTCTCCTGATGTATGGTGCTGATTGGTGCATTCCCCGCTGCACGCTTTTTGAACGATTGCCACTTTCATCACGCAGCTGTCATAGTTTGTGATTAGCGCCCCAGAGGGCTTTATACACCGGGACCTTCCTTCTATCGTTGTCGGGTCGTTCTGGAATACAACTGCATTTGCCTGTCTTTTCCCCGTTGCTGTTCCTGGTCTACTTTCTCTCCAGGACCTTTCTGTGGAGAACCGCTGTTGAGAACCTTGTTCCCCGTTTGGAGCTGCGCCTCGTTTTGCCCTCTTTACGCGTTGCGCTTGGGTGAGTGGAACCAAACCCCTCTGGATTATTCTGATTGTGTGTATTGAAGAAACACTGAAGACTGTCACTATCGTTTGGTTCTGGATTATTCTGATTGTGTGTATTGAAGAAACACTGAAGACTGTCACTATCAATTGGCTCTGGATTATTCTGATTGTGTGTATTGAAGAAACACTGAAGACTATCACTATCGTTTGGTTCTGGATTATTCTGATTGTGTGTATTGAAGAAACACTGAAGACTGTCACTATCAATTGGTTCTGGATTATTCTGATTGTGTGTATGGAAGAAACACTGAAGACTTGTCAGAATGGAGGTAGGTGAATTCCAATGGGTGAAGGCAATCACAGAGACGGAGAGTGTTTACTCTTGAACAGGTTCGACTTTAATAGTAAGAACACAGAGTAAATTCTAAGAGAGACAAGTGCTAAATAGCACAGGTAGGAATAAGGTAAATAGGAGCTTATTGGAGGTCCAGAGTAGAACCGTCCGCGTTATCCCTGAACGCAATTAGTGAAGACCTGACAATGAACAAGCAGAAGACAGGTAGGTTACATAGACACCAAATACCAACATTCCACACACACCCCCGTGACAGCCAATCAGGAACCACCCCTAAGTGACAGCACTAATTGACAGGGAAATGACAGGTGACAAGCCCAGTGACATATGCCAGGAATGTGAGCGGTCACCGATCACAGTCGGTGTCCAGAACGTAACATTACCCTCCCCCGACGAACGGCACCAGACGTTCACCTAGGAGCCTCGGGATTCAGCCGCCGGAAATCAACGATCAGGCTTGGATCTAAAATATCCCTTTGAGGCACCCAAGAACGCTCTTCTATCCCGTACCCCTCCCAATCCACCAAGAACTGAAACCCCCTACCCCTCCGCCTACAACCCAGTATCCTCCGCACCATGTAAATGGGTTGACCGCCAATAAATCGGGGCGGAGGAACCACAGGCAGTGGCGGGGCCAAGGGCGATGAGAGGAATGGCTTCAACAGGGACACATGAAACGTCGGATGAACCCTCATAGAGCTCGGAAGTCGTAGCTTGTAAGCCACTGGATTAACCCGATGAATCACTTTAAATGGTCCTATAAAGCGAGGAGCCAGCTTCTTGGATTCCACCCGGAGAGGGAGATCCCGGGTGGAAAGCCAAACCCGCTGCCCTGGACGGTAAACTGGAGCCGGACGACGCTTACGGTTAGCCTGCCATTGGGTACTAACCGAAACCTTCTGTAGCGCCTTCCGAACCTGTTTCCACGTCCTGCGACAGCGAGCCACATGTGCCTGGGCCGAGGGCACCTCCGCCTCCTGCTCCTGCTCGGGAAACAGAGGAGGTTGAAAACCATACTGGCACTGAAAGGGAGACATACCGGTAGAAGAGGAGAGAAGGGTATTATGCGCGTACTCAGCCCAAGCCAACCTCCTACTCCACGTTGCCGGACTACCGGCAACGTAACATCTCAAGACCCCCTCCAAATCCTGGTTGACCCGCTCCGTCTGCCCGTTCGACTGCGGATGGAACCCAGACGACAGACTGACAGAGGCGCCGAGGCCGGCGGCAAACGCCTTCCAGAACCTTGAGGCGAACTGAGGACCCCGGTCCGACACGATATCCACTGACAGCCCGTGGACCCGAAAGACATGCTGTATAACTAAATCAGCAGTCTCCCGGGCCGATGGAAGCTTGGGGAGAGGGACAAAGTGAGCCGCCTTAGAGAACCGATCCACCACCACCAAAATGGTGGTGAACATGTCCGAAAGGGGAAGACCAGAAATAAAGTCCAGAGATATGTGACCAGGGTCGTTTAGGAATAGGAAGTGGTCGGAGGAGACCCGCCGGTGCCCGTCGAGAGGTCTTACTACGTGCGCACACCGGACAGGCCGCCACAAAGGAACGCGTATCCCCCTCCACTGTCGGCCACCAGAACCTCCTACGGATAAATTCCAGGGTCCTGGTTGCCCCTGGGTGGCTGGTGAGGGATGACGCATGTGCCCACTGTAGCAAGCGTGAGCGCGCCACCTTGGGAACATACGACCGTCCCGGAGGACCCCCACCTGGATCGGGCTCCCGCGTTAGCGCCGACCTTACCACCCTCTCTATGCCCCAAGACACGGGTGCCAAAATCAAGGCCGGTGGAATAATGGGATGGGGCTGCTCCTCCCGACCAGGAAGATCAAACTGGCGCGACAAAGCGTCAGGTTTGATATTCTTGGAGCCGGGTCTATAGGAGATGGTATATCGAAATCGTGTGAAGAACAACGTCCACCTGGCCTGGCGTTTAGCCCCTTGGATGTAAGCCAAGTTCTTATGATCAGTCCAAATAATGAAAGGATGTGCCGCCCCCTCTAACCAATGTCTCCACTCCTCCAGTGCCAATTTGATCGCCAATAACTCCCGATTACCCACGTCATAATTACGCTCGGCTGGTGACAGACGGCGAGAAAAAAAAGCACATGGGTGCACCTTCCCATCCTTTAAGCATTTCTGAGAGAGCACCCCCCCCACCGCGACGTCAGAGGCATCCACCTCCACAATGAACGGAACCTCTGCGTCATGGCGGATCAATACAGGAGCGGATGTAAAACGACGTTTAAGATCGCAGAAGGCCGACTCAGCCCTAGGCGACCATTCAAAGCCAGGGAGAGAGGCCTTAGTGAGAGCTGTTAAAGGATTGGCTAAGGCGCTAAAGTTGCGAATAAAGCGCCTGTAAAAATGTGCAAAGCCCAAAAAACGTTGTAACCCCTTGAGCGACGAAGGTCGTGGCCAGTCCAAAACTGCACTCACCTTGGCTGGATCCATGCGCAGATCGCCCTTCGTCAACACAAAGCCCTGGAATATATAACCATCAAGTGTCGTCCTTTCTTCCTCCCGAGGGAGTTAACGGCGATCGTCCTGGTCGGAGTGTATATTCCACCGCAAGCCAACAACAACGCCGCGCTCTCCAGACTCCACGACGAGGTAAATAATATACAAGCGACGAACGTTAACGCCGCCATTTTAGTACTGGGAGATTTCAATAGCGCCAATCTGAGAAAGGTATTGCCTGATTTCTACCAGCATGTGACTTGCAACACCAGAGGCGGTAACATCCTAGATCACTGTTACACGCAATTTAAAGGTGGCTACAAGGCTCATTCTGATAGTGGCTTTGGCAAGTCAGATCACGCATCCATTTTCCTTACACCAAAGTACAGACAAAGAATTAAAAGTACTCCCGTAGTCTCGCGAGAGGTGCAGAAATGGGATGTGACGTCAGAGGACACGATCCGGTCAGTGTTCCACAACACAGACTGGATTGTATTCCGCGACACAGATAACATTAATGCCTACACGGAGACAGTGCTGGACTATGTCTGTACTAGGGTGAAAGAAACAATCCCCACTACCAAAATGAAAGTTTACCCAAATCAAAAACCCTGGGTAGACAAATCCGTCCGTGAAGCTCTGAGAGAGCGCACCAAAGCATACAATGACGGCCTAGTGGCAGGCAACATGAATGACCACAAGGTGGCGCAACACAACGTAAGGAGGACAGTGTCAGAGGCCAAACGGCGCTACAGGGATAAAATTGAACTCCAGTTTGAACAAGCTGACTCTAGAGCTATGTGGCAGGGGCTCAAAACGATGACAGACTACAAAGGCGCCTCCCTCAAACTGAACAATGACATCTCCTTAGCAAACGACCTCAATACCTTCTATGCGAGGTTTGATGCTGGTAATAACAACACCAGCTCACAAGCCTCGGCAATGGGGGGGGGGGGGTCGGCTGCTGATGGAGGCGCAGTGTTCAGGGTAACAGAGCATGAGGTGAGGCGGACCTTTAAAAAAGTGAATATCAGGAAGGCAGCAGGTCCGGACGGCATCCCCGGCCGCGTCCTAAAAGTCTGTGCCGACCAACTGGCCCCAGTATTCACTGACATATTTAACCTGTCCTTAGAACAGGCTGTCATCCCCACCTGCCTGAAGAAGTCCACTATTATCCCTGTACCCAAAAAATCCAAGCCTGCTTGCCTCAACGACTACCGCCCTGTAGCTCTCACCTCCATAGCCATGAAGTGCTTTGAGAAGCTAGTAAAGGGCTACATCTGCTCCTCCCTCCCCATCAACATGGACCCCCTGCAATTTGCATACCGCCCCAACAGGTCCACGGAGGACGCCATATCCCATGTGCTGCACACAGCAGCATCACACCTGGACAAGAGGCAGGGGAACTATGTGAGAATGCTATTCATCGACTACAGCTCGGCATTCAATACCATAGTCCCCTCCATACTCATAGCCAAGCTCAGGGACCTGGGCTTGGGCTATGACCTCTGCCAGTGGGTCTTGGACTTCCTGACTGGCAGACCCCAGGTGGTGAGAGCAGGCAACTGCACCTCCTCATCCATCACCCTCAACATAGGGGCCCCCCAGGGCTGTGTTCTGAGTCCCCTCCTCTACTCCCTGTACACACACGACTGTGTGGCTCAGCGGAGTAGCAATACAATCGTCAAATTTGCTGACGACACAGTGGTGGTGGGCCTGATCTCTGCCAACGACGAGAGGGCCTACCTGGAAGAGGTCAAGGTCCTGGCGGGATGGTGCCAGGAAAACAGCCTCTCCCTGAACGTCAGCAAAACAAAAGAGATGATTGTGGACTTCAGGAGGTCGGGGGTCAAGGACTACAGCCCCCTCAGCATCGACGGGGCACCGGTTGAGAGAGTCAACAGCTTCAAGTACCTCGGAGCCCACATATCCGAGGACTTGAAATGGACCATACACATTAACAGTGTGGTGAAGAAGGCACGACAACGCCTCTACTTCCTCAGGCGCCTAAGGAAGTTCCAAGTCAGCCAGAAGATCCTTAAGAACTTCTACTCATGTACAATAGAGAGCATCTTGACCGGCAACATCACCTCCTGGTTTGGGAATAGCACTGCAAAAGACCAAAGCAGACTACAAAGAGTGACACGTTCAGCCGAACGCACAATTGGAGGGGGGCTCCCCACTCTCCAGAACATTTACAACAAGCGTTGCAAGGGGAAGGCTAAGAGAATTATTAAGGACTCGAGCCACCCGAACAACTGCCTCTTTGAACTGCTGCCGTCAGGCAAGCGACACAGGAGTCTCAAGGCGAGCACAGAAAGACTCAGAAGTAGCTTCTATCCCCAGGCCATCAGGCTGCTAAACGAACAATGAATGAACACTACACAACAACAACCACCAAACACACATAGCACACACATCCACACGCACACACTCACTTTAAACAAACACACTGTAGCACCCACTACACACACTTTATAGCACACACCCACTTTAAACAAACACACTGTAGCACCCACTCCCCACACTTTATATTTATGGATGAAGGATTGCACTACAACTCGTACACCTTACTGTAAATTGTACCTAAAATTGTACCTCATCCCACTTCTGCTTTGCACTAGATAGTACTGTACATTAGTACACTGCATAGTATTGTGTATTGTATATTATATGGTAACTCAGAACATTGTACATATGTCTATACCGAACAACTGTGACCTCATTCTTCTTCTAAATTCATGCTATATTATGTTATTATGTTATTTGATACTATCTTGTCTAGCACAGTCTCTGGAGCGTAACAGTAAGAAGCATTTTGTATGAAAGTATTCTGTACTTCTGTATGACAACTATTAAAGAACTTGAACTTGAACTTGAGGAAGGACACGGTGTCCGTGTGAAACACACACTTCTCAGCCTTAACGAATAGTTGATGCTTGAGGAGACGGTCTAGCACCTCCCGAACGTGCATTTGGTGTTGCACCATATCGCGAGAAAAAATCAGGATATCATCTAAGTAGACAAACACTGACACCCCAATCAAGTCTCGCAGCACGTCGTTAACCAGGGCTTGGAAGACTGCCGGAGCATTAGCCAAACCAAAGGGCATGACCAAATACTCATAGTGCCCATTGGGTGTGTTAAATGCAGTCTTCCACTCGTCTCCCTCTCTAATCCTGACCAGATTGTATGCATTACGTAAGTCAAGTTTAGAAAAGACCTGTGCCCCCTGTAAGCACTCAAAGGCCGTGTCCATGAGAGGTAAAGGATATCGGTTCTTGATGGAAACGTCATTCAATCCCCTATAATCAATGCATGGGCGCTGATCCCCATCTTTTTTATCAACAAAGAAGAAGCCAGCGCCGGCAGGGGAAGTGGACGGACGTATGTGCCCCGCAAGCAATGCCTCCTCTATGTAGGTGTTCATGGCCAAGGTTTCGGGGCGTGAGAGAGAGAACATTCGCCCGCGAGGCGGGGAGGTACCGGGTAGAAGATTAATGGGACAGTCGTATGATCTATGAGGCGGAAGTGCTTTAGCACGCGTCTTGCTAAAAACGTCCGCCAGGTCCCAATAGATCTCAGGCACCCCTATCAAATCGGGATTAGAGGGTAGATCAGAATCTGCCACGCTCCCCACTATCCTGGAGAAAGAGGGAGGAGACAAAAGAGAAGAGGGGGGGGGAGACAAGGGTTTGGGCAAACTCCCGCTGACGATCGACTTGACGTCGGCCGCCGTTGAGAGTTCGCCCGTGCTCCAATTAATGATATGAACACATGACGACAACCAGGGATGACCCAACACCATGACAGAATAGGGGGAAAAGATGACAAAAAATGTAACCCATTCCCACTCCCCACCCGCCACCCGGATGTGTAAAGGAACCGTGCGCTGGGTGACGCTCCCACTGCCCAGAGGCCGACCGTCCAGGGCATAAACTGGTAAGGGAACCCCTAAATCCTCCACTGGGGTTCCCCACTCCTTCACCAATCCCACGTGAATAAAATTGCCCGCCGCCCCTGAGTCAATGAGAGCCTTAGTTCCCCTAATGTCACCCCCACAGTTGATCGCCACCTCAAAAAATGTACGAGAATCAGTGGTTTTGGCAGGAATGAGCCCACCTGCTGGCGCTTTCTCGAAGCCTGATGGCGCACCTTCTATTCCCGACTGGCGCCGAGCCGATACAGCCTGGACCCGACAGCTGCCGAAGCGGTGACCGGTGCGACCGCACCGGAAGCAGCGTCGCTCTCTGATGAAGCGCTGCCTCTCGTCGTCCGAGAGCGACAGCGCTCCAAGCTGCATGGATTCATCACCCAGTGGCCCACTCGTATAATGCATGGAAGTATCAACACCAGGAGAAGAAGGAAAACATACCTGGGTGTTGTTGACACGCTCCTTCTCCCTCTCCTGGTGCCGATTGTCCATCTTGATGGTGGTGTTGATCAGCACTTCCAGCTGCTTGGGGATCTCACGCGCGGAGAGCGCATCTCGCATCCGCGCTGAGAGTCCCCTGACGAACAGAACCACGCAGACGTTCTCCGCCCAAGCTGTCTCCCGAGCCAAGATCCGAAAATTGATAGCGTAAGCTGCGACCGTGCGGAGGCCCTGCCGGCAGTCGAGAAGACGACCACCAGCCTCGAAGATCGAGAGTACCCGGGAAGTATCGAATACTCTTCTCAACTCCCGGGTAAAGGCGTCCAGACTGTCGCAGATTATCGCCCCCGCCTCTAATTCCGCCGTAGCCCAGGAGAGAGCTTGACCGGTGAGCAGTGTGATAATATACGCTACCTGTGCTGTCTCCGATGGAAATGATCGTGGTTGCAGCCGGAAAACGAGTAGACACTGGGTGATGAATTCCCGACAACCATCCGGTGATCCGTCATAGCGAGCGGGCGCCTGCAGTCGTGGCTCGTAGGACCGTTCCTGGACCCCGAACACCCCCCGACTCTCCTCTGCGTGGATCGTTGCTTCTCCCGTCGCCGACTGAACACCAGCCACTCCTTCTTGGGCTTGTCGGGCTGTGGCTAACGCCGACTGTGCCACCGCTTGGGATGAGCAGACGATCCCGTTGAGTCGGACTAACTCGGCGCCGACCAGCTGTTGATGTTCCTCCATCCGTGTCTGGGCTGCTCCCTGCGCCTGGAGCATCTCCATGATGGCCTCCATGGAATTCTGATGGTCAGGTCTTCTGTCAGAATGGAGGTAGGTGAATTCCAATGGGTGAAGGCAATCACAGAGACGGAGAGTGTTTACTCTTGAACAGGTTCGACTTTAATAGTAAGAACACAGAGTAAATTCTAAGAGAGACAAGTGCTAAATAGCACAGGTAGGAATAAGGTAGCTAATGTAGGAGCTTATTGGAGGTCCAGAGTAGAACCGTCCGCGTTATCCCCGAACGCAATTAGTGAAGACCTGACAATGAACAAGCAGAAGACAGGTAGGTTACATAGACACCAAATACCAACATTCCACACACACCCCCGTGACAGCCAATCAGGAACCACCCCTAAGTGACAGCACTAATTGACAGGGAAATGACAGGTGACAAGCCCAGTGACATATGCCAGGAATGTGGGTGGTCACCGATCACAGTCGGTGTCCAGAACGTAACAAAGACTGTCACTATCAATTGGTTCTGGATTATTCAAAGTTGTGTGTTGTGGGGAACACTGAAGACCGTCACTGTCAATTGGTTCTGGACCCAGCTAGGGAGGAGGGAACCACACTGCCTCTGTGTTTCGTTGGACTGTTTCTGATATCGCTCTCTCTCTCTCCGTTTTCCACCTTGAGCGAAAGCCGGGAGTATCTGCAGAGCCGCTACAACGTCACATGCCAATTCCCCACCACTATCTGCTGGGAGTATCTGCAGAGCCGCTACAACGTCACATGCCAATTCCCCACCACTATCACCAGGAGGATTCTGCAGAGCGGCAGATGACTCTGCCGAAGGCAGTCTCCCTATTTGTTTGATTATTGTACTTATCCTTCTTTTGACTCTGTAAATAAATACGCCCTAGCTTTTGGCTAACTATGAACTTCCTGTCTGTGCCGTTGCGTTTGAGGTCGGTTACAAACCATAACAGAAACACTACAAAAACACAGTCAGAAAAAAAAGGGACCAACACGTTAGAAACCAGCTACCAGCTGCTGAGGTCAGGCAGACGCCTGCGAACCCCAGCTACTAGGACAGAGCGGCTTAGGCTCAGCTTCTTCCCCCAGGCCATCAGAGCCATGAACAATGAACATTGAGTGCTCAGAACATTGAACTGTCCACACACAAGCACACATGAACACACACACGACACGCACACTGTGCACGCTCACACACGAGCAGCCACTTAACACTTTAACATGAGCGGGCACACACTCATGTCGCACACAGGCACACTTATGGCCAAAGGAAAGGACACTTTAAATTAGAATAACAGGAACAGTGTATTGCACTACCAAAGCTAACTAGCATGTCCCATATGCTCTGTAAATAACTATGTACAGATACCGAGATGTCACTCCATGTTACCTGTTACCTGTTACTGCACAATGTTGTTTTCTTCTTTTGATTCTATTATATGTACCACTGTATTGCACATCGTTGCGGGCAAGACCACCCGCATTTCATTGTATACCTGTATGCCGTGACAATTAAAACTCTTGACTTGACTTGACAAGATATAGAGGAATCCATAAAAACAAACAACTTCTGCAAAAACTAAACAAACACCACGAAATTGTCAGGAAGGGGCGGATCCTACTGACGTTGCTCAGGAGGAATCTGCAGGTTCTGGTTGTCGCTGCGATGTGAGCAGAGAAGTTCAACTGGTCATCGAAGACAACACCAAGTGTTACAAAGGGTCAGATTAACCCGAATATATATATGTATTGCTTGAGATCCCTTGTATAATATTTGTATATCGTTTGATATCCCTTGTATATTATTTGTATATATACACGGAATATCCCTTTACCTGGGTACAAACCAGAGTAATATTCGCTCTCCTATTGGACAGCGACCCCTAGGCGCCAACGACCAAGCCCCCAACGGCAAGTTCAAAGGCAACTCCGGGCATGTCTCAACATGTCCAGAGTCTGCGCAGTAATACGAGACAGAACTGAGGTTGGCACTAGATAATTCACCTTACGTATAAATACGGCGCAGGTGGAAACAGCAGCAATTCGTTCATTACTAGTAAACCATTCACCACGAGTCAACGTGCAGTGAAGTGAGCTACTTTGCCTCTAAATAGAGCCTTGAGAACCGCGTGCAAATAGATTGCTAAAGTGTCAGAGTTTAACGCAGTAACGTTGAGTTCAACTTATTCTAATGTGAAGTAATAGTCTATCATTTATAGTGTATCGTGCGGCTACAGTTCTTCAGTGACCAGCATTACCACCGGTTCGTCGTGTATATAGCTAGTGCACTTATCCAGGCTGGGCGGCTTAAACTCGTGCCCCCACCCGAGGAGTCCTAGACAAGAACCGTTGGATATGTACACCGGAGAACCTACACCGGCGACTGCAGAACCATTTCTGGTTGGATTATATTGCTTTGGGACCGTGACCGCTGGAGCAGAGAACCGTCGACCCCACTGTCGTTTGGGATCTACCCCCCGCGAGGATCATCACTCGAGCCCACCTCTAGGAAGAGGCTGGCTAGCTGTCTTCCATGCTGTCGAGCATACTGGATTATAGCTGCTGCTTTGTCTGCTGATCAAGGGAGTACATGCACTGGCTCCTGTATCTGGAGCCTCGTTATTCCTCGTTGACCCAGACTTTGTACCCGAACATTCCTCTACCCCTGCCGGCCTTACACCCGGAGGGAACCCCCCAGTGTCTCCAGCTGGTACTAGTGTGCCCTATGTAATTGCTATACCACAGGTGGCGTCAGTTTAGACCCATCCTAGTATTCATACTATTCTCATTGACTTACGCTCTTGACTTACTTTACGTGTGTTCTTCGCCATACAAGCGCGAGCCTAATTCTCAATCTGTAACCTAACGTTGCTTAATAATAATAAATACCCTCCAAATAGTACTTTATGTGTCAATGCCGTATTCTTGTGTGGGTGTTCACCATATATATTCATGTACTGTATGGCCAGTAATTAAAGTACATAACTAGTAGTGGTTTAATATATCACAATCTTTAATACAGTCAGGGAATTGTACCCCTCAGTTACAATTGGTCCTTCGAACCGGATGGGTATCAGTGTAATATCTTTTTTTTTTATACTTTATTGTGTCAAACAAAAACATTTTACATTTAGGTATAGTAAGTGTACCCACATACACATACACAACTGCACCTGTCCATACCTACATACGTACATACCCACACAAATGTACATACGCATATTCCAAATCTTGACACTTTTTTTTTTTTTTTTTTTGTACCCATCACCCATACAAAAAACAGGAGACGAAAACACAAACAAAGGGGCGAGCACCAGCATAGATCCCGGACCGGCACACATCCAACATCCATCCCTACCCGTCCCCACACACACACAAGAAAAACAACAAACAACAACAACAATAATAACAGCAAACAAATAAGAAATTAATAGAAAAAAGAAACCAACCAAAAAACTAAAAATTTAAATAAAATAATAATAATAAGTAAAAAGGCTTGAATTTTCATTGTATACAGTAGCTGTAGGCCTAAGGGGTGTTCCCCAACAATTGATCAGTAGATCATCACTGTTTCCTGTTACTTAAAATCTTCCTTAAAGACTGATCTGTCTGTCAACTAGTACCCCTCCATAGTTTAAAGAGACCCCATCTTTTTCCCAGCATATTTTCATTCTTATTGATTTTGTAGGTTACCTTTTCCATACTATATATGTCCTCTACAGTTTCTAACCATTTGTTTACTTTCGGGGGTTCAAGTTTTTTCCAAGCTCTTGTAATTTGTTTAAGTGCTGCAGCTCTCAAAATAAAAAAAGGTATAGTTCTTCTTTTTGTAGGTTTTTGGGGCGTGTTCCTAAGAGTATATCATGTTTTTCTATACCCACTTCCTTAAACATCTGTTCCATTATGTCTAGAATATCTGACCAGTAGATTTGAATTTTTTTACATGTAAAGAAAATATGTGTATGGTCAGCATTCTTCTCCCCACACTCCCTCCAGCAGCCGGGATCATTTTGTGCGTATTTGGACATACTCGATGGTGTTCTAAAGTACCTCATATTTATTTTCCAAGCATACTCCTGCCAAAAGGGTGATTTTATGTAATGGAAGATATCTTTAAAGCTTTGATTCCACTCCTTATCTGGTATGTTTGTTTTCAGTTCCTTCTCCCATTTATTTTTAATATAGCTTAAATCTTCAATTTTGTTTTCTTGGAGCATTTTGTAAATTTGTCCAGTTGTATTTTTGAGGTTATGGCTTTGTTGAGTCTTTATCATGTATTTCAGTAGGGGGTGGAGATCTTCAAGAGTTTTAATTTGGACTTTTTCTCTTAAGTAGCTTCTTATTTGTAGGTATCGGTGAAAGTGATTACTAGGACAGGCATATTTATTAGCTACATTTTCAAAAGAATCCACTCCTTCATTGTACATTTGATAGAAACGTATGAGGCCCTTAGCTTCCCATGTCTTAAAAAAACCGTCAATACTGTTTGGAGAAAAATCTGGGTCCCATGCTATTTGTCTTAAGCAGATCATTTCTTGTTCCTTAATTTTATTTATTTTACATATTTCCCTCCAGATTTTAAATGTGTTATATATAGAGTAATTGTGTATTTTGATCTGTGCTTTTTTATATCTGGAGAAGATCAATGTGCTGAGTGATTCCACTAGATTCAACTCAATTGACTTCCATTTGGGTCTCATCTCGTTTTTCATCCATATTAGAATCGGTTTTACCTGTGCTGCGTAATAATAATTAATTAAATTTGGTAATGCTAGTCCCCCTCCTTCTTTTTTTTGTTGCAAGATTTTAAGTTTGACTCTAGGTTTCTTTTCATCCCATATACATTTTCTCAGCAGCCCCTCCCAAACGTTGAAACATTTAGGTGTTATGTATAATGGCATGTTTTGGAATAAAAATAGAAAACGTGGCAAGATGTTCATTTTAATAATATTAATTTTTTCAAATAAAGTGAGAGGTACAATTTTCCACCTATTCAGATCTTCCTTTACAGAGTTCTCCAAACTTCCATAATTACACTGATGTAGATTGTCTAGGTTATTCGGTATAGTTATTCCCAGATATCTCACTTTGTTTCGGTCCCATTTAAAGTTAAACTGTTTTTTGAAGTCTTTCTCCAAGTGGTCACCTACTTCCATAGCTTCAGTTTTATTTAAATTAAGCTTATATCCAGACAGAACTCCATAGTTTGTAATTTCATCGAGTAACTCCGGTAGTGAAATATATATATCTGTAAGATACACTATGATGTCGTCCGCGTACAGTGCTAGTTTACAAAAAACAGGAGACGAAAACACAAACAAAGGGGCGAGCACCAGCATAGATCCCGGACCGGCACACATCCAACATCCATCCCTACCCGTCCCCACACACACACAAGAAAAACAACAAACAACAACAACAATAATAACAGCAAACAAATAAGAAATTAATAGAAAAAAGAAACCAACCAAAAAACTAAAAATTTAAATAAAATAATAATAATAAGTAAAAAGGCTTGAATTTTCATTGTATACAGTAGCTGTAGGCCTAAGGGGTGTTCCCCAACAATTGATCAGTAGATCATCACTGTTTCCTGTTACTTAAAATCTTCCTTAAAGACTGATCTGTCTGTCAACTAGTACCCCTCCATAGTTTAAAGAGACCCCATCTTTTTCCCAGCATATTTTCATTCTTATTGATTTTGTAGGTTACCTTTTCCATACTATATATGTCCTCTACAGTTTCTAACCATTTGTTTACTTTCGGGGGTTCAAGTTTTTTCCAAGCTCTTGTAATTTGTTTAAGTGCTGCAGCTCTCAAAATAAAAAAAGGTATAGTTCTTCTTTTTGTAGGTTTTTGGGGCGTGTTCCTAAGAGTATATCATGTTTTTCTATACCCACTTCCTTAAACATCTGTTCCATTATGTCTAGAATATCTGACCAGTAGATTTGAATTTTTTTACATGTAAAGAAAATATGTGTATGGTCAGCATTCTTCTCCCCACACTCCCTCCAGCAACCGGGATCATTTTGTGCGTATTTGGACATACTCGATGGTGTTCTAAAGTACCTCATATTTATTTTCCAAGCATACTCCTGCCAAAAGGGTGATTTTATGTAATGGAAGATATCTTTAAAGCTTTGATTCCACTCCTTATCTGGTATGTTTGTTTTCAGTTCCTTCTCCCATTTATTTTTAATATAGCTTAAATCTTCAATTTTGTTTTCTTGGAGCATTTTGTAAATTTGTCCAGTTGTATTTTTGAGGTTATGGCTTTGTTGAGTCTTTATCATGTATTTCAGTAGGGGGTGGAGATCTTCAAGAGTTTTAATTTGGACTTTTTCTCTTAAGTAGCTTCTTATTTGTAGGTATCGGTGAAAGTGATTACTAGGACAGGCATATTTATTAGCTACATTTTCAAAAGAATCCACTCCTTCATTGTACATTTGATAGAAACGTATGAGGCCCTTAGCTTCCCATGTCTTAAAAAAACCGTCAATACTGTTTGGAGAAAAATCTGGGTCCCATGCTATTTGTCTTAAGCAGATCATTTCTTGTTCCTTAATTTTATTTATTTTACATATTTCCCTCCAGATTTTAAATGTGTTATATATAGAGTAATTGTGTATTTTGATCTGTGCTTTTTTATATCTGGAGAAGATCAATGTGCTGAGTGATTCCACTAGATTCAACTCAATTGACTTCCATTTGGGTCTCATCTCGTTTTTCATCCATATTAGAATCGGTTTTACCTGTGCTGCGTAATAATAATTAATTAAATTTGGTAATGCTAGTCCCCCTCCTTCTTTTTTTTGTTGCAAGATTTTAAGTTTGACTCTAGGTTTCTTTTCATCCCATATACATTTTCTCAGCAGCCCCTCCCAAACGTTGAAACATTTAGGTGTTATGTATAATGGCATGTTTTGGAATAAAAATAGAAAACGTGGCAAGATGTTCATTTTAATAATATTAATTTTTTCAAATAAAGTGAGAGGTACAATTTTCCACCTATTCAGATCTTCCTTTACAGAGTTCTCCAAACTTCCATAATTACACTGATGTAGATTGTCTAGGTTATTAGGTATAGTTATTCCCAGATATCTCACTTTGTTTCGGTCCCATTTAAAGTTAAACTGTTTTTTGAAGTCTTTCTCCAAGTGGTCACCTACTTCCATAGCTTCAGTTTTATTTAAATTAAGCTTATATCCAGACAGAACTCCATAGTTTGTAATTTCATCGAGTAACTCCGGTAGTGAAATATATATATCTGTAAGATACACTATGATGTCGTCCGCGTACAGTGCTAGTTTATGTTCATCTTCCTTTATTGTGAGACCTTTTATCCTCATATTTTTCCTTATGCTTTCGGCTAAGGGTTCTATGCATAAGGCAAATATTTGGGGCGATAATGGGTCCCCTTGTCTTGTCCCCCTTTTTAAAATAAATTTCATAGAGAGTGTCCCATTCACTCTTACTCTTGCGTTAGGTTCTTTATATATTCCCTTAATCAATTTAATAAAAGTTTGGTGGAATCCAAAATTCTCACATACTCCAAATATGAAGGGCCATGACACCCGATCAAAGGCTTTTTCAGCATCTAATGTCAATGTCAGCATTTGTTGCTTTGTTTGTACTGCATAATCAATAATATTAAGAGTACGCCGCACATTGTCGCTTAGGAGACGATCTTTAACGAATCCTGTTTGGTCCAAGTTAATTATATTAGGTAGTATATGTGAGAGTCTGGTTGCTATAATTGATGTGAATAATTTTTTATCTACATTTAAGAGCGATATTGGTCTATACGATGCACAGTCTGTCGGGTCTTTTCCTTCTTTAGGTATAACAGTAATGATGGCAGAATTCCATGTGTCCGGCCAGTTTCCTGTTTGTAGGATCTCATTAAAAACTCTACATAAGATGGGAGTAACTAGCTTTCTAAACTCCCTGTAGAATTCGTAAGTAAATCCATCACTTCCAGGACTTTTTCCCGGTTTACCCTTCTGGATGACCTTTAGGATTTCTGTCTCTACTATTGGTTGTACTAATTCATTATTTTGTTTAACGGACACTGTGGGAAGGTTTAAAATATCTAGGTATTGTTTAATTTTCTGTGGGTCCACACCTATTACTTCTGGAGTGTAGAGGTTTTGATAATAATCCTTAAAACATAATGCTATTTTCGATTTCCCCCTCTTATATGTGGAGTTGTTATCCATAATAGTGGCTATTGCAGTTTTTTCTTTCTGTTTCTTTAGTTTAAATGCTAATATTTTCAGTGCTTTTGGGCTGTTGTCATAATATGTTTGCCTACAGAGCATGAGATTCTTTTCAATGTCATGTATTTCTATAGTTTCCAATGCTTTTTTAGCTACGTTCAATTGTATCTGTACTTCTTTGTTCCTCCCTTTCTCATGTTCTTCTTGTAGTTTTTTTACTTTGTTTTCCAGTACCATCTTTTCTCTATCTCTTTGCTTCTTTTTCCAGGATGAATATGCTATGATTTCTCCTCGTATTGTTGCTTTTGCAGCTTCCCACAGTATTGTGGATGTCTCTTCTCCATTGTCATTGATCTCAAAGTAAGACTTCATGCTATGTTTTATTTTCTCCTTGAAGTCCTGGTCGCCAAATAGGGAGTTGTTTAACCTCCAAATCGTTTCCCCTCGTTCCATCTTCAAGTTTAATTCCATTATGATTGGTGCATGGTCTGCTATAGTTATAGGTAATATTTCACATTTTGTGACCTTTGAAATCTCATTTTTAAACATAAAGAAGTAATCTAGTCTTGAATAGACCTTATGTGCATTGGAATAAAAGGTGAAGGCCTTGCCTTGGGGATGTAGACAACGCCAAACATCCAAAAGTCCCAACTCTATTTGGGTTTTTCTTAATAACACTGCCGCTTGTTCCGATTTATGTTTTATTCTACTTTGGGTGTCTACCTTCTGATTCATCACCAAGTTGAGGTCTCCCCCCATTATGAGTGTTCCCTTCACCTCTGTCATTATCAAGGATACGATTATTTTCATTAGATCTGCTCCTTTTCCAGGCGGATTGTAGACATTAATCAAAGTTATTTGTTGTTCTTCTATTTCCCCCGTAACCAAAACATATCTTCCTTCCTTATCTCTAATACATTTTTTTTTATTAAAAGTGAGGTTATTTTTTATGAGGATTGCCACTCCTCTTTTTGCTGATGTGTGAGAGGAGAAGAATACTTGGGCTGAGGCTAATTTCTCCAACTTTGCATGTTCCACTTTGGTCAAGTGTGTTTCCTGAAGGAAGATTATTTCTCCTCCTTCCTTCTTAAGTTTTTGCAGTATCCTCTTCCTTTTTATTGGGTTATTTAGGCCATTTGTATTGAGAGAGATTAATTTAAGTGTCCCCATTGCACTGCTTTTGAGGCTATTTTCTTATATATGTATTCAAAACCTTTAACCAAAAAAATAAAAATAAAAAAAACATAGATAACTGAAACTTTGTGTACAAGAACACAAACATAAAACACAAACATAACACCCAACAGTGAACTTCCAATTTCTGCAACCTCTAACCGGTTACAGGAGATTTTCCACATTATTAAGGTTATGTGGAAAGAGGGGTTATCATTAAGTAACCCCTGCCACAGGGTGGTGAGTGTGGCTATAGTTATGGGACAAAAGGTTGCCCATATCTGCATGGTAGACGGCATGCGGGTGCACAGTCCCTCCAATAATTTCTCTATAGCTAATTTGTGTAACTCAAGTATATCTCCAATACAATTCAAAGAATAGATTATAATAATAGTCATAGTATATGCAGGTATGCATACATATACACGATACATACATACATACATACATACATACACACACAACAATCAACAGCACCCTCCCCTCCAGACATGTCTCTAATCTCTATAGCTCACATAGATCTCTAATACCATTCAAAGCATAGATTATAATAATAGTCGTAGTATATACCGGCATGCATACATATACACAAAACTACATACCTACCGACTCACACACACACACACACACACAGCAACTAACACCAATACGGGGAAGGGTAACCATATGTCATACCTACACTCATATGTGCATACGCTCACATGCATTGCACCCACATGTGAGCACACATAACACATACCCCCCATACCAACACCAATCACCATTATGTGCATGTATAGTGTCCCTAAACTGCCGTTTTAGCCTTTCTTTTTTTTTTTTTTTTTTTTTTTTAATTAAAATGACAAGTCTCTATTGGTAGCCAAGCACTCTTGTGCGTTGAGTGAAAGTACCTATATGCTCAAGAAAAGAAGAGAGAAGGAAAAACAATAATAGTATAAATATATCTTCTTAACGTTCAGGGGGCCCCATACAACTTTTTTTTTAGGGCCCCCAAAAAGCCAGAACCGGCCCTGTCTGCTTGCATGCATGCAGGTATGCATGCCCACACACCACGCACGTATGACAATGCTACTCACATCACCACACTATACCCACATAAACCTGTGCATATATATACACATACACACATACATATGCATGCACACATGCACCCATTCCTAATTATAAAAATGTAATAAAAAAAGGATATATATACATAAACATGCCTACACACACTACTCATACTCAAGAGAATAATGAGGACTTCTTTTCTTTTTTCATAATAATAATAATAATAACAATAACAATAACAATAACAATAACAATAATAATAATAATAATAATAATAATAATAATAATAATAATAATAATAATAATAATAATAATAATAATAATAATAATAATAATAATAATAATAATAATAATAATAATAATAATAATAATAATAATAATATAACTTGTATTTGTTATCATCCATAGATCATTTCTCATCCTTCTGGCTCTTAGTTTAATATTTAATAATTGAGAAAAAAAAAAAAAAAAAAAAAAAACACTGTTTGCGGTCTACAAGGTATAGGCTATTAATTAAATAATACATCATTCATAATAATAATAATAATAATAATATATATATATATTGTATTTGTTATCATCCATAGATCATTTAAGCCTTCACCTTGTTCTCATCCTTCTGGCTCTTAGTTTAATAGTTGAGAAAAATAAAAAATAAAAATAAACACCGTTTGCGGTCTACAAGGTATAGGCTAATAATTAAATAATACATCATTTTTAGAGTAACAAAACGAAAATCCCTTCACAATAATTTTTCGTTTGTTGTCCGTGTGTATACAAGTTCACATCTTCTAATGAGAGTCGGGGAAGGTAGACGCAAGAGAGAGGGCTGGGGGGGGGGAAACTGCAATTGTCTTATAAAGTTCAATATTCCATATTGCCCGGATAATCATGAAAAAAAAGGAGGGAGAGATGTGGTGGGAATTGTCACTGGATTCCAGTAGATCTATTCTCTTATGTAGTCGTCACATTTACAGTACCTTAGTCTCTCAGAGTCTCAGAAGTGAGCCAACAGTCTCACCGTCTGCTCCGTGCCTCTGGTCGCGCGCCCTCTGGAACGTGGTGGATTGGGCATCTGCGCTGCGCACCGGGGCCTGATATAGCCTCGGGTGTGTAGTAAAGATAATTCCCCGCTCCCTTAAGGTCTACAAGGTATAGGCTATTAATTAAATAATACATAATTTTTAGAGTAACAAAACGAAAATCCTTTCACAATTATCTTTAGTTTGTTGTCCGTGTGTAAGCTCTTACAAGTTCACATCTTCTAATGGGAGTCGGGGAAGATAGACTCAAGAGAGAGGGCTGGGGGGGGGAAACTGCAATTGTCTTATAAAGTTCAATATTCCATATTGTCCGAATAATCATGAAAAAAGAAAGGGAGGAGATGGCGATGGTGGGGAATTGTCACTGGATTCCAGTAGATATATTCTCTTATGTAGTCGTCTCATTTACAGTACCTTAGTCTCTCAGGTGTGAGCCAACAGTCTCACCGTCTGCTCCGTGCCTCTGGTCGCGCGCCCTCTGGAACGCGGTGGATTGGGCATCTGCGCTGCGCACCGGGGCCTGATATATCCTCGGCTCGGTAGCAGAGATCATTCCCTGCTCCCTTAAGCGCGCATCTGCCTCTTCTGGAGAGTCATACGTTGTAGTTGTTCCACCATCTCCAAACACCTTAAGTTTGGCTGGGTATATGATGTGTGATTTCACTCCTTTTTCTTTCAGTTGTTTTCTTATTGGGGCGTACCTGCTTCTTTCGTTTTGAATCTTGCTTGAGAAATCCTGAGAGAAGTAGATTCGATTGTCTCCTACTTTTATCTCTTTCTTAGACCAGGCTGCTTGTAGGACTTGTCGCCGGGTGTTCCACTGTAGGAAACTCACCACAAAGGACCGAGGGGGGGCATTTTCTTGTGTCGGCTTCTTACTGAGCGCGCGGTGCGCTGCGACAATATGCAGTGTATCCGCGGGGATCTGCAGCTTTTCCAAAAGTAGTGCACTAATGAAATCCACTGCATTGTCCCCCTCTGCGCCTTCTTTTACTTGGTAAATCCGTATGTTGTTCTGCCGAGATTTATTTTCTAGGTATTCTACTTTTTCGTTAGTCTTTTTTTGTTCTTGTAGCAGGTGTTTCAGGGCCGCATTTGTAGTCGACTCTCTCTCTTCAAGCTGATGTATTCTTTGCTCGGCCTCTATAATTTTAGTTGCAGCCTCTCCTACTTCAGAGTGGATTTCGTTAACTTCCTTTTTTATTTGTTTAATCTCCGACGTAAAATTCCCAAACTCGGATCGGAGATCCCCAATTTGTTTGGAAATGTCTTCTTTGAAGTCTGTCAACATCATCTTGATACTTTGTTCGAGCTTTTCCATTTCTGGTTCTGATTTGTTTGTCCCGTGAGGCGGCTTCTTTGTCTTGCTCTTTGTCGTGTTCGTCTGAGTAACCGCTCCTGATCTCAGATCCATTGGCACAACATGATTTGATTTATATTTATATTTCGAGTTGAGTTACGTTAATTTCAACACATTTTGGAGGTTTGTGAGGAGACACTCACAGCGACATGAACACGCGTGCCGTCAACCGGAAGTCCGGGGGGTCGTCACTTGTTGGTTCATCCCAACTATTACTCAGTGTAATATCTAATATAATATTGATATTAACCATGGCCAGCGGTGAACACTCCCCAAGCGGCTCTCCCAAGCTAGAACGCCCGCAGCGCAAACGTCAGCCACCTCCCTATCTGGAGGAATACGCTGTCGTTCTAATACCTAGCTTTAACCAGACGTTAAATACGGATAAAGCGGATAGTCAAAGCATGTCAAATCCTACCGACCAGGCGACCCTGCCAATAGAGACCCCAGTGGGTTCTAACGAAACTGACCAAGCTCACGGGGGGGACCAGGGGGGACATGACATGACTATACCCCCAGATAACGTCAACAGGATAGTCCCCGGAGAGCTCCAGGATAAAGAAAGCGCTCCAGGGACAGAACCCGACACACCACCAGAAGAGAAGCGCGCCCAGGAGACCAACCTCGGGGCGCGCCAGGAGAACAGATCTCCAACGAGCACTGTCAGAAGCCGATCACCTCCGTCAGTATCATCCCCCAGCGAGGCGGACCAGATACTGGCACAAGCCTTCATCGCCACCCTGACAGCCTCCACTGAACGCGATCGACTTCAGGGTGAACGCGATCGACTTCAAGCACAGACGCTAAGTGAGCGCGAACATTCTTCCATGGAACAAGAGCGCCTCCGGGCGCAACAATTAAGTGAGCGCGAACACTCTACCATGGAAAGAGAGCGCCTGCAGGCTCAACAGAAGAGCGAGCGCGAACAGTCTGCAGACCAACGAGAGCGGCTTCACGCGCAACTCCAAGCGCAAGCCCTTAGTGAACGCGAACACTCTGCAACCGAGTGAGAGCGCTTCCAGGCGCAACAAAGGAGTGAAGACGACCGCATAAGACTGGAGACCAGACGCCTTCAGACGGAAGAGAACATTGAAAGAGGCCGCGCCGATGCACAGCGCGCCACCGCCAATGCACAGCGCGACGCCGCCAATGCACAACGCGACGCCGCCCATGCCCAGCGCGAAGCAGAGCGCGACGCCGCCCACGCCCAGCGCGAAGCAGAGCGCGACCGGCTGCAGGCGCAGATGATAGAACAATTGATTGCCAGGGCAACACCCCCTCTCTCCGCACGGAGCTCCAGGACATCATCACGACAAGGGTCTAGGGCACCTTCCCCTACCCGACCAAGTGACCCGGAACCCGGCCAACAGAAGGATCCTATCTACGTCTCCGAACCCCCTCCCCGACCGGTCCATACGAGACCCAGCAACCGGGAAGAACCGGCCTACGCGGCCGAGAGACTGAATAGAAGACTTCAGGACCTAGAAGAGGAAGAGGAAGAGGAGGAAAGTCAAGCCCACCAGCAGCAACGTACTCAGGACCAGGAGGCCCAGTACAGCCCAGACTTCAGCCCCGAGTCACTGCGCTACAAACCCCCGACTCAACTCACGGGTGAGTTTGACGCACAGTCAGCACCGAGGAACAGCAGCTGGGTACCCGGCCTCTGGTACCCACCAAGTACCAGCCCACGACAACACGTACGGGGAGACTCGCCCAGGAGGCCTCTTCCCCTACGCTCACCAATGTGCCAGCCATCCATGGCATCGTACCTTGGCACACCGACGTTCCCAGACTTTACGCACGAGGACAGAGCACAGTACACGGAATTACGGATGTGCTTGGAGATTATGATGTCCGACGTCCCTGATGAGTCGTACAAATATGCCATCTTCCTCAAGCATCTCAAGGTGCCCAGAGCGCATAATATAGCGCTGGCATATTCCAACTCAAGCACCCCATACTCCGCGGCTCTAGTGGCCCTCGACCAGCGTTATGGACGCATATGGGACTACGTGATACAAGAAATAAGAAATATCGACCATCTCCCCCCAGCCAAAGACAATAGAGCATTGGATGACCTCTCTATCAAGGTACAATCCCTGGTAGGGATGCTGGGGTCCCAAAAGGAGAAAGGGAGACATGAACTATATGCTAACTCTAATGTGGAACGAATACTAGAGAAGCTCCCTCCAGCCCGCCAAGAGCGCTTTCGGCGGCAGAGAGACCACCGTGATCCCGACGGTCCCGAGCCATCCCTCCTAGACCTGGCCGCCTTCCTCGCGAGAGAAGTCAGCAGCCTACGACTGGATACGTTCGTGTGGAGTGGACCAAGCCCAAGAGATGGACCTCGGAGATCTAATGATAACCGCCGGTCGGTGACCGTCATGCACCAAGCCGAGTCAGTACCGCAGCACAAGAACCACAGCACCCCCCGACAAAAGAGAAGTGGAAGATTGTATGCCAGTACTGTGAAAAGGAACATTGGCTGTCTCAATGTGACACTTTCAAGAAGATGACCGCTGACGAGGTGAGTCAGTGGATCAAAGCCAACCGCCGCTGCTTCCACTGCGCGCGCAGCCATATGGCAGCCGAGTGCCGTTTAAAGAAGAAATGCAGCAAGTGCGACGGCGCCCACTTGGATGTCTTACATGACAGCAACAAGAAGAAACTCGCACCCCCAAGCAGCTCGAGAGTGAACGTCATGTATATCGACCCCGCCAGCAGCGGGAGCTCCCGAGTGCTCTTGAAAGTGGTCCGAGTGATATTAAGCTACGAGGACAAGGTCATGGACACTTACGCCGTCCTGGACGATGGGTCAGAAAAGACTCTCCTCCTCGCATCCGCCGCAGCCCGGCTGGGTCTGCGGGGGAGCGAAGAAACAATGACAATCCGTACTATAAGAAGAGACCTGAAGACCATAAAGGGTGAAAATGTCTCCTTCACGATAGCAGCAGTCGGGCAGCCCGAGAAGCAGTATAGGATTACTAACGCCTTCACCAGCCAAGACATAGGCCTGTCACAGTACACCTACCCCATCCCCAAGCTGATGGAAAAATACGTGCACCTACGTCAACTACCTATACCGCTCATCGACGGCGCCACCCCGACCCTGCTCATAGGATCCGACCACGCACACCTCATCGTCCCAACAGACCGGGTCCACATCGGGCCCAGAGGCTGTCCAGCAGCGGTCGAGACCCGCCTAGGTTGGACACTACAAGGCCCCCTCTCCGGGTCTTCCAACCGACCAGCAGCCACTCGCTGCCTCCACTCAAGAATAAAAGAAGAAGACACCACCCTCTTACAGCACGTCGAGAGGCTATGGACATTAGACGCGATGCCCTTTGAGAATGAAAAGAAACTTGTTCGATCAAAGGAAGACACTTATGCCATAACCCTCCTCGAGCAGAGGACAAAGAGAGTCGAGGCCAATGGAGTGATGAGATACGCAACTCCACTCTTGAGGCGAGAGGGTATGCCCACCCTCCACGCCTCAAAAGAAGCGACGGAGCGATATCTACTGAACACCGAGCGGCGTCTAGCCAAGGACCCCACTCAAGCAACTGTGTACCGCGCTGAGATTGACAAGCTAATCACAGCGGGACACATAAAGAAAATTGACATTCAAGAGGCCGACCAGACGACCGAATCAAGGTACGTGCCCCACCACAAGGTCCACCACAACGGCAAGGATCGTATTGTGTTCAACTGCAGCTACCTGATCGGACTACAGAATCTGAATAAAGAACTCTTGCCCGGCCCAACACTCGGCCCCTCTCTACTAGGCGTGTTGCTACGTTTCCGCCAAGACAAGGTGGCCATCAGCGGCGACATCAAAGGGATGTTCCTGCAGGTGCGACTAGTGGAAGAGGACAAGCCCTTGCTGCGGTTCTTATGGAGAGAGAGGATCGGGGATGAGCAACCATCCATCAACCAATGGGAGGTCCTCCCTTTCGGAACCACATGCAGCCCATGCTGTGCTACGTTCGCACTGCAAAAACATGTCGCAGAAGACCCAGAAGCTGACGAGGAGGTCAGACAAAGTGTAGAGAGGAGTTTCTACGTGGACAACTGTCTGCAAAGCGTCTCGACGCCAGAAGAGGCCGAAGCCCTCCTACTCAAGCTCCGCACCTCACTGATCAAAGGCGGCTTTGATCTCCGGCAGTGGGCCAGCAGCGACCCTCAAGTACTTCGCAGCCTCTCCCCAGAGACAAAGGCAGCAAGCAGCGAGACCTGGATGGCGACCATCCCAGGTGAAGCCCAAGAAATGACATTAGGACTAGTCTGGCGCTTCAAAACAGACTCGCTCCATTACAGATACACACCCCTGACCACGGAGCAGGGAAGGTCGACCCCTCTACCGACCACCAGACGGAGCATATACAGAACACTCGCAAGGCAATATGACCCGCTGGGGTGTATCCTACCTTACACCACCAGGGCGAAAATGATTGTACGAGAGCTGTGGGACAAGGAACAGGGCTGGGATGACCCCATACCCGACCACCTCGCTTCCACCTGGAGAGAGTGGGAGAAAGAACTCAACTCGCTCCAAAATGTGAACATACGCCGCAGCTACTTCCCACACACAGTGCGGCTGGAGACGTGCCAGATGGACCTGCACGTCTTCAGCGACGCCTCAGAAGTAGCCTACGGCTCGGTGGCTTACTTGCGGGCCCAAGAGGAGGGAGGAGAAATACACACAGCCTTCATCCTGGCTCGCTCAAGGATAGCCCCCCGCAAGCAACAATCGATCCCGTGTCTAGAGCTCTGCGCAGCCCTGGTAGGCGCGCAACTCGCCACGTTAATCCAACGTGAACTCACCATCCCGGTGCAAAGAACAATCCTGTGGTCAGACTCCATGACCGTTCTCACATGGATCCAGTCCGATTCGTGTAGATACAAGGTCTTCGTGGGAGTCAGAATCACAGAGATCCAAGACTTAACAGAATCAGCATGCTGGAGGTACGTGGACACGAAACAGAACCCAGCAGATGTCATCACACGGGGGATGTCCCTAGATGACCTCACACGTCACAATATCTACAGTGACGGTCCTGAGTTCCTCAAGCTCCCGGAAGAAGAGTGGCCTAACCCCACCCCACGGGAGGCTAGTCAAGAGGAGGCAGAGATCAAGAAATCTATGTTCTGTGGGTTGACGCACACACCGGTCCCCACAGACCCTAACATAGACGACTGCCCCACCCTTGAGAGTGCGCAGTTAAAGACATTCCTGTGGCACCACCCTGAGGTTCCCTCCACTACTGACATTAATGCAGCTAACTACGAAGAAGCAGAACTCCTTCTGCTACAGCGAGCCCAAAGAGACTCGTTCCCCGACGAGCTAGACTGTCTGCAGGGATCAAAGCCAGTCCCGTCAGACAGCAGACTGCTCCACTTGGCCCCTGAGCGCGACGCCCATGACCTCATCAGAGTGGGTGGTCGTCTGAGACGAGCCCCGGACTTAACGGATGACGTCAAGTTCCCTATAGTCCTCAACAGCCGACACAAGGTCACCGAGCTCATCATTAAGAAATACGACGAGGATGTGCACCACGCTGGGGCAGAGAGAGTCTTCGCTGAGATCCGACGTCGCTATTGGATACTGAATGGAAGAGAAGCAGTACGACGCTTCCAGCGGACTCGACCAGACCACCAGTGGCGAGCACAGCCCAGTATACCCAGGAGGGCCGACCTGCCTCACCGCCACACCCGACCCGTGGCGAGGCTGATAGAGTTGCCAAGGCTCCCTGACTCCCTTGATGACGATCATGACCCACTGACTTTGTAGATTGCCCTACTCCCCACAACAGACATTGAGTAGTTGACAGGACTATTAATCTGTCTTTGCTTTATCTAATTAGGTGCAGACTAATTAGGAGGCGGCTGTTACAAAGGGTCAGATTAAACCGAATATATATATTTATTGCTTGAGATCCCTTGTATAATATTTGTATATCGTTTGATATCCCTTGTATATTATTTGTATATATACACGGAATATCCCTTTACCTGGGTACAAACCAGAGTAATATTCGCTCTCCTATTGGACAGCGACCCCTAGGCGCCAACGACCAAGCCCCCAACGGCAAGTTCAAAGGCAACTCCGGGCATGTCTCAACATGTCCAGAGTCTGCGCAGTAATACGAGACAGAACTGAGGTTGGCACTAGATAATTCACCTTACGTATAAATACGGCGCAGGTGGAAACAGCAGCAATTCGTTCATTACTAGTAAACCATTCACCACGAGTCAACGTGCAGTGAAGTGAGCTACTTTGCCTCTAAATAGAGCCTTGAGAACCGCGTGCAAATAGATTGCTAAAGTGTCAGAGTTTAACGCAGTAATGTTGAGTTCGACTTATTCTAATGTGAAGTAATAGTCTATCATTTATAGTGTATCGTGCAGCTACAGTTCTTCAGTGACTATATAGCTAGTGCACTTATCCAGGCTGGGCGGCCTAAACTCGTGCCCCCACCCGAGGAGTCCTAGACGAGAACCGTTGGATATGTACACCGGAGAACCTACACTGGCGACTGCAGAACCATTTCTGGTTGGATTATATTGCTTTGGGACCGTGACCGCTGGAGCAGAGAACCGTCGACCCCACTGTCGTTTGGGATCTACCCCCCATGAGGATCATCACTCGAGCCCGCCTCTAGGAAGAGGCTGGCTAGCTGTCTTCCATGCTGTCGAGCATACTGGATTATAGCTGCTGCTTTGTCTGCTGATCAAGGGAGTACATGCACTGGCTCCTGTATCTGGAGCCTCGTTATTCCTCGTTGACCCAGACTTTGTACCCGAACATTCCTCTACCCCTGCCGGCCTTACACCCGGAGGGAACCCCCCAGTGTCTCCAGCTGGTACTAGTGTGCCCTATGTAATTGCTATACCACAGGTGGCGTCAGTTTAGACCCATCCTAGTATTCATACTATTCTCATTGACTTACGCTCTTGACTTACTTTACGTGTGTTCTTCGCCATACAAGCGCGAGCCTAATTCTCAATCTGTAACCTAACATTGCTTGATAATAATAAATACCCTCCAAATAGTACTTTATGTGTCAATGCCGTATTCTTGTGTGGGTGTTCACCATATATATTCATGTACTGTATGGCCAGTAATTAAAGTACATAACTAGTAGTGGTTTAATATATCACAATCTTTAATACAGTCAGGGAATTGTACCCCTCAGTTACACCAAGGTTCTTGGCGGTCGGGGACGCGGTCACAGCTGCATTCTCGACTGTGATGGAAAGGTCGGTCAGGGGGGAGGATTTGGCCGGCAGGTGGAGCAATTCTGTTTTGCTTAGGTTCAGTTTGAGGTGGTTGATCGTCATCCAGGCGGAGATGTCGGACCGACAGGCCGAGATCCGCTCGGAGACGTGGATATCTGAGGGAGGGAAGGAGAGGAAGAGTTGAGTATCATCGGCATAACAATGATATGAGAAGGCATGAGACGTGATAATGTTACCCAGTGATTTAGTGTAGAGGGAGAAGAGAAGGGGTCCTAGGACCGAGCCCTGGGGGACACCCGTCTGCAGCACCCTAATCGACAACCAAATAAATAAAAATAAAAGCAAAGTATACTCCTGTTTCATTGACTTCCAAAAAGCATTTGACTCAATTTGGCATGAGGGTCTGCTGTACAAGCTGTTAGATAGTGGCATTGGAGGGAAAACCTACAACCTCATAAAGTCAATGTACACCAACAACACATGTGCTGTGAGTATTGAGGAAAAACACACAGACTTCTTTCCTCAAAGCTGTGGGGTTAGACAGGGGTGCAGTTTGAGTCCAACCCTCTTCAAGATATACATAAATGAACTGGCAAAAACATTGGAACAAACTGCAGCACCTGGCATCCCCCTAGCAAACACAGAAGTCAAATGCCTACTGTTTGTAGTTGGCCTGTTGCTGCTGTCTCCAACAAAAGAAGGGCTACAGCAGCACCTTGATCTTCTGCACAAATTATCCCAGACATGGGCACTGACAGTAAACCTAACCAAAACTAAATTTATGATATTCCAAAAAAGGCCCAGCCTACAACAACACAAACACAAATTCCTCCTAGACACAATTTCCCTAGAACACACAAAAAACTACACCTATCTCAGCCTAAGCATCAGTGCTACAGGGAACTTCAACCAAGCTCTGAACGACCTGAGAGACAAAGCAAGAAAGGCTTTTTATGCCATCAAAAGGAACATCAAGTTAGACATTCCAATCAAAATCGGGCTCAAAAGGCGGTCGGTGGCGTAGCGGAGATTGTGCTCGTCACCAATGCAAGAGGCTGCGGTCTCGACTCCCGGAGTCAGCATTGCCCTGCGGCTTGGACCGGTCGTCATACTAACTCGTTTGGCTGAGTTAGGGGGAGGGAAGTCGTGGGTGGTAATCTGGCGTTGTGGACAGCGACACCTACAGGTCAGGTCTGGGCGCCTGCTCAGCGAAAGGCAGGAAATGGTGAAGGCAGCGTGACCTCCCACGCGTTACACTTCACCAATGAGAGTCCTCGCTGCCAGGTGAAAAAAGAGCCACTGGCTATCTCCACATGTGTCGGAGGAAGCATGTGGTGGACTTCAGGGTTCCCTTGTACCGACCAGTAGGATAAACATCCGTACAACAACCCGGTAGGGGATGGGGGGAATTGGCATAACGACTAAATTGGGATGGGGAGAAAAAATCAGGCGGAGAAAAAGAGGATAAAAAAAATATATTAAAAAAATCAGGCTCAAAATATTAGGCTCCGTCATAGAACCCATTTCCCTATATGGTTGCGAAGTCTGGGGCCCACTTGCAAACCAAAACTTTACCAAATGGGACAAACACCCAATTGAGACTCTGCATGCTGAATTTTGCAAATCCATTCTCCGCACCCAATGGAAAACACCAAATAATGCATGCAGAGCAGAACTAGGAAGATACCCACTAATCAGCACATTCCAAAAAAGAGCATTATACAATCACCTAAAAGAAAGTGACCCAGACACACTCCACAACAAAGCCCTCACCTACAGAGAGAACGATAGGTTATGTAGATAACCTAGTTATATTAGTATTGGCTAAGCGTCCCGCTCTGAGCCTTACGAGATACTCCTATCTCCTGTGATACCTAATGTATCTCCCACGAACAAAAACACATGCACCCCACCTGTATGGGGCCCCGCCCCTTATGGTGGTACCGCCCATATAACCATGACCCTGGTCATGAAACACCCTTCCTCGCCAAAAGAGGGAACTCAGTGCGCGCAGAGCGGGACGCTTAGCCAATACTAATATAACTAGGTTATCTACATAACCTATCGTTATATTTCGTATTGCATCGCGTCCCGCTCTGAGCCTTACGAGATAATGGGGAAGAGCGGGCGCGAGACCCGACAGATGTACCCCCTGAGGACCCGTAAGCCCACATCAAGGGGTGCGGGGAGCCCTGTCACCCCATCCTTCCTAACGAAGGGGGGGCGCAGTCAACTCCACCTGAATGCGAACAAGAGGGAGCCAGAACCCCTTGAACACACCGTACAGGCGGAACCACGTGTGACTCAACACACTGCGGCCCACACCCATACACTCCTGCTACCCGACCAAAGGACGGGAAGCAGGAAAGGCCACAGACCCCAGAACCGCCTGGGAGACAGAACCCCCGGTCATGTCCATGAGGAAAAACCTTACAAAGGAGCCCGGGGAGGACCATGAAGCTGCAGCACAGATGGCCTCCACCGAGGCCCCACCCAGGAGAGCGGCAGAGGCAGCCACCCCACGAGTGGAGTGCGCCCTGACGCCCCCAGGGGAATCCTGCCCAGCCAGCGTGTAGCAGAGGGTAACACCCTCGCACAACCAATGGGACAGGCGCTGCTCCGACAGTGCCTTACCAGCACGAGCCCCACCGTAACAGACAAAAAGCTGGTCGGTAACCCTGAAATCCTGAGTACGGCTGAGGTAAATCCCCAAGCACGGACTGGACATGACAGGTGAAGGCCCGCATCTAACTCACCAGTGTGAGGAGGAGGACGAAACGCCTGAACCACAATATCCCGGGAGCGGAAGGAACTCCGGATATTCTCAGGCACGAAAGCAGGATTAGGTCGCAGAGTGACACCGCAATCGGTCCGAAAAGACAGGCACTCTGGATGTACCGAGAGAGCACAGAGCTCACCTACGCGTTTAGCGGAAGTGACAGCCAGAAGGAACGCGGTCCTGAAGGACAGCTGTCCCAACGGCGCCCGGTCGAGCGGCTCAAACGGGGCCAAGGACAACCGACCGAGGACCAATTGAAGATCCCAAGTCGGAGCCAAGGAGCGTTGCACCGGCTTAACGCGTCGAGCGCCAAGCAGGAAACGCTTCACAAGAGGGTGGCTGAACAAGACATCCCCTCAAACCCCTCATGATAGGAGGATATAGCTGCTGCATATACCCTCACCGTCGAAGCCGACAGTCTATCAAGGAGAGACTGGAGGTAACTAAGGACAGCAACCAGGGGGCAGGAGACTGAGTCCTGGCCCCCCGCCTTACACCACACTTGGAACATACGTCATCTGCCCGCGTAAGCGCGACAGTGGAGGGAGCATGCGCATTCCAGATGGTAACACCATCAGGATCAAGAACCTGCGCCCCTCAACGTACCCGTCCCAACAACTGACCTAACAGATGTATGGGGAAGAATCCCTGGCGGCACGGCATCGGTCCCAGACCTGCCTGGCCATGTCCAGACGCAATCCTCACCCATCAGGATGAGGGCCGCCCCGCGACAGTACACCTGCACCCACATTCTCCCTGCCGGGGATGTGGGGAGCCCTTAGGCCGTGCAGATGGAGGACGCCCATAGCCAGCCGCCCGCCGCCTGGTGCAGACAGGGGGAGCGTACTCCTCCCTGTCTGTCGATACACGACACTGACGTCGTATCGTCCGTCCTGATCAACACCATTTGTGGACCAGAAGGACCGCTTTCAACACCAACACATTGAACGTAGCGCAGACCGGGCAGCATGGTTTGCCAGCTGCCCCCTACTGCGTTGGCCCGACGCATCACCAGCGAGGGAGGCGTCGGTGAAAACGCGACGTGAGACAGCGGCGTAACCGTCCTAGGACGGAACCTCCCGAGCGTGTTGACAACACGCTCTGAGATGGATGCCCATAGCCCTCCAACCGTTGACTGGGAAGAGGAATACTCTACATCCAGTCTACAGCAACCCCAGGCTGGTAGAGACCTGCCTGGTACGAGACCTGACGATCCACCTTGACCGCGAAGGACCAGAACGTCATCAGGGCAGAACACTCCGTAACCCCGGATGACGCAGAGGCCCCAGTGCGGCCTCCACGCACTTGGTGAAGATGCGGGGAGCCAGAGAAAACCGAATGGCAGCCTCTGGTACTCATACGCTAACCCTGCAAAGGAAGCGTAGGTAAGCCCTAGGATGGAAGATCGGGGATGCGCATACGCATCCTACAGGTCTATGGAGGAGAACCAGACTCCCACCTGACAGTGTTCAACAGGTAGGAGACGATCCAAAAAATGCTGAACCTTCCCATGGGACAGGTCCAGCCTGGGTCTTACACCCCTCCCTCCCGACTTCTCGGGCAGAGAACACCGGGAGGAGAACGCCACGACGATGGCTTGCTTCGTCCACAGAGATTGGATCTCGTCGACCAGAGCTGTCCCTGCTGGAGACCCCGACAACAGGGTCTGTACCAAACCTGAAAACGGGTGGGGTTGTGTAAACACAAGTCCCCGCCTCACCATTCTCTCCATCTACCTCGACATATGGTACTGCCGTAGTCATATGTGACGATACTCCCAACGCACCCGCCGTCACGTGGCGCAGGTCCGCCAGGAACTGTAGATAGTTGGCCCGGTCCCCCCCGCTGTGCGAAGACAACCCTGGAATCGTGCGAGGAGCACCTGACCCTGACACCACCCACGAGGCAACCGCACCCAAGGGGGAACCCCGACAGAAAAGGGCCTGTCTGATACGGGGGGCTTCCGATCAAAAAAGCCCCCCCACTGAACACCCCTCCAGAACATGCTGAAGGAGTTGTTCTGCAGCCGGACATGCAAGGTGTAAGGCCCCCATGGGTTCCTACACACCGTAGCCCTGCAGTGATATCACTACCACCCCAAACCATGTGAGCTGCGACCACTTGCCAATATTCCAGGAGTGGGAGCACCAACATGATACCTGGCCTGGCGAAGGCGAGGCCGGGGAAGCCCGCACTGTGTGCCTCAAAAGGTTTCGAGCCCCCCTGCTGACAACACTTAAGTTGACAGACGTAACACCAGGCTCAACCAACACAGTTCAAGGTGTGGGAGCCGCTTGACAGCACAACATTCTCACGGACAGACCCAGGCTCAGCCATCAACTGGGTGTCAGTGTAGTAACTTCCTAGCTTAATCTTCGTACTCTGCGTTGTGTTTAAACCTTAAAAAGCTCTTTGAAGTACTACTGAGCTACAAATGCAGATAACCATGTATGTGATGGTTTTCTGCTCGTACACCTTCAGAGAACACGGCGCGGCGGTTGAAGAAATCGAGTTCCGAGCAGTTTGAAAAGGAACCCGTGTTTAATAAAAAGGATTTCAATCAATACAAATCAAAGATTTGAAAGAACAATTGCAATAAAACCTGATGGAAGACCTCACTATGCCGAGGTTCACCAGACTTTAGGCTAAATATTCAATATCTATGGGCATGTCTCGTCTCGGCTTCTTCAGATGGTAGGTTTTTGCGGCCGTCTCTCTGCTGCGTGGTTTCCTCAGTCTGTTGTGGAGAAAAAGGGTGTGTGTTCTTTGTTGCTTCCTGGGTCTCTGTTCGGGTGTGTTGTTGTGATCCTCCTGGTACGGAGTTTTTGCTAATATCAAATTTAGGCTCCGCCTCTAATGTTACGGCAAGCGGGCGTTTTCCAACCTCTCCTCGAGTGTTCCTATTGGAGGACACTTACTCTCAACTCTCATTGGCTAACTCCTTATCGTGACGTTTTACATCGAATTGCGTCACGATGTGGTTTCAAATGGTCTTTTCTTTTGATCTTACTGCTCTTTTGTTTCAGCAGAGACAAACTGGCATCTCCCATGGCAGTTTCATTGTTGGACCAGATGGCCTAGGGCCCTGGGTTGTAAAATCACCCATGTTATTGACTTTCCCAGGAAGGATCAAACGAGACACTATCTCTTACTCAATAAGCGTCTGCCTGTTTCAACCCCCCTCCACAGAGATTTAGAGGAAGCCTGAACCAACAGCTGCACTACTAAGTCAGAGGTGTCTCGTTTCTTGTACTTTAGGAGCGGGGGAAGAAAAGTGTATGTATTTTACCTCTGTGTTTTCGCCATTCTGTGCTTCATGGTATATAGTACAATAAACACCAGTTTGGCTGGAATTCTACTACATCAGCCCCTGTCTCCATGAGAAGCGAAGAATGGGGCCGCATACGCTTCAAGAAGGTTCGCGGCCCGCAGCCAAAGGAACACACCCAGAGCCCCGCTTCTGAGGGTAACAGAAAGCGGACTGAGCGGGGAGCGGGCTGCTCGCGGCAAAATGACGACGGAGTGGTTTACCAACACCGAAATCACCCAAAATGGCCGATCCCTCGGCCGCCAAGACTGTCGGCCTCGCGATACCCTGTCGATTCTCCAACCAGGGCACCACTGGCGGGGGAAACATGGCCGCCTGTCGAGGGCCCCGTCATCGCCGCTGACGAGGCCGTGCTCTCTCTTCTTCTGGCTGCGCGGTGTGAGGCGGTGTAGGGCCTAGGACAATACCGCCCGCGCTCCAGCAGAAGACCAAAATCCCCTGCGGAGAGGGGAACCCTGAGCGGTTATAGCTTGCGGCTGGGTCAAAGCTAATAACGTCAACAACCTTGCGCGATGTGTCGACGTCGGCCGGCCCTCAAGGCCCCTCCACCAGACACCATTTCTTTAATAGAAAAAACACCAATTCGAACACAGTTCTAATCGTTGCCAATTCCATACCGTGGCGGTACAAGCCTTAACAGCCCACCAGCCACTCGCCAGGCCGACCCACCCAAGGTGTCGGCCGGGCGGGGCATTGTTTCAATATATCAAAAACAAAGGACTGACGTTAACATGGAGCACCAGTGGTGATTGCAAACAGCACCCTCCACTGTGGTGTGGACCATGAAAAGGTTAAATGAATAAAAGAGCTAAACCACAAAAACTGTAGAATGAGCAAACCCATACACACAAAGTTTAAGGGGAGACGGACCAGACCCGTCTTCATTCAAAATATTCACAACAGAACACCAGCCCTAGTTTAGCCCATTTACCAAAAAAGGTAAACAAAGCCCCCCCCCCGCACTACTCCCCCAGTATACCGATTGACCGTCAGTATGAATGGTTTGAGAGGAGAGAAAGCTGTAGCAAGACAGACCTTCTCATAGCAGAGTGACAAAATGAAACAATAGCCCCCTACACAGGGCCGCCCCAGGAGATGGGGGGCCTCGCGTCTAAAAACGCACAGGGCCTCACATTTCTCCCAAGCGGCCCTGCCCTTATACTACTGCAGCCTAACGCCAGGCAATGTGGAACCCAAGACAACAATTGCCTGTGCACAGACACGCAACATGTTTACCATGTCGGCTGGACCCATAGCCCCACTACCCGACGCCAACCCAGATGGGAACACCGTTCAACAAACCCCGCCGGAACACAAGGTAATACCTGGCTAGAACCTAGCCACGACCTACCCCGTTGTCAACCCATTTACCCGAAAAAGGTAAATAGAACTCAAAACCCCACAACAGCTACCGACTGACCTTCATTGATGAACCGGGCAAGAGGCGGGAGAGTGACAACATCTCACGGCGGAGACATTAAAACAGCATAGCAATTAGCAGTAGTGATAGCATGCGGCAGTAGCGATAGCATGTTAGCATAGCTTTAGATGTTTTAGCAGCACGCCCAAGACAGCTTGGAAACCGTTCCCTGCAGAGAACGTTCACCAAACCATCTTGCCCCTGGCGCCAACACACAACAAGGTTGTGTTAACAACACAAACCAGCATTACTAACACTAATACCCATGCCTGAAGACACAGGGCCTACCTGAGTACAAGCTGGCCCGACAGCCAGCCTTGTACAGCTGAACCTCGATGTGCAGTCATCAAACGAGGAACATCACAGGCCCGTCGTGTCGCCGAAAACATGCGTCGAAGATGCCAGGGGCCAGCAACCTCCGGTAAGCTTCCAACATTATTAATCTTCCTTAATCTTTTCATTCCGCTAGCTTGTATGGTGCACGCATCCAATACGCTGGGACGAAAATAGAGGAAGGGTGTTTCATGACCAGGGTCATGGTTATATGGGCGGTACCACCATAAGGGGCGGGGCCCCATACAGGTGGGGTGCATGTGTTTTTGTTCGTGGGAGATACATTAGGTATCACAGGAGATAGGAGTATCTCGTAAGGCTCAGAGCGGGACGCGATGCAATACGAAATATAACCTTGAGAGATGCCCACTCAGCCAGATGGTTCTGGGACTCTGCTCATGTAACCGATGGATTACGCTTGCGTTGTGTTCTTGTGTGGTGTGTGGCGACATTAACCAGGCAGGAGGCAGTACTGGATCTCAGGCTCTTTAATGGCATCTGTGTGACATAGATCCAACATACAAAGGTATTAGATTTGGTGTGCAGTGGCCTCTTTTCACCTTCTCAATTGCATATCCAGAACAACTGACATTACACAATTATTATATATATTGTAGTGACTGTACATAATTCACACAGAACTGTTGGGAATAGTAGTTCCCCCCGGACGCTATAGAGGGTGGGACTCCCTGCCACGGGCATTGAATGAATGAATGAATGAATGAATGACCTTTATTTATATAGCACCCTTCACAGCACGAATGCACAGGGTGCTTTACACTACAGCTTAATATAAAAACACAATAAAAACAAAATCAGAAATAAATGACAACAACAACAACAAACAGCAGTTAGAAACAGTGAAACCAGATAGAAAAAGTAGAATAAAAGAATTTGGATAAAATCATGAGTCACTAATTAAAACAGAACTATAGAACAGTGAGGACAAGAAAAAGTGCCTATGCATGACCAAAGGCCTGTCTGAACAAATGTGTTTTTAGTTTTTTTTTTTTAAAGTTTTCAGAGGGGGCAGTTCACAGGTCCAGGGGGAGAGCGTTCCAGAGCCTTGGTGCTGTCACCTCGAAAGCTCGATCACCCCTTGTTTTCAGCCTGGACCTGGGGACCACCAGGAGGTGCTGATCGGCAGATCTGAGTGAGCGGGTGTTGGTGTAGGGATGGATGAGTTCAGTGATGTAGATAGGGGCCTGACCATGAAGTGCTCTGAAAGTGAAATTGAGGACTTTGAAGTGAATTCTATAGTGTACCGGGAGCCAGTGCAGGGAAACCAGAATGGGAGTGAATGGGGCATTCATTCTATCTATCGACTCGACTACGTTGACATGTTGTTATGTTGCTGAATAATAAAGGGATTAGGTTCAACTTCGAGACACCGCCTCTGCCTCCTTTCTCTCAGCGCTACACTGGTGACCCCGACATTAGTCTCGAAGAAGTTTCCGAGACAGAAGGAACGACGAACATGGTAAACAACACTGTTTTTCTCAGACTGCCGGAGTTTTGGGAGCAGTCGGCAGCGGCGTGGTTAGCCCAAACGGAGGCGCAATTTGCCCTACGTGGAATCGTGGATGACGCCGCAAAATATTTCCACGTCGTCTCGAGCCTTAACAACACTACGGCGGCGAGGACGGTAGGCTTCATTACGGCTCCACCTGCCCAGAATAAATATGAGGCGTTTAAGACGCACCTACTCAGGATTTTTGAGTTATCAAGTCAAGTCAAGAGTTTTATTTGTCACGGCATACAAGTATACAATGAAATGCGGGTGGTCTTGCCCGCAACGATGTGCAATACAGTAGTACAACATATAATAGAATCCAATAGACAACATTGTGCAATAAACAGGTAACATAGTGGGACATCACGGTATTTGTACATAGTTATTTACAGAGCATGAAGGACATGCTAGGTCCCTAGGTAGTGCAATACAATGTTACTATACTATTTTTAAAGTGACCTTTCTTTGTGGCCATAAGTGTGGGCGTGTGCAGCATGAGTGAGTGCTTTCTCATGTTAAAGTGGCTGCTAGTGTGCGAGCGTGCACAGCATGTGTGTCGTGTGTGTGCTAATGTGTGCTTGTGTGTGTAGGGTTCAGTGTTCTGTGACCCTCAGTGTTCATTGTTCAAGGCTCTGATGGCCTGGGCGGGCCCGACGCTTGCTGGCTATACGAGGCTTGGGAGACAGCAAGCCGTCAGAGCACATGGAGATGATGCTGAACCTACTGGGTCGCCGAACAGCCTAATTTTTTATTTAGAGAGCTGTTCCTCAGACATATGCCGCCACAGGTACAGACGGCACTCGCCAACACAACGATTGTGGATCCCTGTGCGCTAGCAGAAGAGGCAGACCGTTTCTACCTGGCCACGCGGCACTTAGCCCCAGAGGTGCTAGCCACGGCACGGGCGCAAATGCCCAGAGGGGGAGGGGCGAAGATGGAGAGAGGAGCCGCGGCCGACGGCAATAATGACACAGGCCTGTGTTATTTCCATGCGCTTTTCGGCGCGAGAGCAACAAAGTGCCACCCACCTTGTACTTTTGTCAGGGCGGGAAACGCCAACACCTGTGCCCAGTAGCGGCCGTGAGCGCAGGTACGTCAAACAGGCTACTGTTCATTAAGGACACACTCTCCGGTCGTAAATTCTTCTGCGACACCAGAGCACAGAGGAGCGTCCTACCAGCGACGGTGGAGGACACCGCCGGCGGGGATGGGGGTCCGCGACTGAAGACCGCTAACGGTAACTGTTCTGAAGGGTCCAGATTAATACTGAAAGTCTGCGTTTATTATTTTGTATAACTTGTATATTGTTTATATATATAAGCTATATACCTTTAAGCCATCCGTTTGCACCATAGTATTATTCGCTCGCCTCATTTGGGCACCGCCCTTGACATTGGAGGCGCCAGCAGACGAGCCCCTCAGACAGAGTTCAAAGACGTGTCCGGGCAAGTTCAGACATGCCCATAGCAGGCGCATTGATTCCGGACAGGTAAATCGGCTGTGCTCTAGAAATCAGTCTGAGTATATATATTGTAGATGGCGCAAGCAGCCGTGTGAGCAGTAACCTAACAGCAGTGGAAGTAACGAGTCGGCAGTATCAGAACAGGAGAAGCAGCAGAGCGAGATTGTAATACGTTCGGTACAGTTGTACACAGACCTACCAGCGGTGTATCGTTACGGATAGCTAGTAGCTACTTAGATACGACCATAATATTGTAGAGGCATTATTGGCGCAGTATAGTGACTTGTGTAAGCGAAGTAACGTGGAGAAACGTATAGTTAAAACCATCTGCGTTTGGATCTAACTACTCCCTGAAGACCGTCATCGGGCTAGCTTCCAGTACAAACGAAGCTAGCTAGCTACCATCTATGCCATCGGGCTTTGGATTAAGAGCTATTAACCCTGCCATCGGGCACTAGGATTACAAGGACCGGTTCCGTACGAGACCCCTTTTCTTCAGTGACCACAGGATTATCCGACCATTCTTCAATTCCTCCGGAGATTACAACTCCAGAGAGGGAAATCATCGTCTCCAGCTACCCCCCTTGCTTTGCCCTGTATCACCTCCTCTCACTCCCTGCAGAGCTCCGGTCGAGTATTCTTAACCTAGGAAATATTTCATTCCCCCTGACTTTGATACTCTGACATTCTACTATTAAAAGAGCAACGTGATAATTCAGTTATATATTTATATGACGATTAAAATACTGTAAACTTGATATCCTTGTCCCCGTGCTGTCAATTGAGTGTCTGCCATATTTATCTAACTGTACTGTCTGGCAAGTAATAATATTTAGTAGTGGTTTAATCTAAACAATCTTTAATACAGTCCGGGTTGTGTAGCCCCTCAGCTACAATTGGTCCTTCGAGCCGGAGGGTATCAGTAATAATAATCATATTAATAATAATATGGCCAGCGGCGGACACTCTCCAAACGGCTCTCCCCCATTAGAGCGCCCTAGGCGCCAGCGTCAGCCCCCTCCACACTTGGAGAACTACGCTGTAGATCTACCTCCTAGCTTATCTAAAAGGACGTTAAGCAAGGATAAAATTAGTAGCTTAAGTATGCCCAACCTTATCGACCTGTCAACCCCACCGGTAGAGACCCAAGCTAGATTAAGTGAAACTGACTTAGCTCACGGGGGGGGACAAGCGGGACATGACTTGACTATGCCCATAGACCACCGCGCCCCCGAGATGGACCTCGGAGCGCAAGAGGATAAAGAATGCGCCCCCGAGATGGACCTTGGAGCGCACCAGAGAAAGGAGCACCGCGCCCCCGAGATGGACCTCGGAGCGCGTAAAGAGACCAGGTCACCGCCAAGCCCTGCCAACTCCAGATCACCATCATCAGCGTCATCCCCAAGCGAGGCCGACCAGAAGCTAGTGCAAGTCCTGATCGCCACGCTGACAGCTTCAACCGAAAGAGACCGCCTCCAGGGTGAGCGTGACCGCCTCCAGGCGCAACAAGAAAGTGAACGTGAACACTCCAGAGTGGAAGAGAGACGTCTCCAAGCGCAACGAGAGAGTGAGTGCGAACATCTCAGACTGGAAGAGAGGCGCCTCCAGGCTCAAGAAACCATGGAGCGAGACCGCGCCAATGCACAGCGTGACGCAGCCAATGCGCAGCGCGATGCACAGCACGACGCAGCCAATGCACAGCGCGAGGCGGAACGAGACCATTTACAAGCACAAATGATGGAGCAAGCGCTCCAGAGAGTGACGCCCCACTCTTCCACCCGGAGCTCCCGGAGATCATCACGACATGGGTCGAGGGCACCCTCCCCTCCCCGACAAAGCTACACAGGACCCAGCCTATGGGAAGAACCTGCTTACGTTGCAGAGCAGCTAACCGAGCGACTACAAAGCCTAGCGGAGGACGAGGGAGGACAGAAAGCCCACCCGCACGCACCCATCTCAGACCAGGAGGAACAGTGCAGCCCCGGTCTCAGTCCCGACGCGCGGCTATTTGAACCCCCAACCCGTCCCAGTGGGGAGTTCGAGCAACAGACAGCACCGAGGAATAGTGCCTGGGGGCCCAGCCTCTGGTTCCCGCCCAGCCCAAACCAACGACCCCACGTACGAGGAGACTCGCCAAGGAGGCCTCTCCCCCTACGGGCGTCAGTGTCACAGCCATCCATGGCATCCTACATTGGGACACCCACATTCCCAGACTTCACAAGAGAAGACAGAGCGCAGTATACCGAACTGCGTATGTGCCTAGAGACAATTATGTCCGGAGTACAGGACGAGTCCTACAAGTATGCCATCCTCCTTAAGCACCTCAAGGTAACTAGAGCGCACAACATAGCGCTGGCATACTCCAATTCACAGACTCCCTATTCTGATGCCCTGGTGGCCCTCGACGCACGTTACGGACGTACATGGGACTATGTCATTCAGGAGATACGTGAGATTGAACGTCTCCCCCCAGCTAAAGACAATCGAGCCCTGGACGACCTATCCGTCAAAGTACAATCCCTGGTAGGGATGCTCGGGTCACAACGAGAGAAGGGGAAGTACGAGTTGTACGCCAACTCCAACGTGGAGCGTATATTAGAGAAGCTCCCCCCATTCCGCCAAGAACGTTTTCGGCGGCAAAGAAATCACTGTGACCCTAATGGCCCAGAACAATCACTCCTGGACCTTGCTGACTTCCTAGCCAGGGAGGTTAGCAGCCTAAGGATTGACACCTTCGCATGGGGTGGCTCGAACATTAAAGAGGGACCGAGAAAGTTTAAAGACCAAAGCCGGCCCATCACCGTGATGCACCAGGCCGAGTCGGTGCCACGACAGAAGAGTCATAACCCCCCCGCTAAGGGAAAATGGAAGATCGCATGCCAATATTGCGACAACGAACACTGGCTGTCACAGTGCGACGCATTTAAGAAACTGACCGCCGACGACGTAAGTCAGTGGATTAAAGCAAACCGCCGTTGTCTCCACTGCGCGCGCAGCCACATGGCAGTGTGCCGCCTTAAGAAGAAGTGTGGCAAGTGTGACGGCGCCCACCTCGAAGCACTGCACGAGAGCAACAAGCGGAAACCCGCCCCACAGAGCAGCTCGAGAGCAGAAGTACTCTACATTGATCCCGCAAAGAGTGGGAGCTCCCGGGTGCTCCTCAAGGTGGTACGAGTACTCCTCAGTCACGGGGACAAGGTACTCGACACCTACGCCGTCCTCGACGACGGGTCGGAGAAGACTCTCCTCCTCGCCTCCGCCACGACCCAGTTGGACTTGCGGGGTCCAGAGGAGACCATGACAATCCGTACCATTCGTCAAGACTTAAAGACAATAAAAGGTGAAAATGTCTCGTTCACCATAGCAGCGATCGATCAGCCCGAGAAGCGGTACAGCATCAACAAGGCGTTCACAAGCTACGACATAGGTTTGTCACGCTACGATTACCCTATCCCACAGCTGAGGGAGAAGTACGAACACCAACGCCGACTGCCCATACCGCTCATCGACGGCGCTACACCGACCCTGCTCATAGGCTCCGACCACACAGACCTCATCGTCCCCACGGACGCGGTCCACATCGGACCCAGAGGATGCCCAGCCGCGGTTAAGACCTGACTGGGATGGACACTCCAAGGCCCTCTCTCCGGGCCTTCCAACCGATCAACGTCCACACGCTGCCTTTACACCAAGGTGAGCGACCCAAACGATACCCTCTTGCAGCACGTTGAGAGGCTATGGACACTAGACTCGCTGCCATTCAAGAACGAACGCAAAATGGTTCGGTCAAAGGAGGACAAGTATGCCATAGTCCTACTCGAGCAGAAGACTACGAGGGTCGAGGTCGACGGAGTGCTAAGATACGCGACCCTACTCTTGAGGCGGGAAGGGATGCCCACTCTGCACGTGCCGAAGGAAGTGACACACCACTACTTACAGAGCACTGAGCGGCGCCTCGCCAAAGACCCCCCCCAAGCAACGATATATCGCGCCGAGATCGAGAAGCTGATCGCGGCTGGCCATATAAAGAAAATAGATGACCACGAGGCAAAAAGGACGACAGAGTCATGGTACGTGCCCCACCACAAGGTCACCCACAACGGAAAGAACCGCATCGTGTTCAATTGCAGTTATCAGATTGGACAACAGAATCTGAATAACCTGCTCCTGCCCGGCCCGATACTCGGCCCCTCCCTCCTCGGCGTACTGATACGTTTTCGTCAGGACAAAGTGGCCATCAGCGGCGACATCAAGGGAATGTTCCTACAAGTCCGACTGATGGAGGAAGACAAGCCTCTACTGAGGTTCCTGTGGAGAGAGAGGCTCGACGACGAACAACCCTCAATATACCAATGGGAGGTACTCCCATTCGGCACCACCTGAAGCCCGTGCTGCGCCACGTTCGCGTTACAGAAGCACGTGGCCGAAGACCCCGGAGCCGACGAGGAGGTCCGACACAGCGTGGAAATAAGTTTCTACGCGGACAACTGCCTACAGAGCGTATCTACGCCAGAAGAAGCAGAGAACATCCTACTGAAGCTAAGAGCTTCATTGGCCAAAGGTGGATTCGACCTCAGACAATGGGCCAGCAGTGACCCTCAAGTCCTCCGAAGCCTCCCCCCAGAGACCAAGGCCGCGAGCAGCGAGACCTGGATGGCGCACACCCCAGGCGAAGTGCAAGAGATGACCCTGGGCCTCGTCTGGCGTTTCAAGACGGACTCGCTTCACTACAGACACACACCCCTGAGGACGGATCAGGAGACGTCCAAGACTAGACTGACCACTCGGCGGAGCGTGTACCGAACACTCGCCAGCCAGTACGACCCAATGGGATGTATCCTCCCCTACACCACTCGGGCGAAGATGCTGGTGAGAGAACTGTGGGACAAGGAGCAGGGCTGGGACGACCCCATACCCGAGCACCTGGCTTCCACATGGAGAGAATGGGAGGATGAACTTGACTCACTCCGAGATGTGACCATCCAACGGAGTTACTTCCCCCCTAGAGTGCGGTTGGAGACGTGTCGGATAGACCTGCACGTCTTCAGCGACGCCTCTGAAGTGGCGTACGGATCGGTGGCTTACCTGAGAGCCCGAGAAGAGGGAGGAGAAGTCCACGTAGCCTTCGTCCTGGCCCGCTCGAGGATAGCTCCCCGCAAGCAGCAGTCGATCCCGCGACTAGAGCTCTGCGCAACTCTGGTAGGCGCGCAACTCGCAAAGATGATACAAAGTGAACTCACCATACCGGTGCGTGAGATCATCCTATGGTCAGACTCTATGACCGTGCTCATTTGGATCCAGTCCGACTCCTGTCGGTACAAGGTTTTCGTCGGAGTCCGAGTCACCGAGATCCAAGACCTGGTAGGAGCAGCATGTTGGAGATACGTTGACACCAAGCAGAACCCGGCGGATGTCATCACACGGGGGATGTCCCTAGACGACCTCACACGTCCTAACCCTTACAGTGATGGTCCTGAGTTCCTCAAGCTCCCAGAGGAGAAGTGGCCTATCCCCACACCACGGGAGGCGAACCAAGATGAGTCAGAGATAAAGAAGTCTATGTTCTGCGGGCTGACTCAAGCCCCGGCTCCAACGGACCCGGACCTAGATGACTGTTTAACCTTTGAGAGTGCTCAGAAAAGGACATTCTTATGGCACCACCCGGAGCTTCCCCCCACCACAGACCTCGACGCATCGAACTACGAGGAAGCAGAACTTCTTCTACTAAAGAGAGCACAAAGAGACTCCTTCCCAGAAGAACTAGATTGTCTGAGAGGGGAAAAGCCAGTCCCCTCAGACAGTCGACTCCTCACCTTAGCCCCAGAGCTCGACGCCCAGCACCTCATCAGGGTGGGTGGTCGATTGAGACGGGTCCCGGACGTGACCGAAGATGCTAAGCATCCCATCGTCCTCAACAGCCGACACAAGATAACAGAGCTGATCATCCAGAAGTACGACAAGGTGGTGCACCACGCGGGGTCCGAGCGAGTCTTTGCGGAGATCCGACGGCGCTTCTGGATACTCCAAGGGAGAGAAGCTGAACGTCGATTCCAACGGACTTGCCCAACCTGTCGCAAGTGGAGGGCACAGCCTAGTATTCCGATGATGGCCGACCTGCCTCCCTGCTGCCTCCGACTCGGCGAGCGGGCCTTCCACTCCACGGGCGTGGACTGCTTCGGCCCATTCAACGTCAAGAAAGGAAGAGGGACAGAGAAGAGGTGGGGCATCGTGTACAAGTGCATGACCACCCGAGCTGTTCACATTGAGCTCCTCCAGACCATGAGTACAGACTCGTTCCTCATGTCATTCCGGAGGTTCCAAGCAAGGAGAGGGACCCCATCAGTGCTATTGTCCGACCAGGGGACACATTTCCGAGGAGGAGACACGGAACTGAGAGAGAGCTTCCTGACTATGGGTGAAGAACTCAAGATCCGCCTCGCTCCTGCTCAGGTCACCTTCCAGTTCAACCCCCCGAACGCCCCCCATTTGGGGGAAACGTGGGAGAGAGAGGTCCGATCCATAAAGACTGCTATGTACACCGTACTTGGGGCCCAGACCGTGGGCGAGGAAGTCCTGGCTACGGTCCTCACAGAGATCGAGGGCGTCCTGAACTCTAAGCCCCTCGGCTACGTTTCAAGCGGCGTAGCGGACATCGACCCCATCACCCCAAACTACCTCTTGATGGGGCGGCTGGACCCTGCCCTTCCTCAGACGGTGTACAGACAGGACGAGATGAACGGCCGGAGGATGTGGAGACACAGCCAAGTACTGGCCGACCAGTTTTGGGCCCGCTTCCTCCTACACTATCTACCATCCCTTCAAGCCCGTCAGAAGTGGGTTAAAGACAGGGACAACCTGACAGTGAATACCGTCGTGATGATAATAGACCAGTCACTACCCCGAGCTACGTGGCCGGCCGGCCGTGTGAGCAGAGTGATTACTGGTTCCGATGGGAAGGTCAGAGCGGCAGAAGTCATCGTCCAAGGGCGGACCTACACCAGACCAGTAGCCAAGTTGATAGAGCTGCCTGAGATCCCTAAATCCCCTGACGACGACGATAACCCACTGACTTTATAGATTATTTCCAACTCCCCATAGCACATTATGGAGAAGTTGACTTGACTTTAAATTGAATCTGTGCCCATTTATTTACTAATTAGGTGCGGACTAATTAGGAGGCGACTGTTCTGAAGGGTCCAGATTAATACTGAAAGTCTGCGTTTATTATTTTGTATAACTTGTATATTGTTTATATATATAAGCTATATACCTTTAAGCCATCCGTTTGCACCATAGTATTATTCGCTCGCCTCATTTGGGCACCGCCCTTGACATTGGAGGCGCCAGCAGACGAGCCCCTCAGACAGAGTTCAAAGGCGTGTCCGGGCAAGTTCAGACATGCCCTTAGCAGGCGCATTGATTCCGGACAGGTAAATCGGCTGCGCTCTAGAAATCAGTCTGAGTATATATATTGTAGATGGCGCAAGCAGCCGTGTGAGCAGTAACCTAACAGCAGTGGAAGTAACGAGTCGGCAGTATCAGAACAGGAGAAGCAGCAGAGCGAGATTGTAATACGTTTGGTACAGTTGTACACAGACCTACCAGCGGTGTATCGTTACGGATAGCTAGTAGCTACTTAGATACGACCATAATATTGTAGAGCCATTATTGGCGCAGTATAGTGACTTGTGTAAGCGAAGTAACGTGGAGAAACGTATAGTTAAAACCATCGGCGTTTGGATCTAACTACTCCCTGAAGACCGTCATCGGGCTAGCTTCCAGTACAAATGAAGCTAGCTAGCTACCATCTATGCCATCAGGCTTTGGATTAAGAGCTATTAACCCTGCCATCGGGCACTAGGATTACAAGGACCGGTTCCGTACGAGACCCCTTTTCTTCAGTGACCACAGGATTATCCGACCATTCTTCAATTCCTCCGGAGATTACAACTCCAGAGAGGGAAATCATCGTCTCCAGCTACCCCCCTTGCTTTGCCCTGTATCACCTCCTCTCACTCCCTGCAGAGCTCCGGTCGAGTATTCTTAACCTAGGAAATATTTCATTCCCCCTGACTTTGATACTCTGACATTCTACTATTAAAAGAGCAACGTGATAATTCAGTTGTATATTGATATGACGATTCAAATACTGTACACTTGATATCCTTGTCCCCGTGCCGTCAATTGAGTGTCTGCCATATTTATCTAACTGTACTGTCTGGCAAGCAGGGGTGTAAAGTACTTGAGTAATTGTACTTCGTTACAATACTTAAGTACTGTTTTGGGGGATTTGTACTTTACTCAAGTATTATTAGGTTTGTATACTTTGTACTTTTACTCCATTACATTTCAGAGAAAAAAAACATACTTTTTACTCCTTACATTTAAAATGCAGACCTACAAAGTACAAAGTACAAATCTCGCAGGTCCAACCATTTTAATTAGTATATTTGAATTGTTTATCTGGCCAATCTAACGTTAACGTTATTAATCCTGCGACCGCAGGTAAACAGCCAATCAAATCCCCATCAATGGAAAATGAACCCACCCATAGCCATGCTGATTGGTCCTTGTGCAAGACTAGAAAGCGGGGATCTTTGATTAAACACCTGTTATCAGAAGAATAGACAGTCAGAGTGACAAGCCATAGAAGATGGCCACAATGAGTGATGAAGAGGACAAAACGGTCGGCGACAGCGTGGACGGACAAGGCAAACATCCATGGCCCTATCTACATAAAAAATACATAATTCAAGAACTCCAACCTTATAGTGTTGTTGAGTTGCCATCATTCAAAAACCTGATAAATGGTTTGCGACCAAGCACTAACGTCATTACGACTCAGGCCCACTGTCCACTCAAAGATCAGCAAAGCTGCTCAAACCATGAAAGAGAAAGTCACTGCTGCTATGAGTGAAGTTGAATGGATTGCTGGACAGCCCGACGAAGAAGTTTCATTGGGGTAACCGCTCACTGGATCGACACTGAAAGCTTTGAAAGGCGTTCTGCTGCACTTGCCTTCAGAAGACTGAAGGGCTCCCATACTTTCAATGTTTTGGTCAGTGCCTTAAACGACATTCACTTGGAGTACAAAATCCGCATTATGCTATTATTCAGGATACACCATTCTGTTTTTAATAGTCATATTATTCAGGATACTACAGTATTCGGTCTTTAATATTCTGATATTATTCATGGTGTGATGTGAATGCCGTCCATGTTAGTTTACCTTCAATGGAGAAGTGCATTAAATAATTTTAATGCAAAAAAAAGTGTCCTCTGTTCTTTCATTTCAGCATTGTCTATCACAGAACACATTCCATTGTGGGCAGAGTGTATGCTTGGTTTCATTCCAGCCTTGCCTAAACACCAGCTGATGATTTCACTAATTGGCTCACCTCTTCAACTAACTCACCTGGTGCAATGTATAGTTAAAATGAAAACTGGGCCCACAATGGAATGAGTTTGAGACCCCTGGTCTATCCCTTTAAAAATAAATGTACTTTTACTTTTTAGTACTTAAGTACATTTAAAAGTAGGACTTTTTAACTTTTACTCAAGTGTGTTTTTTAGCCAAATACTTTGACTTTTACTTGAGTCAGATTTTGAGACAGTACCCATACTTTTACTTAAGTATAATTTCTGAGTACTTTGTACACCCCTGCTGGCAAGTAATAATATTTAGTAGTGGTTTAATCTAAACAATCTTTAATACAGTCCGGGTTGTGTAGCCCCTCAGCTACAGTAACCCTATTCGTACCTATGGCACAAGGACCGTGGAGTTGTGTTTTGGGGGCCAGCGGTTCACGTGGGAGTTCGTCACGGCCGACATCTCGTTCCCACTACTCGGGTGGATTTCCTCTGTGCGCATGGGCTCCTCGTGGACGTGAGGCACGGCCGCCTAGTAGACGCCCAGACATATGCTTCATTGACATGTATGCGCGATGAAGTAGTATACAGCGGGCTAGCCAGCTCGCTCGCAGAAGGTGACGTATACCAACGCCTACTGCGGGAGTTTCCCAGCTTGACACAACCTACATTCTCGGCCACGACCACCAAACACGGGGTCGAGCATCACATCGAGACTCAGGGAGCGCCCGTGTATGCTAGGGCCTGCCGGCTCAACCCTGACAGACTAGCAGTCGCTAGGTCAGAGTTCGCCAACATGGAGAGGTTGGGGATTATCCGACGCTCGGACAGTCCCTGGGCCTCGCCGCTACACATCGTGCCTAAAGCTGACGGGGGATGGAGACCGTGCGGCGACTACAGACGCCTCAACGACGCTACCACGCCAGACCGCTACCCGGTCCCCCACATCCAGGACTTCTCAGTGCACCTGGTGGGTAAGCTGTTCTTTTCAAAAGTAGACCTGGTACACGGTTACCACCAGGTGCCGGTACACCCCTTGGACGTCCCGAAGACAGCGGTGGTAACACCCTTCGGACTATTCGAGTTCCTACGGATGCCGTTCGGACTTAAGAACGCGGCACAGTCTTTCCAGAGGCTAATGGACTCGACGCTCAGAGACATGGCGTTTATTTTTGTTTATCTGGACGACATCCTTGTTGCCAGCTCCTCGCCCGAAGAGCACCTGGCGCACCTCCGGTGCCTCTTTACGAGGCTTGGCCAACACGGCCTAATCATCAACCCGGCTAAGTGCCAGTTTGGGTTGACCTCAATACAGTTCCTCGGACATCTCAGGGCGGCCCCCTCCCGTCAAAGGTGGGAGCCGGTTCCGCTTTCCCACCACGCCCGACGGCCCGAGCACTCAGAGAATTCCTCTGGATGGTGACGTTTTATCACCGGTTCATTCCCCGGGCAGCCCACACCATGCGGCCGCTTTACGAGGCTCTGAAGGACAAGTCCCCCAACCAGCCTGTCGACTGGACGGCCGAGAGGACGACAGCCTTCGCGGCCACCAAGACGGCCCCGGCGGATGCCGCCATGTTGGCTCACCCGTCGCCGGGGGCCCCGGTCGCCATTACCACCGACGCGTCAGACTACGCGGTGGGCGCGGTTCATGAGCAGTACGTTGACGGCGCCTGGCAACCGCTGACGTTTTTCAGCCGTCAGCTGACCCCCAGGGAGCGCAAGTACAGCGCATTTGACAGAGAACTCCTAGGCCTCTGGTTGGCAGTGCGCCATTTCCGTTTCATGCTAGAGGGCCGGGAGTTTACGGCCTTCATTGACCACAAACCCCTCACGTTCTCCATGTCCAAGGTGGCTGAACCGTGGTCCGCGCAACAACAGCGCCAACTCTCGTATATTTCCGAATACACTACAGACATACGGCATATCGCCGGGAACGCCAACATGGTCGCAGACTGCCTATCCAGGGTCATCATCGGAGCTGTGCAACTGGGCCTCGACTACGTCGCCATGGGCTCGGAACAGGCCTTCGACCACGACATCCAGGCCCTCAGGACAGCGGATACCAGTCTGCGCCTCAGGGACGTCGCGATTGGCGGCTCGGGCGCGTGATCTCTCCACCGGGCACCCCCGGCCGCTGGTCCCTATAGGCTGGCGCATGCGGGCTTTCGAGGCGGTGCACGACCTGTCTCACCCCGGTAGGAAGCCTTCGAGCAGGTTGGTGTCACAGAAATTTGTGTGGCGAGGGCTCAAGAAGGACGTGATGACCTGGGTCGACACGTGTGTGTCCTGCCAACGGGCTAAAGTGCACCGACATACCAAGGCCCCGCTTGTGACATTCCTAGTCCCCGAGAGGAGATTCGACCACGTCAACGTTGACCTCGTGGGCCCACTTCCTTCCTCTCACAGGTTTACCTATCTGTTCACTATGGTGGACAGGACCACCCGATGGCCAGAAGCCGTTCCCCTCGCCTCGACATCTTCTTCCGACGTGGCCTGCGCCTTTATCAGTACGTGGGTCGCACGTTTCGGCACCCCATCCAACCTCTCCTCCGACCGGGGCTAGCAGTTCACCTCGGAGCTCTGGAACGCGGTCGCCAGCGGCCTGTACCACCGCGTACCACCCTCAGGCCAACGGGCTATGCAAACGTTTCCACCGGTCCATGAAGACAGCAACTGGGTGGATAAGCTGCCGTGGGTCATGCTCGGACTTAGGAGTGCCCCCAAAAAAGACCTGCAGTCCTCGTCCGCAGAGCTGTTATACGGCCAGACATTGCGCGTCCCGGGGGATTTTATTCCGGACGCGACAACCCCTTGGTCCGTGGCCAGCCAACGCTCCACCCTGCGGGAAGCTGCTCAGACCTTCGCCCCGATTCCCACGTCGCAGCATGGTACCCCCGTTTCCCGGGTGCCGCGCAGCCTGCACATGGCGGAGTACGTTTTTGTTCGCCACAACGCGCACCGTGGGCCCCTACGCCCCCCTTACAATGGCCCATTTAGGGTCCTGCAACACGGTGATAAGGACCTCATGGTCGACATGGGCGGTAGGACGGAGACCGTGTCAATAGACAGGATCAAGCCCGCCCACGTGGAGGTTTCCCAACCTTTGGAGTTGGCCCTTCCCCCCTGCAGGGGTCGACCGCCGTTGCCCCGGGATCCGGCTCCCACGGAGCCACCGGCAGCCTCACTGATGCCAGTACCCCCGGGTGTCGGAGAGGGTACTGTCACTTGCGACGCTTCCCCCTCTCCGCCCCCGGTTTTCCGTGCTCGCCGAGGCCGCTTCGTGCCCCCGGGTGTCGTGGAGGGCGCAAGCACTTACGCCGCTCCGCCCTCCCCGCCCCTGGTTTTCCGCACGGGCCGAGGCCGGGCGATTGTTCCCCCACGCCGGGGGGATTTTGACTATGGGTGAATTCTGGGGGGGCTTGTGTAGTGACTGTACATAATTCACACAGAACTGTTGTTAGGAATAGTAGTTCCCCCCGGACGCTATAGAGGGTGGGACTCCCTGCCACAGGCATTCATTATATCTATCGACTCGACTACGTTGACATGTTGTTATGTTGCTGAATAATAAAGGGATTAGGTTCAACTTTGAGACACCGCCTCCGACTCCTTTCTCTCAGCGCTACAATATTATATTATATTGTGTTTAGCCAAAATTAAATTCCACAAACAAGCTTAACAATCTTAACAAAAATATCAAATAAGACCTGTATATCTTTATATGACAAATATGAAAATAAACACATTAGAGTAACATGTAACTTTGCTGTGTTACAATCACACCAGCCAGACTCAACTTATATAGCTGAACTGGTGTGTATTAGCTACACTGTATAAGGCTATTAAACATACAGCCTTTAATTTCACACTAAAATCATATAAAACGTTTGCAAAAGAAACAGACAAAAACATCTCCATACCAGTGTGACATAGATCCAACATACAAAGGTATTAGATTTGGGGTGCAGTGGCCTCTTTTCACCTTCTGACAAAACATAAGAATGACAAAACTTCAGCTGTGTGTGAATATACGTAATGAGATACCAAATGATAAATTAGCCCATCAAGACTAGACTGATATAGAATGGTTCGTGATCTTGGATCCGAACAGGATGTACACAGGATGAGTAGAATATTTAACTGAACATGTAGCCATAAGTAGATAATGTTTAAAGCACAAATTACAACTTTTATCAATGTTTATCAGGCGGAGATTAACAACGTGGCTCACCTCAATTGCATATCCAGGACAACTGAGTGTGAGCTAGGTGAGATCGCGCATAATGATGTCGTCACGCAATGTCACAATGCTGCCTTCAGCATCCACACCAAATCCCAAAACAACACAGGTGACACCACAGGTAGGAGATCACGGTGGTGCGTTCAGCATCCACACCAAAAACAACAGGTAGGAGATTCCAACAAAACAATGAAAAAGGGTGTTTTCGCAAAATTCACAAGGGGAACATATTAACCTGTTACACTCACAAACACAAGCAGAGCCACCAGACAGAAAACACACTGGACTAAACCAAAAACTATCTGACACATTGGAAAGAATCAACCCAAATGCTATTAAATGCTAGTACACAGTGGCAGAATACCTGAGCACTGTGACTGACCCAAAACTAAGAAGATCCTTGACTGGGTACAGACTCAGCGAGCACAGCCTAGCCATCGAGAAAGGCCACCATAGGCAGACCTGGCTCCCAAGAGAAGACAGACTATGCACCCACTGCACACAAGAAGAGGTGGAAACCGAGCTACACTTCTTAACAACCTGCCCACTATACCAAGACATCAGAGACATATACTTCCCACAAATTGCAAACACCCAAAGAGACTTTGAAAACGTGGAAAATAACTCAAAACTCTCATACCTACTGGGAGAAATACAACAATGTGCAAACACAGCAGCGAGATTTATGAGTTGCTGTGACAAGAAAATGACATCCAACGGAATACAACCACCATAGAGACTGTCAACAAGAAATTCCTTCTGTAATGTACTGATTTCTTTTGTTTTGTTTTGGCCATGTAAACGTATGTTTCCCATGTCAATAAAGCCCATTTGAATTTAATTTCATTGATAAATAGAAGTTGTTTTTTAATCCTGTATTATAGTCTTATCTTTCCTTACATATCGTATTGTAACATAATTTGGGCTAGCACTCATTCATCTCATCTTCAAAAAATTATTTTACTTCAAAAACGATTTGTTAGACTGGCAACCCTCTCGGATCGATAATGCTACACATTATATACACCATATCTACACATGTTAATCAGCAGGACTTTATTAATAATGGATTTGTCAATTCAAGGTAACTAGCTTTGTTTATTATTCTAATAGCTCTTTTCTGTAGTTTAATAATAGGATCTATATTTGTTTTATAAACATTCCCACAGACCTCAACACAATATGACATGTATGACACAAGTGAAAAATACAATATATGCAAACATTTCTGATTTAACAGCTCCCTTGTTTTGTACAGAATGCCAACAGATTTGGCTAATTTACCTTTGATATATTGTATATGTGGCTTCCAACAGAGTTTGTGATCTATAATTACACCTACAAATTTTGTTTCGTATATACTCTTTCAATTTCAGTTCCATTTAAATTTTGTTTAATTTCACAGTCGGTAGGAACACCACCAAATACCATACATTTTGTTTTGTTTTCATTAAGAGACAACTTATTCCTATCAAACAAATTTTTTTTGTATCCACTTTTTTCTCCTCTTTTTCCATTTTTCTCCCATCCCAATTACCCGCTGTGACAATTCTCCCCTCCCCTGTCTTGAACGATGCTCGCATATGCCCCCAACTGGCCGGTTGTAGGGAGGATAGAAGCCTTGCATCACGTGTCCCCTCCGATACACGAGGAGGCAGCCTGTCACATTTTTTCACCTGCCTAGCGCGGACTCTCATTGGCGAGGTGTAACGTGTTGGAGGCTCACACTACCCCCGCCATTTCCTGTCTCTGCTGTGCAGGCATCCCCAACCGACCTGTAGGAGTCGCTGTCCACAACGTCTAGATTACCACCCATCAACTTCCACCCGCTAACTCTGCCAATTGAGTTAGTATGACGACTGGCCCAAGCCGGAGGCAACGCCGACAGCCGGAGTCGAACCCGGTGTCTCTTGCGTTGGTGATGAGCGCAATGTCCGCTGCGCCACCCAGCCGCCTATCAAACCATTTCTTTAACTTTATCAATTCCCTTTCTACTGTTTTCAATCATTCTTTTATGTCCTCCCTGAACAAAGTAAATTAGTATCATCAGCAAATGTAACAATTTTCAAAATATTCAATACTGTAAAAATGTCATTTAAATAAAGTATAAATAACTTGGGTCATAACCTGTATTATTAATGTTTACATATTGAAACCTATTATTTAAATAACTTCTTAACTAATGATGATTGACACCTCTTATTCCATACCGTTCCATTTCTTGTAAAAGCAGGGAATGATCAATTGTGTCAAATGCTTTAGGTAAGTCAATAAATATACCTATTGAGAGTTGTTTTTCATTCATTGCTGTTGATATATTTTCCACTAAATCTATCACTGCTAAGGATGTTGATCTATTGCTCCTAAAACCATATTGATGGTCACTCAATAACCCATAAAATTGAGGTAGCAATGATATAGGTCTATAATTTGATATAGTATGTATGTCACCACTTTAAAAAATTTGAACCACCTTGGTCATTTTCATTTAATCAGGAAAAATACCAGTCAAAAAGGATTTGTTACATAAGTGAATGGTTTGAGGACAGAGTCAAAGACTTATTTTATAGTTGACATGTCAATAGTATTACTATCAGTGGATTTCTTTTTCTTAAACTTTCTAACCACTTCTAGCACATCACTCTCACAAACACTACCAAGGAACATTGGGCCTCATTCATGAAGCAATAATAAGAACAGATTTCGTTCTTAATTAACTAGCATTTCCTCTTATGTTGTTCTTACCTGGGATTCAGCAATGTTTTCTTATTGTTGCTTTTCTCTCAGGCAAGACCAAATTCTATAAGTGGTCGAGAGCACTCTTACCCAGATAAGAAACTCTTACCCAGATGAGAAACATTAAAAAAAGCCTACCATTCCTAATAATAATAATACATCAGATTTATATAGCGCTTTTCCGGTTTGCAATGAAATGAATAAACAATTGGGCTGAAAATACCGTTAGTATCCTCTTACCGTGCGCCAAAGAGACTGGCAGTGAAATATCCCAAGTATAGGACGTCGATCGCCTAGGTCCATTTCCGGTTTGTATGTCGCAATAAACGCAGAAATCATATCGATTATTAAGTTTATCAAGCGATCCATTATGTACATAGTGTTTGTCGGGAGCCTTGCGGCAATATCTGGCGGCCGGATGAATTTTATCGACGCACACCGGCCACTTCCTGTTGTTCCGAGTGTAACTCGCCCGACCATCCACCAGGCGGCGGTATTGAGCCGTCGTTGCCTTCACTTTTAAGGTCCAGCTGCAGCGTCGGAGGTGTATATATGAATTATGAATGCCATCGCGAAAAAATGAAATATTGATCTCAATAACGCTGTACAGTGAGATCTGGCGGTCAAAGCATGGCGGGCAATAACGCTTTAAAGCGTGGATGGCGGTGGATGTGTTAATAACAATGAAAAAAATATTTGTCTGTCTATTACTAGTGAAGCACTGCCTCACTAGTAGTCATACAATAACCTCCTCTGGTAGAACCAACACCACCCTTCTCTACACCCAGTAGAACCAACACCACCCTTCTCTACTCCCAGTAGAACCAAACACCACCCACCTCTACTGACCTGATACACCCAATCCAATCCAATCCAATCCACTTTATTTATATAGCACATTTAAAACAACAAAGTTGACCAAAGTGCTGTACAAGTCCACAAACATAGGATAAAACATAAAACATAAAAATTTAATAAAAGCACATAATAAAACAGTACAATGTGTCACATAAAAAAGGCCAGTCTCTCAAAAACGGTTTAAAAAACAAAAGCCAGAGCAAATAAGTGTGTTTTGAGGCGTGATTTATTAAACACCTGCAGAGTGGGGGCCTGCCTAACATGCAGTGGCAGCTCATTCCAGAGCTTTGGGGCTGCCACTGCAAAAGCATGGTCCCCCCTAAGCTTCAGCCTGGAGTTTGGAACGGCCAAGAGGAGCTTGTCAGAGGACCTGAGGGACCTTGGAGGAACATAGGGTTCCAGCAGGTCTGAGAGGTAACCCGGTGCCAAGCCGTTCAAACATTTAAAAACAAACAGTAAAACCTTAAAATCAATCCTAAAACGCACAGGAAGCCAGTGGAGGGCAGCCAGCACAGGGGAAATGTGCTCCCGCTTTCGCGTTCCCGTCAGCAGACGGGCAGCAGCGTTTTGCACCAACTGCAAACGAGAGAGGGAGGCCTGACTGACGCCCACATACAGGGCATTACAGTAATCACATGACTATACCAATGATTATGACCGACAGGTAACAATCTCAGTCAATCAAAGACAGGTGATTATATCACTGATCACAATCTGCGGATTTGAACGCTAAAACACAGTCACTGGCTCAAGGTGATTGTCCCTCCATGGAGACATCATCTTTGCGGGTCTCAGGAGGGATTCCGAGCTGCACTGCACTGGCACCATCACTGGATTTACACACATCAGTGCTCCTGGAGCAAGAGAGAGGAGGAGGGGGGGGGCTCAAATGTTAATTCCTAGGAGATGAACAAGCCAGAGAGAAAGATTGTACCCTGTTCTACTCTGCTGTCTCTCATTCTCCTCTATTTCTCTCCCCTCCCTCCCTCCCTCTCCTCTCCCTCCTTCCTCCTCTCTCTCTCATTTATCCATCTCCCTCCCTCCCTCCCTTCCTCCCTCCCTCCCTCTCTCCCTCTCTCCTTCTCTCCCTCCCTCCCTCCTTCTTACCCCGTCCCCCCCGTCCCCCCGTCCCCACTGGGCCTAAGCCTAGGGGGGAACAAATATATACATATTTGTTTCACTACAGTTAGTTACTGAAGCAGAGCAGCTTAGACACCTACTGTATTAGGTACAGATGGTCAGTGGCAGGTCAAAGTTTCCTTTGATTGAGGATGAACATAGTAGCTAATTGAATGTGCTATAGATAGCATTTGTATATAGAATAAAACAAATAATTCATCCACAGAGCTTTTAGAAAGGTGCTTTCCCCCCCAAATAATTACTGATTCATGAATTTATCATTTAAAAAATTAATTTGCAGGTGCAAAATGAATCAGACATGCAGGCATGTATCCCCTCCCTACTTCCCATTTCTCCATGTGGAACGCACCTGATTGGATGAATGACATACCGGTGATCTAGTGCGAAATCTAGTCGATGAATGTTATCTATAGCACCTTTAATGTTACCATGCATGGAATGATGTGAACACATGACGCTTACAACCATCACATGACGTGAGTTGGCTGTTTTATTCAGTAGCTACATGACCAGGGTACAGTGTACAGTGTTCTCCTACACATCCCTTGTGGATTATATTGTATTATATATGTAATTGTTTTTATATGTGTAAATAAACAAACAAACAAACAAACAAACAAACAAACAATTGTGTGTATTGAGCTGTACTGTATTGTACCCATTCTGCAATCTGTTAATAAAGTTCTCAATCAATCAATCAATCAAGAGAAAGACTTTCGTCTTGTTTACATCAGGGTCCCCCATTTTCAATTCATCATAACATATATGACATACATGACATACAGATAGACAATACTGCTACATCTATACATTTATGACGTACCAGATTTACAAATACAGTATTGTTTGTGATAGAAAAAAATTCTAAAAAAGAGAGTATATGTTTGTTTGTAACCTTTATTTTAACTCGAAGGACATTGAGGTTTCCCTCATTTACAATGATGACGAGTTTACACACACACATGAGAAACACAATGAAAATATAAAAAAAGAATAGAATAGAATATACATTTGACGATTTGGGTAATGTCATCTGTATATAACGGAGACCACAACCCTAACCACAACCCTAACCTGACCACAACCCTAACCCTAACCACAACCCTAACCCTAACCTGACCACAACCAGATCCACAACTCTAACCTGACCACAACCCTAACCACAACCCTAACCCTAACCTGACCACAACCCTAACCACAACCCTAACCCTAACCTGACCACAACCCTAACCTGACCACAACCCTAACCCTAACCTGACCACAACCAGATCCACAACCCTAATCTGACCACAACCCTAACCACAGCCCTAACCCTAACCTGACCACAACCCTAACCACAACCCTAACCCTAACCTGACCACAACCCTAATCCTAACCACAACCCTAACCCTAACCTGACCACAACCCTAACCCTAACCTGACCACAACCATAACCCTAACCTGACCACAACCCTACATCTACATTTACATTTAGTAATTTAGCTGACGCTTTTTTCCAAAGCGACTTACAGGTTCTGTATGACAAGTCATTAGGAAGGGCACAACTCTATCAGCTGAGTAACAATGTTCATCAAAGTGTTGAGTGCTACAGTGTAGGTTAGTATATTAGGACAAGCGCATGACAGTAAGGTTAGTTAGGGTTCGATTTTTTTTTGTTTTTACTAACCCTAACCCAGGGGTCGGCAACCCATGGCTCTGGAGCCACATGTGGCCCTTCAGGCACTCTTGCAGTGGATCCCTGTAGGTTTGAAAAAAAACTATAGGTAACACTTAATAATGATGGTGATGAAAAATTCAACAAATAATTAACAAACTGTATTGGACATTTGTTAATGATGAATAGTGTTCACTTTAGATTACGGCATGCAATAGCATCTGCAAATGATTTATAGATGTTTTATGAATGTCTAACAAATCATTGGTAATTGCTTCGTGTATGTATTCATAAAAGTCATATCATTCATAACAGGTGAGTAAAAAAGTCCACAAATAATGTATGAACATGAACAAATATTTGTAAATAATGAATAGCCTTAACTTTAGATTAGGGCACACAATAACATCTACAAATTATTTATAGATCTTTTAAGAATGTTTTACAAATCATGAACAACACTGTGCTCTGAGTTCATGTCAGATAGTTTAGAATCTCTGTGGGTCAAAGTGCATCTTCCTCATCTAAAGCCGGTGCTGATCGGCTGCTTGTATAGACCTCCCGGGTCTGATGTGCAATACCTGAATAACTTATGTGTGTTAATTGACAGAGTTACAGATGTGAATGGTGATATTTTTTTTACTTGGGGATATGAACATAGACTGGTTTGCGAATCAATGTCCAATGAAACAAAATATTGTATCATTAATCAATGCTTGTAATCTGTCTCAGACGATCTCTCAACCAACCACAGTCTTCACTAACAGTGATGGCCATACTTCTGCCACTTGCATAGACCATATTTATACAAATATTCCTGAATGCTGCATTAAACCAGTTTCTCGATCTGTGGGCTTTAGTGACCAGAATATTATAGCAATTACCAGGAAAACTAAAATTCCTAAATGCAAGGTCAATATAATACATAAAAGGATGTTCAAGAAATTCATTCCTGACCGTTTTTTGGCAGATGTTGGTGATATTGACTGGGCTGATGTGTATACTGCTGAGGAGCCTGAGGCCTCCTTAAATATATTTATGGAATGCTCCATGAAGATTCTTGATAAGCATGCCCCTATGAGAAAATGTATTGTAAAGGTTAGACCAGCTCCATGGCTGAATGAGACTCTAAATAGCCTCATGAAGGAAATAGATGAAGCCAAATCTACATTAGTAATGTCTGGATTAGTGGAGGACAGATTAATGTACTGTCAACTGAGAAACCAGGTTACAAAACTGAATAGATCAATGAAAAAATAATATTACATGCAAAGAATAAATGCTGTAAAGCAAGATAGTAAAGAGCTCTGGAAAAACCTTGATAGATTTCATCATAATCAGCCAGTATCACTTTGTCACCTGTGGTTCCGTGACATTTCTGCATTGTACTTACAACTCTTGTTGTACAACTCTTTCAACCCCGTTAATGCAATCCGACTCAGAAGAATTCGACACTTACAAAAGTGGTACCTTTCTTTGAAAATGTTGTTTATTCCATAAACAAAGCCTCTGTACCAGATGGAAACTATTTGAAAGTCTTTAAAAGTCTTTGAAGAAACCAAATTCATTATTCTAATGACCTCTCCTGTTGCCTGCTCGGTGATTGTTGCGGCCTAGCTGTTATCCAAATAGCCTTCCCTGTAGCCGAAGCTAGTGATGTCGTGGCATTTCCCCCCCCCCCACCCTCCCATGGTGAGGGTGAGGAGGGATCTCTGCGGTCAGCTGCGTTTCAAAGTCTGCTCGTCTCAGCCTCATGTCCTAGTCTGGTTAGTCTTCTGAAGAACTAACAGCTGACCATCTTCAAGTCTCGCGATATCGAACTATCTCTCTCTCTCTCTCTCTCTCTCTCTCTCTCTCTCTCTCTCTCTCTCTCTCTCTCTCTCTCTCTCTCTCTCTCTCTCTCTCTCTCTCTCTCTCGCTTTCTCTCATGACTGTTACTATGACAACAGCACTTCTGACCCAAATCACTATAGCAACGGCAATGTTGATATTACCGCACCTCTTACCCAAAACAAACGCTGTGGCTATCAGCTGTTGATGTTACCAACTTGGCGATCTTAGGGCACAGCCCAAATCCTCATCTGCTGCTATTAGTCTGCTGCTAACACACACGACTGATACTGTCCTCTTAAAACTAATATCTATATAGGTTATAAACCAAATGCAAATCATCGATTTCCTTCACCCTTAATGACATAATGGGGAGAAGGACAACTGGTGGGGTTTCCTTTATGGAATCAGAACGCATCTGACAAAACCATCTGATATAGCAAATTATTTTAATGATTTCTTCATAAATAAGGTCTATGCACTAAGGCAGAATATGGACAATACTGATTATGATTATCTAAAGCTCTTTTCAGTTTAATTGTGTAGATGAGCGGGAAGTAAGGAAGCTGGTGAAGTCCCTTCCTGAACATAGCTCAGTAGGTACTGATATGCTAGACAGTAAGGTACTTGGTCTGGCAGCTGACTATGTTTATGGTCCGATATGTCATATATTAAATGCATCCTTAATGAAATGTGTTTATCCCACTGTCTGGAAAGATGGTACAATTATTCCCTTACCTAAAGATGGTAGACTAGCACTCACTGGGAAGAACAGTACACATATCGCTATTCTCCCAGTTCTCAGTAAACTGATGGCGAGAATAGTCCACTCACAAATACAGGATTACTTTGACTGTAACGGCTTGAACACAAGTTTTCAACATGCTTACAAACCTAACCATTCAACTTGTTCCGCCCTTACAGTAATGACAGATGACTGGCTCAAGGAAATTGATAACTCAAAGATGACTGGTGCAGTATTACTTGATTTTAGTTCTGCATTCAATGTCATAGACCACGATCTGCTCATCGGTAAACTAGAATGCTATGGGTTTTGTCCAACAGCCATCATATTTATGAAGAGTTATCTCACAAGTAGAACACAAAGGGTTTATTACACTGGCAGCTGGTCTCACTCTAAGGTCTTAGACTGCGGGGTCCCGTAAGGGAGCTGCCTAGGACCACTCCTATACGCCATCTTCACAAACAACTTACCATCAGTTCTGTGTAAAGCAAAAACTGTGAGTGAACTGGACAATGTTTTATCAGCTGAGTTAAATATGGTGTTTGATTGGATAAAACGGAATAAGTTGGTACTAAACATCTCGAAAACCAAATCAATTATCTTGGGTTCAAGTCATAAACTGTCATCTACAGCAGTGGTTCCCAAAGTCGGGGTCGCGACCCAAAGGTGGGCCGCGAGCAGCCACGGGTGGGCCGCGAGATGATTTAAAAAAAATTAAAAAAAAATTAAAAAAATAAAGATTTTTTTTTTTTTTTTTTTTTGTCAGGCCACTGAACTTAGAAGCAGGCCAGGACAGTGTTTCTAGTTGTATTCTAAAATTCTATTCTATTGTATTCTAAAATGTGACTATATGGTTTTATATTAACTTAACAAATAAACAAAAACGAAAAATCTACTTATTTCAACGAACATTTCAAACTAAATAACAGATTATGCACATAAAACGCTGAAAACAACCGAAGCAACAATAGTATTTTAATGAGGCTATTATTATTATCATTATTATTTTGCAACAAGTTAGCCCTCTCATAAATAGCACATATAAATGAATAACTAACTTGAACTAACTTAATAGGGTTGAAGTGATATTTGGCTTAAAAAATCGGTCGTCTGGCAAAAAAAAAAGCCAGACGATGTGCATTGGGCCGCGGCTCTCTGACGCCTTATTTTCTGGGCCCTGGCCTGAAAAGTTTGGGAACCCCTGATCTACAGTATACCAAAAATGTGTTTGAATTTGTCTGAGGAACCCATAGAACTTGGCTCTGCTAATGTATCGTGCTTCCATTCAACAGACTGCAACACACGTCGAAGTCAAGTCTCACTCGTGTGAGACTTCCGTCTACATACCCTGTCAATCCCTGGCCAGGGTACTCCTGGATCCTAGTGGCCCCCCCCGCACGTTACACTATATGCCATGCACATGCATTTTATATGTTAATACAATTGCATTTATCTATAGTCCTAATTCTGTCACTGTTTGGTGTCACAAAGAAGGGTGTATCCGAAAGCTGTCTACAACATTTGTAACAGGTGATGAAAAAGTAAACAAATAATTAACTGTATTAGACATTTGTTAATGATGAATAGGCTTCACTTCAGATTAGGGCACACAATAGCATCTGCAAATGATTTATAGATGTTTTATGAATGTCTTAACAAATCATTTGTTAAACATGAAACGACAAGTCTGGTAATTGCTTTGTGTGTATTCATAAAAGTCCACAAATAAACAAGCTATTAGACATCTGTTAATGATGAATAGGCTTCACTTTAGATTAGGGCACACAATAGCATCTGCAAATGATTTATAGATGTTTCATGAATGTCTTAACAAATCATTTGTTGAACATGAACAAATAAATGGAGGTACAGTTAGTATAGTCGTTTTTTCATATTCATTTTTCAAAGCATCTACAAATGTGTTTACTACACATTAAACAACATTATTTAATGATGAACAAATCAAGTACAAACAATGTTGATAATGAGTTATAAATAATGTAGAACTAATTTGTAAATGTTATACAAATATAGTTATAAATTATTTAATAATGATTTACAAATGTATAAAAATGATTTGTTCATGATTAGTTCATTATCTACAAATACCTTATAAAGGTCTTATAACTGAGTGGTATTATAAAGTGTTACCTCATGTGGACAAAATTGACCAACAGATAATTTATCAATGTTAAACTAGTACATTTACAAATGATGTACTAATCAGTTGTAAATGTATATAAATGGTTTGTTCGTGATTAGTTCATTATCCACTAATGATAACTAATTTGTAAATGTTATACAAATATAGTTATAAATTATTTAATAATAATTTAAGAATGTATATGAATGGTCTGTTCATGATTAGTTCATTATCTACAAATACCTTATAAATGTCTTATAACTGAGTGTTATTATAAAGTTTGACCAAATAAATAAATAAACGGCTATTTTAATTTATTTAGAATTTTCATGTAGAAAGGAACATCTCTTCTTTTGGAGTATGAAAAGTGTTTCATATTTCTTCAACTAAAATATATGTCACACCCTACGCCTCTCCCTGCCACTAATCTTGAGTTTCCGCACGCCTTAAACTGTTAAGCCCTAGCCCTATTTTCTGAAAATCCGCCTAAAAATACATACCTAAGTAAATGGAAGATTGCTCCACTTCTACAAGGTCCATTTGCATGTTCTTGGTATCTAAGGACATCTATGGATCTGAGTAAATTGTGATGAAACAAAGGAGAATATAAATTGTGATTTTTCTTTGCATCTTTGACGGTGAATAACACCATGCTAAAAGTGTGTAAGCAAATGAATAAAGGTAAGATGATTAAACCGAATGTTTTGTAGATACAGTACTGAATTCTGCCATCCGGACACATATAAATATTATTATAGAATATAGAATAATAATAATAATAATAATAGATTTAATTTATATTGCACACTTTAAACTCAGTGAGCTCTCAAGGTGCGTCACAGCAGAAGGAAAATAAAATGTAAAATAAAATAAAAGGTTTAATTAAAACATGACAACATTCAAATGAATAAAATAAAAACATAAGGATAACAATTTAAAAGGTTTAAAACATAAAAACATCTAAAATGAATAAAATAAAATAAAATAAAATAAAATAAAAAAACATAAAACAGGAGCAGATAAAAAAACAGGCCCTAGTGGAAGGCAGAGTAAAATAAATGGGTTTAAGGCTGGCCTTGAAGGCAGCAAGGGAGACTCAGGCCTTGATGGACCCTGGCAGCTGATTCCACATGTGGCGCGGCCCCAGTGTGGAAAAAGCACGGTGCCCCATGGTTGACAGCCTAGTGCAGGATGGCAAGGAGGTTTTGGCTGCCAGACCTGAGTGACCTGGATGCAGGTTGAGGGGAGAGGAGGTCCTGGAGTTAGGTCGGGCCGGAGTGGTTTATGGCCTTATAGACCAGCAGGAGAACCTTAAAGCTGATCTGCTGGTTTATTGGCAGCCAGTGAAGGGAATGGAGGACTGGGGTAATGTGTGTATTCCGGGGTTGGTGAGGACACTGTTTTGGACGTACTGTAACCTCTGGATGGTTTTGGAGGGAAGGCCTGCCAGGCCAGCAGAGAGTTACAGTAGTCGATGTGGGAACACAGTAATCGATGCGCTAACACACTAACTCCGCTCCAATCTATGCCAATAATGTTCAGTTTTGTGATAGAGAATCCCAAGAAATAAGAGAAATAAAAAAGATTCATACAGAAGCCATTTGCGTGCAGGAAGCTGGAATCAGCTGGGAAAGGTAGTTTTTAGAAATGTCAACGCCTTCTCCTCATATGACTACAATCGGCAACGCGCCGTTGATTCAAAATGGCGCATATTCGCTAAATTATTAAGACATTCCATAAACTAAAATCTCACTAATAACACTTTAACCTATTGGTAAACAAACATATTGCTGAAAATATACATTATGACTGCTGTTGTGACATGGTTAGGGTCTTTACCTTTTTGATACATTTGAAAAGAAAAACGCTACTTAATGTCATACAGTCTGGAGAGATTGATTTATGACGTGATGTCATCTGCAGTCTGCCGGTGGACGCACAGGCTAAAGAGGTTAAAGGTGCTATAGATCAAATGTTTATGTAGAGTAATAATTTGTATACAAATAATAGACCCACAGAGCTTTTAGAAAGGTGCAAAATAAAATTGCTTTTCCCCCACAAAAAAAATATTCATTAATGAATTTATCATTTAAAAAATATCTGTCGGTTGTTGTTTACACAAAATGCATATATCCCCTCCCTACTTCCAATTTCCCAACGTGGAACGCACTGGATTGGATCAATTACGTGCTGGTGCGACATCTAGTGGCTGAATGTTATCTATGGCACCTTTAAAGGAATCGTGAGTGAGGTTTATATACTGTTTTAGATGAGCTGATAGGAAACACCTATGATAGGAGTCATCTGAGAGTAATTGGCTCATGTGAGAATCTGGCTGCTCATCATGGTAGTGGTTAGTTATTGACCCACCCACCTGAGGATGTGGGAGAGAAGTAATTAGCTCATGGCTCATAAATGGAAAAGAGAATGATAGGCTGATGATCCATGTAAGTGTGTGTGTGTGTGTGTGTGTGTGTGTGTGTGTGTGTGTGTGTGTGTGTGTGTGTGTGTGTGTGTGTGTGTGTGTGTGTGTGTGTGTGTGTGTGTGTGTATGTGTGTGTGTGTGTGTGTGTGTGTGTGTGCGTGCGTGTGCGTGCGTGTGCGTGCATGTGCGTGCGTGTGCATGTGTGTGTGTGTGTGTATGTATCTCTGTGTGTGTAATTAGCATGGTAGAACGTGGTGGATCATGGTCATTGAACCCCTCCTCCTGAAACTGCATTAATAACTTAGATTAGATCATTGCACCATCATTAGCATAACTACCATTTCTGTTTACCTTTTTTCATACTGTAGTATTGAACGTGATTTAACCCGTTTCCTGCACAGAGTGGATTAATGTGGAAATTACATATTTGTACATACTTGACTGTGTAATGAACGCCTGGTACCCTGTTGTCTTAAATATCAAGGAAAGATAAACACCAACATGACTTAAGCGTTCTTAAATGTAATTTGTTACTTCTGCTGTTTCTTTGTTTGTAAGGGTATATAAGACACAATGTAATTTGTTACTTCTGTTGTTTATTTGTTTATAAGGGTATAAGACACTAACTAGGCTATAATTTGTTACTTCTGCTGTTTCTTAGTTTGTAAGGGTATATAAGACACTGTCATTTGTTACTTCTGCTGTTTCTTAGTTTGTAAGGGTATATATAAGACACAACCCTATGTAATTTTTTACTTCTGCTGTATATTTGTTTGTAAGGGTAAATTAACCAGCATTTCACAACATTTAACACTATTATCTTACAGTAACATATTGTAATTAAGGCCTCCTGTAATATCCCAACAAATACATGTAAAAAAGACAGTATCTTTTGATTTCACATTATATTATTCTTATTTCACAAAAAAATACCGCAATCAAAATCCTCTGTAATATCACATCAGATGTTGTAATCTCACAATAGCATATCAACATATCACATTATATTATTCTTATTTCACAATAAGATACCGCAATCAAAATCCTCTGTAATATCACATCAGATGTTGTAATCTCACAGTAGCATATGAATATTTCACATAATTTATTTATTATTTCACAATAAAATATTGCAATCAAAATCCTCTGTAATATCACATTAGATGTTGTAATCTCACAGTAGCATATCAACATATCACATTATATTATTCTTATTTCACAATAAAATATTGTAATTTTATACAAAACAAGACGAAAGTCTTTCTCTGTAATATCACATCAGATGTTGTAATCTCACAATAGCATATCAATTTATCACATTATATTATTCTTATTTCACAATAAAATATTGTAATTTTATACAAAACAAGACGAAAGTCTTTCTCTGTAATATCACATCAGATGTTGTAATCTCACAATAGCATATCAATTTATCACATTATATTATTCTTATTTCACAATAAAATATTGTAATTTTATACAAAACAAGACGAAAGTCTTTCTCTGTAATATCACATCAGATGTTGTAATCTCACAATAGCATATCAACATATCACATTATATTATTCTTATTTCACAATAATATACCACAATCAAAAGCCTCTGTAATATCACATCAGATGTTGTAATCTCACAGTAGCATATCAACATATCACATTATATTATTCTTATTTCACAATAAAATATTGTAATTTTATACAAAACAAGACGAAAGTCTTTCTCTGTAATATCACATCAGATGTTGTAATCTCACAATAGCATATCAATTTATCACATTATATTATTCTTATTTCACAATAAAATATTGTAATTTTATACAAAACAAGACGAAAGTCTTTCTCTGTAATATCACATCAGATGTTGTAATCTCACAATAGCATATCAATTTATCACATTATATTATTCTTATTTCACAATAAAATATTGTAATTTTATACAAAACAAGACGAAAGTCTTTCTCTGTAATATCACATCAGATGTTGTAATCTCACAATAGCATATCAAATATAACATTATATTATTCTTATTTCACAATAAGATACCGCAATCAAAAGCCTCTGTAATATCACATCAGATGTTGTAATCTCACAGTAGCATATGAATATTTCACATAATTTATTTATTATTTCACAATAAAATATTGCAATCAAAATCCTCTGTAATATCACATCAGATGTTGTAATCTCACAGTAGCATATCAACATATCACATTATATTATTCTTATTTCACAATAAAATATTGTAATTTTATAAAAAACAAGACGAAAGTCTTTCTCTGTAATATCACATCAGATGTTGTAATCTCACAATAGCATATCAATTTATCACATTATATTATTCTTATTTCACAATAAAATATTGTAATTTTATACAAAACAAGACGAAAGTCTTTCTCTGTAATATCACATCAGATGTTGTAATCTCACAATAGCATATCAACTTATCACATTATATTATTCTTATTTCACAATAAAATATTGTAATTTTATACAAAACAAGACGAAAGTCTTTCTCTGTAATATCACATCAGATGTTGTAATCTCACAATAGCATATCAACATATCACATTATATTATTCTTATTTCACAATAAGATACCACAATCAAAAGCCTCTGTAATATCACATCAGATGTTGTAATCTCACAGTAGCATATCAACATATCACATTATATTATTCTTATTTCACAATAAAATATTGTAATTTTATACAAAACAAGACGAAAGTCTTTCTCTGTAATATCACATCAGATGTTGTAATCTCACAATAGCATATCAATTTATCACATTATATTATTCTTATTTCACAATAAAATATTGTAATTTTATACAAAACAAGACGAAAGTCTTTCTCTGTAATATCACATCAGATGTTGTAATCTCACAATAGCATATCAATTTATCACATTATATTCTTCTTCTTTCACAATAAAATATTGTAATTTTATACAAAACAAGACGAAAGTCTTTCTCTGTAATATCACATCAGATGTTGTAATCTCACAATAGCATATCAACATATCACATTATATTATTCTTATTTCACAATAAGATACCGCAATCAAAAGCCTCTGTAATATCACATCAGATGTTGTAATCTAACAGTAGCATATGAATATTTCACATAATTTATTTATTATTTCACAATAAAATATTGCAATCAAAATCCTCTGTAATATCACATCAGATGTTGTAATCTCACAGTAGCATATCAACATATCACATTATATTATTCTTATTTCACAATAAAATATTGTAATTTTATACAAAACAAGACGAAAGTCTTTCTCTGTAATATCACATCAGATGTTGTAATCTCACAATAGCATATCAATTTATCACATTATATTATTCTTATTTCACAATAAAATATTGTAATTTTATACAAAACAAGACGAAAGTCTTTCTCTGTAATATCACATCAGATGTTGTAATCTCACAGTAGCATATGAATATTTCACATAATTTATTTATTATTTCACAATAAAATATTGCAATCAAAATCCTCTGTAATATCACATCACATTTTGTAATCTCACAGTAGCATATGAATATTTCACATAATTTATTTATTATTTCACAATAATATATTGTAATTTTATAGAAAAAACAAGACAAAAGTATTTCTCTGCAATATCACATCAGATGTTGTAATCTCACAATAGCATATCAACATATCACATTATATTATTCTTATTTCACAATAAAATATTGTAATTTTATACAAAACAAGACAAAAGTCTTTCTCTGGTCTGCATTCCCTTACAGTTTTTCTCGATTGCTAAAGCACAATTTCTAGATCTCTGAGCACAATGACCAGTTGCCTAAACACATTTAATAAATCAGGCCCCCAGGACACATTTCACCTCAATCACAAAACTCTGAACACATTGGCATTTGCCAAAACACACGTTGCAGAACTCTAAACACATTCGCACTTACTCTAAACACTTCCGCACTTGCTAAAACACACGTTGCACAACACATTCTCATTCACTGAACACATTTTGCTCACACGATGCAAAATGGTAGACTCAATCATCAAAAGTTGAACACAATGAAAGCACGGGTGTCATTGCTTAAACACGGTGACTCAAAATTGAAGACACCTGCAAATAATGTGACACCATCCATATTGGCCAGTTTAGAATGCACAACCTCATTGCTTAAACACAATGACTCAAAATTGAAGACACCTGCCAAACACCTATAGGCCAGTTTAGAATGCACAGTTTGCTGAAGGTGCCAAACAGCCGGCATGCCAGAGCTTTCTTCCCCCGCTGCCTGGCGAGGGAAAACATAGCCTGCGATGTCAACGAGGTCCTGTGGCCTGACCCCGCCCGACAATGTGATGCACAGGCCCCTCCACAGGCCCCCCACAGGCCCCCGCACAGACCCCCCACAGGCCCCCCCACAGGCCCCTCCACAGGCCCCCCCACAGGCCCCCGCACAGACCCCCCCACAGGCCCCTGCACAGACCCCCACACAGACCCCCCACAGGCCCCCGCACAGACCCCCCACAGGCCCCCGCACAGACCCCCCACAGGCCCCCGCACAGACCCCCCCACAGGCCCCCCACAGGCTCCCCCACAGGCCGCCGCACAAACCCCTCCACAGGCCCCTCCACAGGCCCCCCACAGGCCCCTGCACAGGCCCCGCCACAGGCCCCCCCACAGGCCCCCGCACAGACCCCCCACAGGCCCCCCCACAGGCCCCCGCACAGACCCCCCCACAGGCCCCCCACAGGCCCCCCCACAGGCCCCCGCACAGACCCCTCCACAGGCCCCTCCACAGACCCCTGCACAGGCCCCCCACAGGGTTGCTAGGTTGTTTTTTAGGTGGTTGCTAGGGTGTTATAGGTGGTTGCTAGGGTGTTTCTAGGTGGTTGCTAGGGTATTTCTAGGTGGTTGCTAGAGTGGTATAGGTGGTTGCTAGGGTGTTTCTAGGTGGTTGCTAAGGTGTTATAGGTGGTTGCTAGGTTGTTATAGGTGGTTAATAGGGTGTTATAGCTGGTTGCTAGGGTGGTATAGGTGGTTGCTAGGGTGTTTTTAGGTGGTTGCTAAGGTGTTATAGGTGGTTGCTAGGTTGTTATAGGTGGTTGCTAGGGTGTTATAGCTGGTTGCTAGGGTGTTTCTAGGTGTTTGCTAGGGTGTTATATGTGGTTGCTAGGGTGTTTCTAGGTGGTTGCTAGGGTGTTTCTAGGTGGTTGCTAGGGTGTTATAAGTGGTTTCTAGGGTGTTTCTAGGTGGTTGCTAGGGTGTTATGGGTGGTTGCTAGGGTGTTTCTAGGTGGTTGCTAGGGTGTTATGGGTGGTTGTTAGTGTGTTTCTAGGTGGTTGCTAGGGTGTTATAAGTGGTTGCTAGGGTGTTTCTAGGTGGTTGCTAAGGTGTTATAGGTGGTTGCTAGGTTGTTATAGCTGGTTGCTAGGGTGGTATAGGTGGTTGCTAGGGTGTTTCTAGGTGGTTGCTAGGGTGTTATGGGTACTTGCTAAGGTGTTATAGGTGGTTGCTAGGTTGTTATAGGTGGTTGCTAGGGTGTTATAGCTGGTTGCTAGGGTGTTTCTAGGTGTTTGCTAGGTTGTTATATGTGGTTGCTAGGGTGTTTCTAGGTGGTTGCTAGGGTGTTTCTAGGTGGTTGCTAGGGTGTTATAAGTGGTTGCTAGGGTGTTTCTAGGTGGTTGCTAGGGTGTTATAAGTTGTTGCTAGGGTGTTATTATAGAATATGTGACCACGCCCAGCGTGCGCGCCTACAACTCGGCGACCCAGGTTCCTGACGAGAAGAGAACGTATTTTTTATTTAATTTTTTTTTTCATTTCCGTTTTTTTTTTATATATATATATATACTTACAGTTCGAGGGTTGAAGAACATATTTAGTATAACAGCGAACATATATAATAACTGTAATTGTGTTTAAATTGTGTTTAAAAATGGCTCCTTGAGACATACTCTGAATCGTCTCTCACGAAGCTCTAGGGGCAGTTCCCTCGGGCTGTCCTATTTTTGCATGTGAAAGGCTGCTGTTAATGTGAGGTACGCCCCCACACTGTCTGGTGTTTATAATTCACAGCACCTGTAGCCCACAACACTTGTTTGCGGCTTAGATAACATCGACATGGCCGCACAAAGATTATCAGTTGCTCTTAATAGAGGAAGAGATGGAATGAGTATAGACTCCTCGGCGTTAATGAGTGATCACATAACTGATTACATGACTGACAGCGACGACGGTGGTTACCGACCAGATCTATCATCTGACAACGAGGAGACCGAGGGGCCAGGCGTCATTGTGCCAGATCCAATCGAACCTGCCGACGATGGTGAAACAGAGGAAGACGGAGACATTTGCGTTGAAACTGTAGCATTGGGCTTTTCAGCTGAATCGACCATGCGATCAGTTGAAAAGATGTCTGGTTTAACGGTGGAGGGCGAAATTGAAGAGGAACTTCGAAAGATACACGCTTTCCACTGCAAGTGCCAGGCGCGCCGAAAGAAAAATTCAGAACGATCTGCCCTGTCTTGTTAAAAAAAACTGTCGGTTGAGCTAATTTACCAAAACCGATTGGACACCGCGTCGTTGACACCAAGAGAAAGGGACATGTGTCTGTTGTCCATTATTGGAACATGCCAAAATGTTTCAGAGAAGACGCAAAGTACAAAGAGAGTGAACGCTGTCCGTGTGGCTTCGAGGACAACATACAGATTTCACGACGTTGTTGTCTGTCGTCCAACGTTCTGTTTCATTTATGGGTAAGTGTCTTTATGCTTGTATATTGTATTGGACGTAGATGTATTGTATTGGACGTATATGTATGTTTAGCAATAGCAATAAATCGGTTTAAATAGGTGTTAAAGTCTAGAGATAGTCGTCGAATCCTATTCTACCCTGTGAGGGCGTCCATTTTGGATATTCTGGGTAGTGTAGTTTTTGTGCGGCCATTTTGTAATGCACATCGCTAGGATAGGGATTCTTAAAAACTACACCTCAATGTAAACAAGAGTGATTGATTGATTGATTGAAAAGTTTATTAACAGATTGCAGAATGGGTACAGTACAGTACAGCTCAATACATACAATTGTTAAGGGGATGCAGACCAGAGAAAGACTTTCATCTTGTTTACATCAGGGTCCCCCATTTTCAATTCATCATAACATGATATATGACATACATGACATACAGATACAGTGTGTACAATGTGTGTATTTCATTCATTAATTCTCTTCCCTATTGTTAACATTTTTGTTTAGGATCAGCGATGCGCTTCTCAAAAGCCTTTTCAAACACTACAAGACAGATGGCCTCACACCGCGGGAGAGGAAGAAACAGCCGAGAAATCACAAGCGTTTTTTGTCTCTTTTTGACGTAAAAAGGGTTGTGAAATTTCTGATCAACTTTGCTGTCCTCCATGCGATTGTGTTGCCTGGCCGTCATGCTGGTCACAAGGATTTCACTGCAAAGTTACTGCCAACCAATCTGACCAAAGCTTCCCTGTGGCGCCTTTACAGCAGTATAGAAGGTATGTCACAAAACCACCCCTTGCTCTCTCTCTTTCTCTCTCACACACACACATGGTTCCCACTTTTTCTTATTCTACCAATCTAACAAAAACACTTGTCTTTTCAGGATTCCGTGTTGTTGGTCAGAGATCCTTCCTTCGGTTGTGGAAAGCACTCCTTCCGCAGATAATGATCACAAAACCCAGGACAGATCTGTGTTCTCAATGCTACTCCAACAATCACCAATTACAGCAAGCCGCGGGAAGGTCAGAGAAGTTGCAGGTGGAGAAACTCCAGGTGTGTACAGTCTACTTTCACTACTACACTACAGACTGTTTTTTACCACCATCTATTCCCCTGTACCCCCGTCCATAGTGGCTTGTTTACAGTATTTACCCAAACATAGCAACGTCCGATGACGACATATATAGCAAGCATTTTACTGTTCATATCTCAGCCGCAGGGAGCTGTTGTTGTTGTCGTTGAGCTGAGCTCTCGTCAAAATCAATGGCGGACAAAAGCGGAAGTAAAAAACGCATATCGCTCGCCGATTGGTGCAAGCGGTGTGACGTAATTGGCAGACTCGACTGTCAATCAAAATTATTCTGTTGCCGGCTGAATGATTGAATGCAGAATGGGTACAATACAGTACAGCTCAATACAACAACAGTGGACTGGAGGATGAAGACCAGAAAAAGACTTTCGCCTTTTTTACATAAGGGTCCTCCATTTTCAATTCATCAAAACATTTAGAGACATACAAATATACAGTAGTTTCATAAAAATGCTAAAATGCTATTGATTGATTGATTTAAAACTTTATTAACATATTGCAGAATGGGTACAGTACAGCTCAATACATACAATTGTTAAGGGGATGCAGACCAGAGAAAGACTTTCGTCTTGTTTACATCAGGGTCCCCCATTTTCAATTAATCATATTTCATATCTAAATCATATAATATCTCATTGCTAAATATATGCAATATATAATCTAATAATCCAATAATCTAAATCTAATATATAATATAAAAATGCTAAATGCATGGGTATTTTATTTTGTCTTTAATGTTAGCTTGCAAACTCGAATACTGTCTTGGTAAGCCTCATAATGAATTGTTTGGGGGAAAAAAGAAAAACATCGTGATGTGTATCGTGTATCGCCGAAAGGTCAGAAAATATCGTGATATCATATTTAGGCCATATCGCCCAGCCCTAGCTTCAACACACATGACATTAGGATAACCTGAGGATAACTGAGCACTGCCACCTCATTAGCCGTGTGTGTGTGTGTGTGTGTGTGTGTGTGTGTGTGTGTGTGTATTGAGCCGTACTGTGTTGTACCCATTCTGCAATCTGTTAAATAACGTTTTCATTCATTCATGCTTTCATCCAGGTGCAGTTAAAACATCTGGCCCTTGTTGACAGAGAACGCGAGCTGTTGCAGGAGATGACTGCCGCCACAAAGAGCACATGCGCCGCGAACATGGATCTGTCGCTAGGCCCCTCCCCACCTGCAAGCTGAGATATCACGATGCACTACAGCTTTGATTACGCACAGCAGGTGAATATCCAATATAATGTTGCTTTTTGTTGTTAAAGGAAAACGTACAGGAACGTTTGAGTTGTATTTGGAGTGTATTTAGATGAGATGAGAGTGGGAGGAGAGAGGAGAGAGAAAATAGGAGAAGAGAGGAGAGAATAGGAAAAGAGAGGAGAATAGAGAGAGAGAGAAGCACTTTGAGCTGCAATTCTTGGAATGAAGGTGCTATACAAATACGGTTTATTATTGTTATTATAGTTTATTCAGTTTTAATGTAAAAATAGTTCCTTATAGTTTTAGCAGTATTTTTTCATGAATCACTCGCCAAACATAAAAAATACTTGCATTTGGCTAGTAAAGTGGCCTAATTTCCTCCCCTGTTCCCTTATTTCAATGTCCTTTTTTCTTTTTCTTCTTTCTCTGTCAGGTTCATTTTCCATCTCACCCTTTTCAAGTGGGTCCCATCTTTTTTCAAACACCGCGCAAATGTGGCCTGTTCGGTGTCCACTGTGAAGGGCTGACGAAGCAGGTGAATTACCTAATTGATGAAGGGATGTCAACTGGTAAAGGCAGCAATGCCGTTATCAGCTATGTGGATCATTTCTTCACCAACTATGGAGTTGGAGAAAAATCAGTGGACCTGCACTGCGACAATTGCTCCGGGCAAAATAAAAACAATTATGTCTTGTGGTATTTTGCGTGGCGTACTATTCACAAACTTCACCTGCAGCTTGCGCTCCACTTCCTAATTGCAGGCCACACTAAGTTTGGCCCCGACTGGTGCTTCGGTTTGATAAAGCAGGTCTACAGGAAGACTGCGGTCGACACACTGACAGGCATCGCAGACATCGTCAGGAAAAGCTCTGCAGTGAAAGGAGTCAATATCCCCCAACTTGTCGGTCGCGAAGATGGCACAGTGTATGTTCCAAGCTACGACTGGCAACAACATCTGGGAGGCTTCTTCAAAAGATTCCCACAAATAAAGAAATACCAGCTGTGACGTACCTTGGGTACGTGGGTTGGTCATTACCATTATTACTGTATTTATGACACCTTCTGAACATCAGGTTAGTATATTTTAATGTGTTGTTTTGTATATGATGTGTGTGTGTGTAAACATGAGAGCTAATGCTGTCTCTTCTCTCCCTGTCAGGTGCTGCCCATCCCTACTGAAGAGTGCTGATTGCTAATGAATGACAGCTGATTGGCAATCAGCTCAAGAGGGATGGGTAGTCAAATACCTGACGGCACACACACATCTCGGCGCCTCATTCTCAGTCAATTGCTCAGTCTTTGAGTAGAGTGAGGTTGCCATTATGTTTACATGTTTGTGGGAGATGTATATATCGTTGGCCACCTTGGATTCATCCTGCACATGGGTAGAGTGGTGTTTCTATGTTTAAGAAGGTGAGCTTGTATGTTTAAGTATATGTATGTAGATCTTGTTGGCTTCCTAGATTCATCCTAAGCCGTGAGATGTACGGTTAGAGCGGTGGTTCATCCCACACTCCCTGTGAGAGGAGGTGGATTGGTGTTCATCCTAAACTGGAGCATGGTTAGAGTGGTGGTTCTTTGTGTTTGTCCAGACTTGTTTACTATTATACTTCCCTTGTTTGTTCTCCCCTTATATCTCCCTGTTTGTTAATTGTTGTGGGTTGAAATCCCCACCGACGACATCCCCTTTTCCCTTTGGGAAAAGGCAGTGGGTTGAAACCCCCACATTTGAATAAAACCTTAATTTACCATTTGAAAACGTCTTGTGTTTGTTATTACCTACCTGCCCGGGACTATTTTGAAAACATTTACTGAGAGAGGCTGTTTCTGTTCATGTACCGCCTACTCCTGATTCTCTTTGGTGCGGTCGTTTGACCTTCGTACATGACACCAGCACTTCAGCTTCGATGCCAACAGTCCTGGCATGGGGACGGCGAAATTACACTGTGACGATACAGAGCCATTCACGTTTCAGCTGTTGAAAGACCCAAAACGCTACCCAACCATCTCTGGTTTTCCTGTCCTCCCCCCACCTGGTCTAGACAACGACCGACAGGAATATCTTTATAAGGAGATAAGACAATACTGTTCTGATGACGCAAAAGACATTACATGCCCACTCCCAACGTCTAGAGCACCTCAGAACAAGAAGACTGTACGATGTTAGATACCATGGAGAAGACACATGGATGTAGAGCACACACACACACACACACACACTGTCCTCATGCTCTGTTACCCTGAACACTGCGCCTCCATCAGCAGCCGACCCCCCCCCCCCATTGCCGTGGCTTGTGAGCTGGTGTTGTTATTACCAGCATCAAACCTCGCATAGAAGGTATTGAGGTCATTTGCTAAGGAGATGTCACTGTTCAGTTTGAGGGAGGCGCCTTTGTAGTCTGTCATCGTTTTGAGCCCCTGCCACATAGCTCTAGAGTCAGCTTGTTCAAACTGGAGTTCAATTTTATCCCTGTAGCGCCGTTTGGCCTCTGACACTGTCCTCCTTACGTTGTATCGCGCCACCTTGTGGTCATTCATGTTGCCTGCCACTAGGCCGTCGTTGTATGCTTTGGTGCGCTCTCTCAGAGCTTCACGGACGGATTTGTCTACCCAGGGTTTTTGATTTGGGTAAACTCTCATTTTGGTAGTGGGGATTGTTTCTTCCACCATAGTACAAACATAGTCCAGCACTGTTTCCGTGTAGACATTAATGTTATCTGTGTCGCGGAACACATTCCAGTCTGTGCAGTCAAACGCAGACCGGAGCGTCTCCTCTGACGTCAAATCCCATTTCTGCACCTCTCGCGAGACTACAGGAGTACTTTTGATTCTCTGTTTGTACATTGGTGAAAGAAAGATTGACGCGTGATCTGATTTACCAAAGCCACTATCAGAATGAGCCTTGTAGCCACCATGAGGTGAGGCGGACCTTTAAAAAAGTGAATATCAGGAAGGCAGCAGGTCCGGACGGCATCCCCGGCCGCGTCCTAAAAGTCTGTGCCGACCAACTGGCCCCAGTATTCACTGACATATTTAACCTGTCCTTAGAACAGGCTGTCATCCCCACCTGCCTGAAGAAGTCCACTATTATCCCTGTACCCAAAAAATCCAAGCCTGCTTGCCTCAACGACTACCGCCCTGTAGCTCTCACCTCCATAGCCATGAAGTGCTTTGAGAAGCTAGTAAAGGGCTACATCTGCTCCTCCCTCCCCATCAACATGGACCCCCTGCAATTTGCATACCGCCCCAACAGGTCCACGGAGGACGCCATAGCCCATGTGCTGCACACAGCAGCATCACACCTGGACAAGAGGCAGGGGAACTATGTGAGAATGCTATTCATCGACTACAGCTCGGCATTCAATACCATAGTCCCCTCCATACTCATAGCCAAGCTCAGGGACCTGGGCTTGAACTATGACCTCTGCCAGTGGGTCTTGGACTTCCTGACTGGCAGACCCCAGGTGGTGAGAGCAGGCAACTGCACCTCCTCATCCATCACCCTCAACATAGGGGCCCCCCAGGGCTGTGTTCTGAGTCCCCTCCTCTACTCCCTGTACACACACGACTGTGTGGCTCAGCGGAGTAGCAATACAATCATCAAATTTGCTGACGACACAGTGGTGGTGGGCCTGATCTCTGCCAACGACGAGAGGGCCTACCTGGAAGAGGTCAAGGTCCTGGCGGGATGGTGCCAGGAAAACAGCCTCTCCCTGAACGTCAGCAAAACAAAGGAGATGATTGTGGACTTCAGGAGGTCGGGGGTCAAGGACTACAGCCCCCTCAGCATCGACGGGGCACCGGTTGAGAGAGTCAACAGCTTTAAGTACCTCGGAGCCTACATATCCGAGGACTTGACATGGACCACACACATTGACAGTGTTGTGAAGAAGGCACGACAACGCCTCTACTTCCTCAGGCGCCTAAGGAAGTTCCAAGTCAGTCAGAAGATCCTTAAGAACTTCTACTAATGTACAATAGAGAGCATCTTGACCGGCAACATCACCTCCTGGTTTGGGAATAGCACTGCACAAGACCGAAGCAGACTACAAAGAGTGACACGTTCAGCCGAACGCACAATTGGAGGGGGGCTCCCCACCCTCCAGAACATTTACAACAAGCGTTGCAAGGGCAAGGCTAAGAGAATCATTAAAGACTCCAGTCACCCGAACAACTGCCTCTTTGAAATGCTGCGGTCAGGCAAGCGATACCGGAGTCTCAAGGCGAGCACAGAAAGACTCAGAAGAAGCTTCTATCCCCAGGCCATCAGGCTGCTAAACGAACAATGAATGAACACTACACAACAACAACCACCAAACGCACATAGCACACACATCCACACGCACACACTCACTTTAAACAAACACACTGTAGCACCCACTCCACACACTTTATAGCACACACCCACTTTAAACAAACACACTGTAGCACCCACTCCCCACACTTTATATTTATTGATGAAGGATTGCACTACAACTCGTACACCTTACTGTAAATTGTACCTAAATTGTACCTCATCCCATTTCTGCTTTGCACTAGATAGTACTGTACATTAGTACACTGCATAGTATTGTATATTATATGGTAACTCAGAACATTGTACATGTGTCTATACCGAACACTGTGACCTCATTTTCTTCTTCTAAATTACATGCTATACTATGTTATTTGATACTATCTTGTCTAGCACAGTCTCTGGAGCGTAACAGTAAGAAGCATTTTGTATGAAAGTATTCTGTACTTCTGTATGACAACTATTAAAGAAACTTGAACTTGAAACTTGAAACTGTACTAGCAGTCACTTTAACATGAACACACACACACACACTCATGCTGCACACGCTCACAATGTAAGGTCACTTTAAAAAAATTAAACAAGAAGAGGAGTGGTTCTTGTAGAGTAAAAGCTTTTGTAAAACTCATGTACATATACCTGATATGTCTTATTCTTATTACTTGTATTATTGCACAATGTCGCATTCTCATCCTATTGGATTCTTATTATTGCATTCTTGACTTGACTTGATAGTATAGTAGTACTAGTATCGCATAGGGACATAGAAGAATTGTATTGTTGTGTACCGGTACATGTACATTATATTTTTATTATTATTACTATTGTTTTATTGCACAATCGTAGCGGGCATGGCCAACCGCATTTCACTGTATGCCCTGGTATGTATGCAATGAATAAAAAAAAGTCACTTTAAACTAAATGGAAAGGTCACTTTAAAGTAAAGAACCGATGTGGTTCTTGTATAGTTTAGATTATTGTAGTATAGCATAATGACAGAGTTGAAACTGTATTAGCATGTCTATTTTTATCATGCACATATTATGCCTTCTTATTACCTGTTTATGTATTTTATTATTAGTATTATTGCACAATCGATGCGGGCATGACCACCCGCATTTCACTGTATGCCCTGGTATGTATGTGACTAATAAACCTCTTGAATTGATTTGATATTGTCTGCTGATTTTCGTCCAGTTGTCACATGAAAGGTGGTAACAAAGATAATGATAATGATAATAATGAGGCTTGTGTCTATCACTCCGCTGGCCAGTTCTACCAACTATGCATTAAAATTCCCTGCGGTCAACATAATTTCTTCCTATTTTGGTTGTAATTGTGTAATGATAGATGTATAACCTGAACACTGTACATATCTGTTTTCAGGAAACACTGGGCTATACAAAGAATATGCTGTGATGTCACATGAATGTATAAATATATGGCCATGCATTTAATCTCTCTCTTTTTTATAAAATCATTATAGCCAACATGCAATATATCCCATTGATTGGTACAATGGGACAGACATTTGTTTTATACAGCTATAACCTGCATTATTTCAAAATATATCATTAATCAATAAAACAGATATTGGAATACATAAATAAAGGTTTTCAATTCAATAACTGAAATATACATTATTCAGACTAGTAGTTATATTACTACTACAATAGACAATGTTTGATTTTGTATCTGATCTGTCAGCATGGCTGTCACAGCACTTAATTATCTTAATACTATTCAGGGGAGAGGTGTGGCTGGGAGGTATTGTTTACGCCCAGCAGAATCCTGGCAAAAGGTGTCAAATCTTTAAGAGCTGTTTTCTCTGCTTAGGTCTCTGGGGAAAAAAGACTGCTACAAGATTTAAAATTAGCACATCACAATAATAACATTCTCAGATTTCAAAGTATGACACATCATTTGAAAGCTTACATTCTGTACTTTCACAATCTGGAAAAATCTGGAAAATGAAAAAATAGACATGTAGGCTATAGCACTGGTCGCGGTCACATATATGCTTATACATGACGTTATTATAGCCAATTCGCACATTTATATATATATACATATAGTATCTTTCAAATGCCCGAGTTCAATTTGGATTTAGTATCACCAGGCGTGCATAATAACAGATACTGATATCTACTGTAATCTACTGTACTTTTTAATTTTCACCACAGTGCAACTGTTTTGAAACTAATTTCAGATCTAATTGTTCCTACATGTTAACAATAGGGAAGAGAAACTAACTGCGTTTTAAAATTTGTCAAAAATTTTACCTTTTGTGGCTTATTATCCCAAATAATAACAGTTATTGAAATAATTTATACAGAACTCTGAACCTTGAATCCCATTATAATCTTCCAGGAAGTGTAGTTCAGAAAAATTCCCACGGTAATTCGTTTTTCAAAATGGTCGCCCTCTCAGAATATACTTCAGCAAATTGAAAAGTGAAATCTATCTAATGGCACTTTTAACCTATTGCTAAACTAACGTATTGATGATAATATACATTCTACATGCTTTTGTGACATGTTGGTGATGTTAATACTTGAATACGTTTGATATTAAAAACGCAAATTTTATGCAACACTCGGGTGGAACAGGTTAAACTGCTGGTTGTGTGTCCCATTCACAGCTCAGTAAAAGAGAAGTGCTGCATCCATCTCGACTCCTGTGTCCGTTATTCACACAGGACAGAAACACAGTGGTCACATTTGCTTCACTGATTCAATTTTTTTTTTTTCTTTAATATGTTGAAGGTTCATCATCCTTACACAGCTTGCACAGGGAGAGATCTTGTGTCATGTCCCATAGGTGATGAACAGAGAAGTAAGCTCAACACTGCAGTGATGAGTGAAATTATTGGTTCTGTGTTTCAGGTTCATGGTAGAGGGGTCTACAGTCAAATTGTGAACTTATCATTTAATAGCATCATAATTAAAAAATGTTGCTGTTTAGTGTTAGTCTCCTTGTATTTAAAGAAGGCTAGACGCCGCAGAGAGGGAAGACGACACACTGGAGTGGCAGGAGAGTCTAGACTGACGAGAGGTCCTGTCAACCAATATGGGTATGTGTAGGGGTGGCAAAACAGCGCCAGTGTCCTCTCCATTCACACTCCATTAGGAGCAATTAGGGGTTACTGCCATGCTAGACTAACTTAGGTTATTTGGTTTGAATGTTTAAATTATGTATAGATTTTGTAAAATATAATTTCCCCCAATAGTATTGAGTTAACCTATGATTCCTTCCTATCCCTATATGTGTGTGAGGTGGGGCCCAGCAGACATATCGGACGGGGAGACAGAGGAAGCCTTGGGGATTTTGAAAAGGGATCTGCGGAACATCTACTCAGGCATGCAATCTACTTGACTTTTGGTGAATTGACACATGAATAAACATCCCACATTAACCCTTAATATTCAGAATGAGTAATGATGAGAGAGCATGAAATTAAAGGTTTGCCACTCAATTTCCCAGAGGTGGCGACATCAAATTTAATTGTTTTTACTTGGGTACTCATTACATGTATTTGTATGTCTGTACACAGAGGACGGGATGGGTGGGGCAGAGAGCAGAAGTTCTGATGGAGAGGACCTACGTCATCCTGCAGCGGTTCTTGAACAAAATGCCTGCACCAACGATGGTGGAGCTCAAAGAGGAATGGCCTTTTCTCTTCGCTCAGAAGGGGGTTTTCTCCCACTTTGGCCTCCTGACAGACACCGATGCCCTTCAAAAGATCCAAGATGCCCTGGGTCAGAGAGGACGGACCATCCTGCAGTTCTGCCAGAAACTGGACAACCCGGAGATCAGGGAAGTTCTGGCCAGATATGATCCAGAGGCTTCGGAGAAGACTCCTTATGGTGTACTTCAAGGAGCCTACGGAGAAACTGCTGCTCGGAGTTGATGTAAGTTTTATTTATTTAAATATTAAAATATTTGAAATGCTAAACGAGTGATTACAAACCCTACAAACACTGTGATAGACCCTCTAAACACTGTGTTAGACCATCTAAGATAGACCACACTGTGTTTAGAGGGTCTATCAGTGTTTGTAGGGTATATCACAGTGTTTAGAGGGTCTATCACAGTGTTTAGAGGGTCTATCAGTGTTTAGAGGGTCTATCAGTGTTTAGATGGTCTATCAGTATCAGAGTCCCACACACTTCCGATTAATTCATTATTTATTTATGGTATACTATACCATGGTATTGTATGGTATGGCATTGTAGTATGGGCTACCATACCAATCTTAAGGTAGGGGTAGTAAGTCCGAATGAGGTCCCAGGATGTAGACAAGCAGCCATATATATGAAAATGTGATTTTGGTGGAAATCCGCCAAAAAAAATTCCACCACCAGCACACCTGATTAAACTTAACTAGCCCTTTATTAGTTGAATCAGGTGTGCTGGTTGTGGAATTGAACAAATACATGGAACGGCTGGGGTGTCTCGAGGAGAGGTTTGGGAACCACTGGACTAGAGCAGGGGTTCCCAAAGTGGGGGTTTAATGCAGTCAGGCCACTGAACTTAGAGTCAGGCCAATAGTTAGATAACCTAGGTGGGGTACAACCAGAATCGTTCACTGCAACCCACACAAGTTGGAGAACCGGCTCTCTCTATCACTCTTGCTCACACACACACACACACATGCACACACACACACACACACACACACACACACACACACACACACACACACACACACACACACACACACACACACACACACACACACACACACACACACACACACACACACACACACACACACACACACACACACACACACACACACAGGGAGCCGCATGTGATTGGTGGAGGATCGGGACCCTTACAAAAAACAAAAAATCCATCAAAATCAGTGTTATATGCTAGCCTGTTTTTTAACAATAATTTGTGATGCCATCACAAACACTGGCATTTAAAGGGTACAAATAAAAAAACAAAAATTACCTCCTGTAATAGTGGCGGTCGCGGCTCTCTGACACTGTTATTTCGGGGGTCGCGGCCTGAAAAGTTTGGGAACCCCTGGACTAGAGCAGATACATTTGAGCCATCAAAGAAATTAAGCAAAAGTGGTTACCTGTGTTGAACTGGTTTATTTTTTAGAAAATAAAAAAATATAGTGGATTACTATTATGACTACTACCACTGCCAATACTACTGATACATCCCTATTGGCAAACTTTATATTTAAAAAAATAAAACAAAATTAAAATAAAATACATACATATTTTTTTGGAAAATTTGTTTTTTTATAAGAGCGGCTGGTCGCACAGACGCGAGTTGAACGAACACATCGGGAGGAGAATGAATGAATGAATGAATGAGAACTTTATTTAACAGATTGCAGAATGGGTACAATACAGTACGGCTCAATACACACAATTGTTAAGGGGATGCAGACCAGAGAAAGACTTTTGTCTTGTTTACATCAAGTTCATTCATTCATTCATTCTCCTCCCGATGTGTTCGTTCAACTCGCGTCTCTGCGACCAGCCGCTCTATCGGAGATAGGATCACATTGTGTCATGTTTTGCTAGAGGGTGGCGATGTTTATTATTCCGAATACACGGGCTTATAGCCTATAATACGTGACATTTGAAGCAGGCACCACTGCTGTTGTAATTGTCTGGTAATAGCTGTTTCGAGTGTTTATTATTGGGTTGTTGTCGCAGTCAATTTGCGGCTTGTATGGTACTCGCTTCATATACCCAGTTAAATCTGTCTTCATATCTCACGCCCCAAAGGCGATAGCGAGGGGGGCGTACGCGTGTAGGTCAGTGGCCAATCAGAGCGCAAAACGGGAACCCGGAAACACAACTGCGTTGGGTAAAGCATACACACGACCTGCGTGGCTATATACTCTGCTATAGACTCTGCTCCACTATCAATGAGGTATAGGATACTAAAAAAGAGCTTGCATCGAGGGGGGAAATCTGACAGAAGGCATTGCATCTCTCGCACTCCCATCAAGTCCAGTTTGTGATACGGCACACATATGACGCTTATAAATAATATCCTGTGTCCATTCCATCTGCGCTTGTAACCGGAGGGCTAGGACTTGCTTTGTCCTTTAGCCGGATTTTCCTATCTGCACAGGGACTCTGAAGCTTTTACAGGCTGATAAGTATAGCCTATACCCATCAGGAAGGCAGCAGGTCCGGACGGCATCCCCGGCCGCGTCCTAAAAGTCTGTGCCGACCAACTGGCCCCAGTATTCACTGACATATTTAACCTGTCCTTAGAACAGGCTGTCATCCCCACCTGCCTGAAGAAGTCCACTATTATCCCTGTACCCAAAAAATCCAAGCCTGCTTGCCTCAACGACTACCGCCCTGTAGCTCTCACCTCCATAGCCATGAAGTGCTTTGAGAAGCTAGTAAAGGGCTACATCTGCTCCTCCCTCCCCATCAACATGGACCCCCTGCAATTTGCATACCGCCCCAACAGGTCCACGGAGGACGCCATATCCCATGTGCTGCACACAGCAGCATCACACCTGGACAAGAGGCAGGGGAACTATGTGAGAATGCTATTCATCGACTACAGCTCGGCATTCAATACCATAGTCCCCTCCATACTCATAGCCAAGCTCAGGGACCTGGGCTTGGGCTATGACCTCTGCCAGTGGGTCTTGGACTTCCTGACTGGCAGAGCCCAGGTGGTGAGAGCAGGCAACTGCACCTCCTCATCCATCACCCTCAACATAGGGGCCCCCCAGGGCTGTGTTCTGAGTCCCCTCCTCTACTCCCTGTACACACACGACTGTGTGGCTCAGCGGAGTAGCAATACAATCGTCAAATTTGCTGACGACACAGTGGTGGTGGGCCTGATCTCTGCCAACGACGAGAGGGCCTACCTGGAAGAGGTCAAGGTCCTGGCGGGATGGTGCCAGGAAAACAGCCTCTCCCTGAACGTCAGCAAAACAAAAGAGATGATTGTGGACTTCAGGAGGTCGGGGGTCAAGGACTACAGCCCCCTCAGCATCGACGGGGCACCGGTTGAGAGAGTCAACAGCTTCAAGTACCTCGGAGCCCACATATCCGAGGACTTGAAATGGACCATACACATTAACAGTGTGGTGAAGAAGGCACGACAACGCCTCTACTTCCTCAGGCGCCTAAGGAAGTTCCAAGTCAGCCAGAAGATCCTTAAGAACTTCTACTCATGTACAATAGAGAGCATCTTGACCGGCAACATCACCTCCTGGTTTGGGAATAGCACTGCAAAAGACCAAAGCAGACTACAAAGAGTGACACGTTCAGCCGAACGCACAATTGGAGGGGGGCTCCCCACTCTCCAGAACATTTACAACAAGCGTTGCAAGGGGAAGGCTAAGAGAATTATTAAGGACTCGAGCCACCCGAACAACTGCCTCTTTGAACTGCTGCCGTCAGGCAAGCGACACAGGAGTCTCAAGGCGAGCACAGAAAGACTCAGAAGTAGCTTCTATCCCCAGGCCATCAGGCTGCTAAACGAACAATGAATGAACACTACACAACAACAACCACCAAACACACATAGCACACACATCCACACGCACACACTCACTTTAAACAAACACACTGTAGCACCCACTACACACACTTTATAGCACACACCCACTTTAAACAAACACACTGTAGCACCCACTCCCCACACTTTATATTTATGGATGAAGGATTGCACTACAACTCGTACACCTTACTGTAAATTGTACCTAAAATTGTACCTCATCCCACTTCTGCTTTGCACTAGATAGTACTGTACATTAGTACACTGCATAGTATTGTGTATTGTATATTATATGGTAACTCAGAACATTGTACATATGTCTATACCGAACAACTGTGACCTCATTCTTCTTCTAAATTCATGCTATATTATGTTATTATGTTATTTGATACTATCTTGTCTAGCACAGTCTCTGGAGCGTAACAGTAAGAAGCATTTTGTATGAAAGTATTCTGTACTTCTGTATGACAACTATTAAAGAACTTGAACTTGAACTTGATGGTGGAGTAGAAAAGTGCTGTCCACCTGAACTGCAGGGTTCTGTGTCATGTCCTTGCAGGAATGCACTTGATGTTGATGTGCTATCTTGTTAAGAAATTGACATAATGGTTTAATTCACATTATAGTATGGCTTCAAAATTCGGATAAGTAAACATTATGTTAGAGGTACCATGAGGCACTCTGCTAGGCTAAACAAATATTTGTATTGTGAGGATGATCCAACAAGTTTGAACTAGTAGCAGTCTTCATCAGGGTGTGGTGTGGGAAAAAACACAGGTGAGCACCTTGATAAATGCTGAGTCTATTTAAAACTGAAACGTATCTTTGCTTATTAACAGGTGCTTCTTGGGCATCAACCCGGAGAAAGGCTCCAGGGCAAAGAAGCGAAGCGCCATCAACCCTCAAGTGACCACCCTTCTTCGTAAGCTCATAGACTTTGAATGGTCTGCATAGACAATCGTCCTTCTCCTGTCGTCCCCTGACGTGAACACCCTTCTTCGTAAGTAAGCTCATAGACTTTGAATGGTCTGCATAGACAATCGTCCTTCTCCTGTCGTCCCCTGATGTGAACACCCTTCTTCGTAAGTAAGCTCATAGACTTTGAATGGTCTGCAAAGACAATTGTCCTTCTCCTGTCGTCCCCTGACGTGAACACCCTTCTTCGGAAGCTCATAGACTTTGAATGGTCTGCAAAGACAATTGTCATGCTCCTGTCGTCCCCTCACGTGAACACACTTCTTCGGAAGCTCATAGACTTTGAATGGTCTGCAAAGACAATTGTCATGCTCCTGTCGTCCCCTCACGTGAACACCCTTCTTCGGAAGCTCATAGACTTTGAATGGTCTGCAAAGACAATTGTCATGCTCCTGTCTTCCCCTCACGTGAACACCCTTCTTCGGAAGCTCATAGACTTTGAATGGTCTGCAAAGACAATTGTCATGCTCCTGTCGTCCCTGCGCCTCTTTTGTTATTTTGAGTGCCTCTTTTGTTCTTTTGAGTGAGTGCATAAAGTGTATTCATTAGTTCCATTTTCGGGTAAGACCTGGAAGTACTAGTTTCATGGCGACAGTGGCTCGGGAGGTAGAGCAGTCGTCTGGCAATCCGGAGATTCCCGCTCCTCCCCGGGCAGCATGTCGATGTGTCCTTGAGCAAGACACTTAACCCCTACATGCTCCCGATGAGCAGGTTGTCACCTTGCATGGTTGCCACTGCCGTCGGTGTGTGAATGGGTAAAATGTGCACAAATTGTAAAAAAAGAAAAAAAGCAGCCATTTACCATTTTACTTACGATTATTATTACTTTGTCTTAGTTTTGCCGTTTTGCGCAGTGTTGACCAGCAGTTTATAAAATAATATTTAAAATGTTTATTAGCAACGCCGAGCTTTCAAACCATTGTGTTTCTCTGTCCGAAACTCTCGTGCAACTGTGTACCTTTGAATTTTCTCTGTGATACTTGTACAACGAGCGTTTCGCAGAGGACCAGTTCTTCAGAGTTAATATGGGATTTTCCTATGGGTAAAATGTGCACAAATTGTAAAAAAAAAAAAAAAAAAAGAAAACAGCCATTACCATTTCAAGAATAAGAATATAATTCTTTGTAATATAATTCTGTCTTTTGACAATACAATCCCATAATTAACTCTGAAGAACTGGCGAAACGCTCGATGTACAAGGCGCATCAGTCAGCTAAAGCCGTTTTTAGCAGTGTTGAACAGCAGTTTATAAAATAATATTTTAAATGTTTATTAGCAACGCAGAGCTTTCAAACCATTGCGTTTCTCTGTTCGAAACTCTCGTGCAACTGTGAGTACCTTTGAATTTTCTCTGCGATACTTGTACAACGAGCGTTTCGCAGAGGACCAGTTCTTCAGACTTAATATGGGATTTTCCTATGGGTAAAATGTGCACAAATTGTATACAAAAAAGAAAGAAAACAGCCATTTACCATTTCAAGAATAAGAATATAATTCTTTGTAATATAATTCTGTCTTTTGACAATAAAATCCCATAATTAACTCTGAAGAACTGGCGAAACGCTCGATGTGCAAGGCACATCAGTCAGCTAAAGCCGTTTTGAGCAGTGTTGACCAGCAGTTTATAAAATAATATTTAAAATGTTTATTAGCAACGCCGAGCTTTCAAACCATTGCGTTTCTCTGTCCGAAACTCTCGTGCAACTGTGAGTACCTTTGAATTTTCTCTGCGATACTTGTACAACGAGCGGGATTTTCCTATGGGTAAAATGTGCACAAATTGTAAAAAAGAAAACAGCCATTTACCATTTCAAGAATAAGAATATAATTCTTTGTAATTCTTTGTATATAATTCTTTGTAATAATTCTGTCTTTTGACAATAAATGCCGGCTTACCTCATGTAATTCTTTGTATATAATTATTTGTAATAATTCTGTCTTTTGACAATAAATGCCGGCTTACCTCATTTGTGCGTTTGGACTGTTGTTTTTAATGTACAATAGCCTACGTGCATTTTTGAAGTCCAGCTCCAGTATACTTCCTGGCAGAAGCTCACACTTTGGTTTCCTGTCGTGATTAATCACGTCATCCAATAGTATTTGACAGGAAACTATTGTATGAGCTTCCTGCAGAAGTATACTGGAGCTGGGGACTATACAGTTATGCATACCATTGTAAATTGACAGTTATTTTGCCAAATTATTTATAATTATATAATATAATAATTATTATTATTCAATTATTTTGTTGGCAAGTCTGAAAAGTAATGCAAAAGACTTGCCAACAAAATAATTGAAAAATAATAATAATTATATTATATAATTTGGCAAAATAACAGTCCATTTACAATGATAGACATGCATAACTCTATAGTCCCCAGCTCCAGTATACTTCTGGAGGAAGCTCATACAATAGTTTCATGTCAAGATACAATAGGATGACGTGATTAATCACGACAGGAAACCAAAGTGTGACCTTCAAGAAGTGTACTGGAGCTGGACTACAAAAATACATGTAGGCTATTGTAAATACACAATACATTGTTGTAATATATATACAACAAAATAATGTGATATCACAGTAATTTCTTACAATTTGGTGTTGTGAAGTCACAATACATTGTCGTAATATATATACAACAAAATATTGTAATATCACAGTAATTTCTTACTGTAAGAAGTTGTGAAATTACAACAATGTATTGTACTACCATTACTGTGAAATTACAACACATTGCTGTGAAGCCATTCACAGTAAATTATTGTGAATCGTACTGTAAAAGTCATGCAACACATTGCCAGTAAGTATTGTAATATCACAGTAATTTCTTACTGTAAGAAGTTGTGAAATTACAACAATGTATTGTACTACCATTACTGTGAAATTACAACACATTGCTGTGAAGCCATTCACAGTAAATTATTGTGAATCTTACTGTAAAAGTCATGCAACACATTGCCAGTAAGTATTGTAATATCACAGTAATTTCTTACAATATGATGTTGTGAAGTCACAATACATTGCTGTAATATATATACAACAAAATAATGTGATATCACAGTCATTTCTTACAGTAAGAAGTTGTGAAATTACAACAATGTATTGTACTACCATTACTGTGAAATTACAACACATTGCTGTGAAGCCATTCTCAGTAAATTATTGTAAATCTTACTGTAAAAGTCATGCAAAATATTGCCTGTAAGCTATTGTAACTTTACGGTGAAAAATCTTACAGTATATATAAGACACAGCCCTATGTAATTTGTTACTTCTGCTGTAGGCTATTTGTGATGTTAATCAAGTTGAAAAGATTAGTGTTTGTACCCGTGATTTTCAGAGCATGAGCATCTTTAAATATTTCAAGATATTTATTAATATAATGTATAATAATAATAAATTAAAAATAATTAAATAATTAATATATAGAAGAGAGAGAAATCCACCACCAGAAACAGCTGCAAATGCAGCTAGTGAGGACAGGTAGTTAGAATAGTTAGATAGCAATAGCCAAACAGATTATTCGTATGCTTTTGTCAAGAACAAAACTGTAGTAACAGTGGACAGCTTCTCCAGGTAGCAGAAGAGACAGCTTCTCCAGGTAGCAGAAGAGACAGTTTCTCCAGGTAGCAGAAGAGACAGTTTCTCCAGGTAGCAGAAGAGACAGTTTCTCCAGGTAGCAGAAGGGACAGCTTCTCCATGTAGCAGAAGAGACCACTTCTCTATGTAGCAGCAGAGACAGCTTCTCCAGGTAGCAGAAGAGACAGCTTCTCCAGGTAGCAGAAGAGACAGCTTCTCCAGGTAGCAGAAGATACAGTTTCTCCAGGTTGCAGAAGAGACAGCTTGTCCAGGTAGCAGAAGAGACAGTTTCTCCAGGTTGCAGAAGAGACAGCTTGTCCAGGTAGCAGAAGAGACAGTTTATCCAGGTAGCAGAAGAGACAGCTTGTCCAGGTAGCAGAAGAGACAGCTTGTCCAGGTAGCAGAAGAGACAGCTTGTCCAGTAGTATAAGCAACACGCTCTCATCAGAAAACACAAATAAAGTACTAATCGACAACAGGAAAAAAGGTACATGATGTACATTATGTTATAGCCATAAGTATTATATGTACTGTTATGTAATTCAAGACAAATAAACTATCCTCAGTATTTTATGGAAAATGATCAAACTATTAGCAATATGGTAATGTGGTTAACAACTTTAATAAATTTTTTGTAAATATTGGACCAGAATTAGCGGGAAAAATCCCAGATCCAGTGACTCCTGGGCCCCGTTCCCCGTACCTGGATAACTGAGTTAGCCGGATAACTTTCGGTGAAGTCTGACTTAAGCCGGACTTTCCGGTTCCCCGTACCTGGATTGTCCAAATCACCATGACAACAGATCCAAAAGTTTGAGCCTGGTCGAAAGCAGGGTTTAAGTTCAAGTTAGCCGGATGAACCATCGCCACGCCCCCGCAAAGAAGTGACAGCCCGTTTCCTGAAATTATTCCCACAGTCTACGATCTGCATTATACCATTCTGAATTACGTTTTTGTGCTCCATTCTTCCAGAGGGGGCTCTTGAAATGTAAAATAGACCCAAAATGCTGATACTAAATTCACTTTGTCCTAAATAATGCACGTTATATATACCGTGGCGCTCGCTCGGTGCGATGTACACATTATGTGGTTATTTGAATTGTAACTGGGATTAAGATGTCTGATGAGATGCGCTGTTTGACGGATTTGAGAAATTGAATGAGCCGTTGACGTCACATTAATGAATGAGGATAAAGAGATAAAACTTCATTCAAAATAAAGAATATTCTAAACACGGGTCTCTCGTTCATTAATGTATAAACAATGAATTTATCCCATCTGGCACAGTGGCGCAGCGGTAGTGCTCAATCCTGGCAACCCAGCGACCGGTGTTCGAAACCCCGTCTTTCCAATATAATTTTTTGGAATATAATATTAATGATTATACGCCAAAGTAGCTTAGTTTTAAGTTAAAATATTATAAATCTACATGCATTGATGATGTCATTCTTTATATAGCTCTCAACGTGCACCAAATAGAATTATTCCTACATCGCAAAAAGAAGGGGAAGACTAGGTTTCGAACCCCGGTCGTCTGCGTGAAAGTCAAAAGAAGAACCCGTTACACCACAGTGGAGATAAGTAAAAGATCGACCATACATCAATCAATGGGAAGAGAGCCGTATCGTTATCCTGTATAACAGTTTAACTAATTATTTTCGCTAGCAAGATCTCATTTGATTATTCAATCCAGCAGGCAAGTTTAAAGAAATATAATCTGATTGATTGAGGTAATGAGGGACTTAAAATTAGCCTATAGATAACGCATTTAACTTGTCGGCGAGGCGATTGAGCCGTACTGCAATATGTTAATAAAGTTTTAAATCAATTAATCAATCAATGCCGCTAGAGAATCAGGATCTCTGCTATCGATACGTGCTGGCTTTTCAACTGGAGCGGCCGCGCGCACTTATCCTGGGTCTCAAGTCTGGCTTGAGTTAACGAGACTGAATCCACCTTCGAGGAACAGGAAAATTAATCTGGATAATGACATCTTGATCGACTTAGTTGAACCAGGTACGGGGAACAGGGCCCTGAAGACATAAAAGACAATTCTATTGAAAGAAATCCTAGTTCAATGTTTCTGGAAGCGGTAGATGAAAATTAAATTATAGAAACTACTAACACATGTAAAAACAAGACATCTACAGACAGTAATGAAATAGATATGAAAATAGTAAAAAAAAATATTAGTGGGATTTCAAAACCACTCACGCACATCTGCAATTAATCATTCAAAACTGGTCGATTTCCAAATAAAATGAAAATAGCAAAAGTCATACCTCTGTTCAAGACTGGAGATAAACACCACTTCACAAATTATAGGCCTGTTTCTCTACTTCCTCAGTTTTCAAAAATATTAGAAAAACTCTTCAACAACAGATTAGATAAATTCATTGATAAACATAATTTACTCACCGATAGCCAGTATGGATTCAGAACACACCGGTCAACATCACTAGCATTAATAGAACTCATTGAAAAAATCACAAATTCCATAGATAAAAAAAAACATGTACCTGGAGTATTCATTGACCTAAAAAAAAGCATTTGATACTATTAATCATGATATATTAATCAGGAAATTGGAGAGATATGGGATCAGGGGGGTAGTATTGGACTGGGTTAGGGTTAGGGTTAGGGTGGTGTCCCCCAGGGGTCAGTGTTGGGTCCAAAACTGTTCATCTTGTACATTAACGAGATATGTAAAGTATCCAATATATTTAAATGTATTTTATTTGCGGATGACACTAATCTTTTTTTTTCTGGTGAGAATGTCCAGCAGCTTTTAGTCATCACATCTGAAATGAAGAAATTGAAGGAATGGTTTGATAGAAACAAATTATCATTGAACTTGAGCAAAACTAAAATTATGTTGTTTGGAAACAAGGGGGGTAACCACTGCGCTCAGACAGGTGCGTAGTCCAACATTAAAAAGCAGTTGTTCATGGTTGCCACCTCTTCTAATTATAGAAGAGGTGGCAACCATGAACAACTGCTTTTGCAACGGGAATGTGTATGGATTCATCGGCTCAAATCTATGTATCCAGATGAATGAAGAGTTCAATTTGACTCCATTCCTCTAGCTATCATAAGCTATCTACTGTATAAACAAAAAATCACCTCTGCGCGGGGGTCTAACACCTATTCACAGCGCACACGCTTCTCTTGTGTGTGTGCGCGCATGCGTGACGTGCGTTTCGTGACGCGCTGTAGTTCTCTGGCAAACGCAGATAATTACAAGCATAACATCTAGCAAGAATTAAACGTATTTACAAATCGTTTAGCAAGTAAGGAGACATATATAGTAAATCTCAAAGCACTCGAAATTGTCATTTTTCTATTTATACAGATTTCTGAAAAGCGCGACTTCCAGAGCATTTATGAGTCATTCTAAATCCCTTTGTTCTCCGCCCACGGGTCCAAACAAGCCCCGCAACCTAAAAGGGTTAAGAAAAACCATCTCTAGACCTATGCACTTGAGGTCATTAATTTTATGATCCATTTCGTTAAAATGTCGTGCCACAGGGGAATTAATGTCAGTCTGCTTTATATTGCTTCTGTGTTCTTTCAATCTGATTTTTAATTTGCGGGATGTCTGTCCAATATAGTATTTTTTACATGGGCAGAATAAAAGATAAATTATGTGTGTGGAATTGCATGTTATCAGCGATCTGATCTTGTAATTCTTCCCGGTGTGGGAGTCGTGAAATGTGTTTGTTTTGATCATGTGGCTGCAGGATGTGCATGATCTACATGGGAAGCTTCCATGAATAAAAGGTTCTGGTTTTGAATACGAGTCCGCTCTGACAAGGCGGTCCTTCAGGTTTGTAGCCCTTCTATGTGTAAAACGTGGAGGGTGTTGGAAGCGATCATTTAACGTTCTATCCGATGATAGAATGTGCCAGTGTTTCATGACTGTGGACTTGATAACGTAACTAAATGGATCATAAGTAAGGACATAATTAATGGTGCCTGGTGTTCTGTTTCTTTCTTTCTTTCGGAATAGTTATTTTCTTTCGATTTGGTTTACAGTGGCCATGGCAGAGCTGAAGAAAATAAATGGGTCTAGCCCTGCTACCAATCATGACGTCAACCTAGCCTGTTAACTGTTAACTGATTGCAGATTGTTCCCACCTGGTGTCAAGTACAGCCTACTTAAGTCATGTTTGTCACACTTGTCATTTACACACTGATGAAGGCCGGATGGCTGAAAACGTTTTGTGTCCTTTAAACAACTTGTAGAATAAAAAACAACGATATTCCGAGTGCGGTCCCTACCTCCCTTTTTTGCATAGGTGTAATAATAGACCATAAACTCTGTTGGAAACTTCACATAAAACATGTCCAATCTAAACTCTCACGAAGCATTTCAGTCATGAGTAAAGTAAAGCACATTCTGGATAGAAAATCACTCTACATTCTCTACTGTTCACTAGTTTTACCATATTTAAATTACTGTGCTGAAGTCTGGGGAAACAATTATAAGTCTACAATACAACCACTTTTTATACTCCAAAAAAGGGCCATAAGGATAGTTCACATTGCAGGTTATCGTGATCACACTAACATATTGTTTTTGGAGTCAAAGACATTGAAGTTAGGGGAGCTCCAGTAGCTCACTGCGTACCTCGAGCGCTATTTCGGCGCCGGGGACAACCGTGCTCGTCACGGATCTGGGGTTAGCGAGTTCGATTCCCGGACTGCAGCCGTATCTTTCTCAGAGTGTCTTCCCCCCATCTGTACCCATTCAAACCTGTTTCTGTCGGTCATTCTTGACCAGAGAAAATGCGATAAACGCAAAAAAGAGCCAGCGGAATGGCCAAAGTTAAAAAAAAAAAAAGACATTGAAGTTAAATGATCTTGTGGAATTTAAAACGGCACAATTAATGTATAAAGCAAAAAGTCATGCACTTCCAAGAAACATTCAAGAATTGTTCTTTGATAGGGAGGGGGGTTATAATCTGAGGGGAGAACACAATGTGTTCTAAATGTGCTAAATGTACGCACTACCATGAGAAGACACTGCATCTTGATATGTGGAGTGAAACTGTGGAACAGTCTAAATGTGGTGCTAAAGAAATGTCCAAACATGAGACAATTCAAACTGATGTATAAGGAAATGATGTTCACAAGGTACAGGGTTGAGGAAGGGACTTGATATTCACGGGTGTTTACATTTTTATTTTATTTCTTTCATGTTTTACATATATAGTTTTTTTTTTTTTTTTTGCATATATATATTTTATTTTTTTATTTATTTTTTATGTTTTAAAATAGTACACTCATTTGAGTAATGGAAAAGGGGTAGGATTAAATAAGTCTATACTTCTTCCTACTCCTTTTCGAACATGTAGATTGAGTTGTGTTTTGCTTTTGTTATAGTTTGTTTGTATTCATTGCATGTTCGAAATAAAGATTTCAAATCAAATCAAATCAAAAATCAAATAATTATGGTTAGATAACAGTGTGGTTAAGATTAGGGTTACTTCACTTTCACTGCCACTCATGAGATATCTCGGGTTTCCGATAGTTATGTTGAAAGCCACTCACGAGATTTCTCGGATTATTATTATTATTTTTTTTTTAGCGATCTGAAATCATATTGCATCACGGGAGCCTACCCTAGTATACCCGAGCGCCGCCGGCGATCAGATGTGGAAAAAAGCGCCCCCTATCGTCTCCCAGATGACATAAGGGATTTTGGAATGGACTCAATGAAAATGGATGGGGGAAAAAATCCTGTACTCCACATTTTCCAGTCCACTGATCACAGTTCATTCTGGAGCCTCTCAGACCCGCGGAATCATGTACTGCACTGTACACACGTTGGATCCATACACTTATCGATTTTTTCGAATGGTGATCAGGAATTGGAATATACCAGTTGGATACCATCTGATGTCAGGTAAGGAATCTATGTTATTAGTGTTAGGATAATCAGACTAATTTTGATGAAGATATAGGCTGTTTTGTGAAATGGGCTCTTTCGGTTTCACTGTAAAAGTCCAAGAGGAAATGAACACGGCGATTATCCGTGCGCGGCTCGAATGTGCTTGCGTGCACGTATAATATTGATCATCTAGCGTTTATTTGAAAACTATTCATAAATAGGCCGACAAATATCAACTGTTTTTTACCTCAAAACAGGTGCTTTTCAAAATGCTCTCAAACGGAAATGAAGCGATAAAAAACCAATCTGCCTTGACAGCACTGACTGGAAAAGGATTCTTTGATAAGCGACGGGCAGATTAGACACATAGCCATAATTTAAAACATAGATTAGGTGATATTAAGCGTAACATTGGCGCCGATGGTGGCATTGAAGCGCTACCTCTGGCGCCACCTCGTGGCACTCAAAGTGTTAATTAGGGGAACTCAAATGTTTTCGAAAAATGTTAAGTTAAAGAAAATTTTATTATTTGTAATACGTACACATTGAAAATGTTTGTAAATATGCCAATATATTACTTTATATGTATATGTACAATATGTACCTTTTTCCTGTGGTCGATAAGTATTTATTTATTATATAATATTTACATATTTTAAGCAAGATTGGGCTGGAAGAAGAGACAGAAAGACAGCCTCTGTAATAGAGTATAATAGAGTGTAATATCGTGTAATAGAGTGTAATATAGGGTAATAGAGTGTAATAAAGGGACAGCACTCAGGATAGACAGCCTTGGTAATAGAGTGTAATATAGTGTAATGGAGTGTAATGGAGTGTACTAGAGTGGAATAGAGTGGAATAGAGTGGAATAGACGGACAGCACTCAGAGAGGGGCACCAGGATAGACAGCCTCGGTAATAGAGTGTAATAGAGTGTAATGGAGTGTAATAGAGTGTACTAGAGTGGAATAGAGTGGGATAGCATGTAATAGAGGGACAGGCACTCAGTGAGGGGCAGCAGGAGAGACAGCCTCAGGAATAGAGTGTAATAGAGTGTAATAGCGTGTACTAGAGGGACAGACACTGAGAGAGGGGCAGCCGTTAAACACAGGTAACACACTTTGGCTTCATCTATTTGACGGCTCAAATGTTCTCTTAAACTCTCTTGTTCACCATGCTTTGTGGGACCTCTGTGCCATGTCATCACCATTCATATCTGTACAACCATGTGTTTATAATTACATTGTTTAAAAAGAGCACAACATTCTCGATCTAGCCTCTTATAGTTTTGATATGTGCATGATATATGTCTAAAGTATCCCTTTATCTGGGCAGATGGGATGCATGGAGGATTACCATGTGTAGATGGATTATGCAGAAGACAATTCTGCCTTGGATATGGCTGCCTTATGAAGACGGCCTTTGAGACGGCCTACATTTACATAAACATTTAGTCATTTAGCTGACGCTTTTATCCAAAGCGACTTACAAGTTCTGTACAACAAGCCATCAGGAAGGGCACAGCTCTATCAGCTGAGCAACAATGTTCATCAAAGTGTTGAGTGCTACCGTGTAGGTTAGTTTATTAGGACAAGTGCATGACAGTACGGTTAGTTAGGGTTAGATATTTTTTTTCTTTTTTTAATTCAGATAATGGTTGAAGAAGTGCGTCTTTAGTCGACGGCGAAAGATTGGACGTGTTTCGGCTGTCCTAACTGGGGTGGGCCTAGCAGGTTTCTATGTGTAACTATGTACATTATGTAGTGTGTATAGTTGTGTTTTACTAGCCGGTTTCTATGTGTAACTATGTACAATATGTAGTGTGTGTAGTTGTGTTTTACTAGCAGGTTTCTATGTGTAACTATACATTATGTAGTGTGTGTAGTTGTGTTTTACTAGCAGGTTTCCATGTGTAACTATGTACATTGTGTAGTGTGTGTGGCTGTGTGCCTCCGTGTGTATGCGCCTGTATGTAGTAAAAATGATAAACAATAAAACGTTTATAAAATTAACCATGTTGGATATTTTGACACAAAATGTGTTTATGTTGAGAATTATATAAAATATATGACCTTTTAAAATAATCTTTGTAACTAATGTCACTAAACACAAAGAAAACTAAAGTAATGATCATTGAAAAAACACCAGGAACTGTTTGTAAAATACAGGTGGATGGAGAAAAACTTGAACAAGTAAAGGAGTACATGTACCTTGGAAGCTGGATCAGTGAAGGTGGAAGAGCTAACATGGACATTAAGAGAAGAACCGGAATTGCAAAGGGCGCATTCTGGAACCATAAAGAATTATTGAGAAGAAACATAAGTTGGAAAACGAAGACCAGGATTTTGGAAACGTATGTTATGTCAGTCTTTTCATACGGAGCAGAAGCATGGACGCTGAATGAAGAGGCAAAGAGGATGATAGACTCTTTTGAAATGTGGACACTGAGGAAGATGCTGAAGATAACATGGAAGGATAAGATCAAGAATGAGGAGGTACTGAGAAGAGCGGATATGCAAGGAGGACAGCTGCTGGAGAGGTTGAAAAAGAGAAAGATGGAGTTGTGCGGGCATGTTCTGAGAGGATCCAGCGGGGAGATGTTCAAGAAGGTGGTGATGGGGAAGGTGGATGGAAAGAGAGGAAGTGGAAGACCAAGAAGAGGCTGGGTAGACGATGTCTGTGATTGGAGTGGAGTGAGAGGCGGAGTCACGGAGTTGGAGAGAAGAAGTGGGGACAGAATGGGTTGGAGAGTGATAGGCAACCTTCGGAACGAAGAAGCCACCTAATGATGATGATGAAGTTGATCAAATAAAATGTTTGGTTTGAAGCACAGCACTCTCAGTAGAAAATTAGGGCTGGGACTTTATCACGTTAATTTAGATAAATTAATTACAGAAAGAATTAAACGTATATATATAAGTGTTGTGAAGGGCCAGATTAAACCGAATATATATATTTATTATATATATATATTTAATTGTATTTGTATATTCTCTAATATTCCCTGATATCCCTTGTATATTCCTTGTACAATATGCATTGAATATCCATTCTAGCCTACTGAACATCCCATAATAGTCTCCATTCTACTATTGGTCGAGACCTTGGTGCCAGGCTGCCATACCCCCCGGACCCAGTTCAAACGTACCGCTCAACATGTACGAACAAGTCCTAGTTCCGCGTAGGAATCTGGCTACCGCACCACTAACGGTACTATTTGTTCATAGTGCGTATATATACTGCGCTACTAAAGTAGGACTTCCTTTTCAGTCCAGTTTCTTACCCTCCAATAGAGTGACAGACGTAAAGCCTCCCCGCGACGCCACGTGTGGGAGTAAGGCCAAGTTCGGCCTACCATCGGTATTGAGACATCGTGTATATTAATATTTGAATAGTCATATTTGGCACTATATCGTCGAGTTGGACGTAGTCTATTAAGCTAATAATAGTCTATTCATATGTAGTGCTTCGTGCGGTGAGAATACTACCGTAGTCAGTACCCCATCGTTTCGGGCAGAGAACTGGCTGCTTATCCAGGATGGTCGACCCCATGTGAGACTGCATCCGAGGAGCCCCAGAGCCGACGAGCGAGTGGACCTGCATACCGGATTATTCTACCGACGACAGCCCGCCTTCCCAGGCACGGATTATGCTTTGTATACAGTGATTATTCTATGGATAAAGACCAACACTGGCGTGTGTTGGAACCCCCCCCCCTGGAGAGGACGCAAGGTGAGGAGACGCTCTGCAAGACGAGGTCGCTTCACGTCTCTCCCCCGTGGACCGGAGAGAGCCGGCTCACAGAGAGTCCACCTGCTTTCATCTGTGGTCCAAGGATCGCTGGTGCACCGAGCTGCACTACTGTGGGTTCACCCAGGATACCCTTAGCCGGACGAGGCAGCCAGACTCTACCCCCCCCCCCCTCCTACTCCTGTTGTTTTACAAGCGACCGGATTAACCCCCCCTAGTGTATCCAGTCTTATAATCATTAAAGTATCATTGCTGTTATTCCTTAACTATTCCAGGTTGTATATTTACCACCTGCGCCATCAGAGATTGGACATTCTCTATTGATATACCGACGAATACTCTTTGCCATAAAAGTGCATACTATTTCAAATCATAAATGTCATTAAGTGATTAAGTGCTTGCTCTACACACCATTGCTGTGTAGTAATAAACGCATACTTCGACTTCGTACATTTGTGTTGGATCCGTTTCATCTACGTGAGAGTGTTTATCATAATATATTTATGCCGAGTACTGGGTGGCCGAATATAAAGTACAAAGGTAGTGGTAGTAAGTATCATATCTAGTAATACAGTCAGGGAATTGTACCCCTCAGTTACAATTGGTCCTTCGAGCCGGATGGTAATTAGTGTAATATTAATATAGTGTTATTAATATTGAAATGGCCTATGATGAACACTCCACGAAACGATCCTCCTAACCAACGCCCGCAGCGCGAACGACGGCTCCCTCAGTACTTAGAGGCTTACGCTGTCAGTCAACAACCTAGTCTTCTACTAACAGTAAACGCGGTAAAACTAGAAAGTAAAAGTATGTCTAACCCCAACGCCCAGACTACCCCGACCATAGAGGCCCCTACGGGTTCTAATGTAACTGACCAAGTTCACGGTGGGGACCAGTGGGAACCAGACATGACTTCACACCCCGCCAGTACTGAAGAAGTAGTCCCCGATGAGTCCCGGGAGGAATACAACGCTACCGAGAGAGAACTCGGCACGGAAGAAGACGGGGAGAGCACCGTGGAGATAGAGCTCCAAGGCTCCGCAAGGAGTACCCCGAGGGAAGGCTCCCCTATACAACCGCCTTCTCCCAGCGAGGCAGAGAGGACCCTACAGCAGGCCTTCCTCATCAGCCTGAACGCCGCTGCTGAACGCGACCGACTGCAGATCCAGCAGCGGAGCGAAGAAGAGCATATACGTCTAGAAATAAGACGCATTCAGAGGGAAAAGAATGTGGCCCGAGACCGAGCAGACAGCCAGCGAGCAGCTGCTGGTGCTCTACGGGACGCAGAGCGCGACAGACAGCAAGCGCAACTAATAGAACAGCTGATCAGACGGACAACACCCCCTCCCTCCGCCAGAGGCTCCAGTAACTCGTCTAGACACACCTCCAGGGCGGCATCCCCTAGCCGAGTAAACAACCCTGAACTTGACCAACAGACGAGGTCTATACCCCCCACAGACCACCTCCCCCCACCGGTCCAAGCGAGACCTAGCAACCGGGAAGGAGCAGCATATCCTGTGGAGAGGCTAAACCAGAGACTACAAGCACTGGAGGACCTAACTGAAGACGAAGAGGAAGAGGAGGAGAACCACGCCCGACGACAGCACAGTACTCTACCGGACCAGGAGGTCCGGTACAGCCCAGGCTATACTCCCGCGGAGCTGCGCTACAGACCCCCGACTCTATACCCGGGTGAGCACGACGCACGACCCGCACCGAGGAACAGCACCTGGACAAGCGGGCCATGGTACACTGCCGGTACCAGCCCATACCAAGGAGCGGGAGGAGACTCGCCTAGGAGGCCTCTCCCCCAACGCTCGCCGATGTATCCACAGTCAGCGTCATACATTGGCACGCCTATGGTACCCGACTTCACCCAAGAGAACCGGGCCCAGTATACAGAACTCCGCATGTGTCTGGAGACCATGTTGGTGGATGTATTGGATGAACGCCATAAATACGCCATCCTACTGAAGCACTTAAAGGTACCCCGCGCACATAATATAGCGCTCGCCTACGCGACTTCCACCACCCCATACACAGCAGCGCTGGTAGCATTGGACCAGAGGTATGGGCGCATATGGGATTACGTGATCCAGGAGATCCGACACATCGACCGCTTACCCCCAGCAATAGACAATCGAGCACTGGACGACCTGTCCATCAGAGTGCAGTCCCTGGTAGGGATGTTGGGAGCGCAGAGAGAGAAGGGGAGGCATGAACTTTACGCCAACTCAAATGTGGAAAGGATCTTGGAGAAGCTGCCGCCCGCTCGACAGGAGCGTTTTAGGCGGCAGAGAGACCACCGAGACCCGAATGGCCCCGAACCGAACCTCCTCGATCTAGCAGACTTCCTGGCGAGAGAAGTCAGCAGCCTACGGCTAGATACATTCGGACGGAGCACCCCTGGCTCCAGAGAAGGAACCAGACGACTAAATGATGGAAGAAGATCGGTGACTGTGATGCACCAATCGGAGTCAGTACCGAGCAGCAGGAGCCACAGTACCCCCTCCAGAACGGAGAAGTGGAAGATAGTGTGCCCCTACTGTGAGAAAGAACACTGGCTAGCGCAATGTGACTCCTTCCCCAAGCTGAACGCGGAGGAAGCAAGTCAATGGATAAAGTCCAACAAGCGCTGTTTTCGCTGTGCGCGCTCACACATGGCAGCCGAATGCCGCTTAAAGAAAAGGTGCACCAAGTGCGATGGAGCCCATCTGGACATACTTCACGACAGTAACAGACGGCGCCCTTCACCCGCACCATCCAGCAGCAAAGCGAGCGTCATGTACATCGATCCCGCCAGCAGCAGTGGAGCCCGAGTACTCCTAAAAGTAGTGCGTGTGACACTAAGCTACCAGAATAAAGTCCTGGACACTTACGCCGTCCTCGATGACGGGTCAGAGAAGACCCTTCTGCTCGCCTCCGCTGCGGCCCAGCTAGGGTTGCGGGGAAGCGAAACCCAAATGACAATTCGGACAATAAGACGAGATTTGAAGACGATAAAGGGCGAGAATGTCTCATTCTCTATCGCAGCAAGCGGCCAGCCTGAGCGACGGTACCAGATTACAGACGCTTTCACCAGCCAAGAAATAGGACTGTCGCGGTACACATACCCCGTCGCCAAGCTGATGGAGAAATATGCACATCTGCGCAAGTTACCGATCCCGCTCATAGACAATGCTATGCCGACCCTGTTGATAGGCTCCGACCATGCAGACCTCATTGTCCCAATAGACCGGGTTCATACCGGACCCCGAGGCTGTCCTGCAGCAGTCGAGACCCGTTTGGGATGGACTCTCCAAGGCCCGCTCGCCAAATCTCTCAACCGAAGTACAGCCACTAGATGTCTCCACTCCCGAGTCACAGAGGGAGAAACCACACTCCTGCAACACGTAGAGCGGTTATGGACCTTGGAACAAATGCCCTTTAAGAACGGAAAGAAAGACATTCGCTCTAAAGATGACATTTACGCCATTCACCTCCTCGAGACAGGGACCAAGAGAGTCCCGGTCAACGGCGTGTTGAGATACGCCACGCCACTCCTGCGGCGAGAAGGAATGCCTACTTTCCACGCCAAGACAGACGCCACAGAACGGTACCTGCTGAACACGGAGCGGCGCTTAGCCAAGAACCCCGCCCAAGAGAGTGTATACCGCGCTGAGATTGAGAAGCTCATCACAGCGGGACACGTCACAAAGATGGACATTAAAGAGGCTGACCAGACCACTGAATCGTGGTACGTGCCTCACCACAAGGTCCATCACAACGGTAAAGACCGCATAGTATTTAACTGCAGCTACCAGATCGGATCCCAAAATCTGAATAAAGAGTTACTGCCCGGTCCCACACTCGGCCCCTCCCTACTCGGCGTTCTACTCCGCTTCCGCCAGGAAAAGGTGGCCATCAGCGGGGACATTAAAGGAATGTTCCTGCAGGTGAGATTAGTAGAGGAGGACAAGCCCCTGTTACGGTTCCTATGGAGAGAGAAGCCAGGAGATGAGCACCCAGCCATCTACCAATGGGAAGTCCTCCCCTTCGGAACGACGTGCAGCCCCTGCTGTGCTACATTTGCACTACAGAAACATGTAGCAGAGGACCCAGCAGCGGACGAAGAGGTCCGACACAGCGTAAAGAACAGCTTCTACGTAGACAACTGTCTACAAAGCCTTTCAACCCAGGAAGAAGCCGAGGCTCTCCTGATTAAACTCCGCGCCTCATTGATCAAAGGCGGCTTTGATCTCAGGCAGTGGGCCAGCAGCGATCCGCAAGTACTGCGCAGCCTCTCCTCCGAGGACAAGGCAGCCAGCAGCGAGACCTGGATGGCTACAATCCCGGGAGAAGCCCAGGAGATGATCCTGGGATTGGTGTGGCGATTCAAAACAGATTCGCTTCACTACAGACACAAGCCCCTGACTACGGAGCAGGGAAGGCCGGCGGCGGCGCCGACCACCAGACGGAGTGTGTACACAACACTCGCCCGACAATATGACCCGCTAGGATGTATTCTACCGTACACCACCAGGGCAAAAATGATTGTACGAGCATTGTGGGACAAGGACCAGGGCTGGGACGACCCCATTCCCGCACATCTTGCATCCACCTGGAGAGAGTGGGAGATGGAGCTCCACTCACTCCCAGGCGTTAATATGCGCCGAAGCTACTTCCCACCCACGGTGAGGCCAGAGACATGTAAAATGGACTTACACGTCTTCAGTGACGCCTCAGAGGTCGCCTACTTGCGGGCCCAAGAAGAGGGGGGAGAGATCTACACAGCATTTGTTCTCGCCCGCTCGAGAATAGCCCCACGCAAGCAACAATCTATCCCACGCCTAGAGCTCTGCGCAGCCCTAGCCGGAGCGCACCTAGCCACGCTCATCCAACGTGAGCTCACCATACCGGTGTCTAGAACAATCCTGTGGTCAGATTCCACGACAGTACTCGCCTGGATCAAATCGGACTCATGCAAGTACAAAGTCTTCGTGGGAGTCAGAGTCACCGAGATTCAAGACTTAACCGAAGAGTTAACCGGAGAAACAGAGTGGCGCTACGTTGATACAAAACAGAACCCAGCTGACGTCATCACCCGGGGAATGCCCCTAGATGACCTCACCCGTCGCAATGTCTACAGTGACGGCCCAGCATTCCTAAAGCTCCCGGAAGGAGAGTGGCCCACGCCTATCCCGAGGGAAGCCAGTCAGGAGGAGGCTGAGAATAAGAAGCCTGTGTTCTGTGGATTGAGCACTGTTATCTCCGCAGACCCCAACATAGATGATTGCACTACCATAGAGAGTGCACAACAAAGGACAAACTTCAAAGGCGGCGAAAGAGAGCTGAGAGAGAGCTTCCAAGCTATGGGCCCAGAACTTAAGACCCACCTCGCTCCAGCACAGATTGACTTCCAATTCAACCCCCCAAACGCACCCCACTTCGGTGGTACTTGGGAACGGGAAGTGCGTTCCATAAAGACAGCCCTGTACGCAGTACTTGGGGCCCAGACTGTGGCGGAAGAAGTCCTAATGACAGTCCTCACGGAGATTGAGGGAGTATTGAACTCTAAGCCCCTCGGCTACGTCTCCAGCGATGTGGCGGATATCGACCCAGTTACCCCCAACACACTCCTGATGGGGCGGCTAGATCCCGCGTTACCCCAGACAATGTACCGGCCTGAAGAAGCGAACGGCCGACGAATGTGGAGGTACAGCCAAGTATTAGCCGACAAGTTTTGGAGCAGTTTCCTACTGCACTACCTACCGTCTCTACAGACCCGCCAGAAGTGGGTAAAGGAGAGAGACAATTTGACAGAAGGAACAGTCGTCATGATTATTGATCAATCACTGCCCAGAGCTATGTGGCCGGCCGGCCGCGTAAGCAAAGTGATCACCGGTGCCGACGGCAAGGTCCGAGCAGCTGAAGTGCTTGTCCAGGGTCGCACTTACACCCGTCCCGTGGCGAGGCTCATAGAACTGCCCCGACTCCCAGACACAATCGATGATGACCATGACCCTATAACCCTATGACTTTGTGAAGTTGACTGACCCCTACAGCAAACCCTTATGTGTAAATAGACAACGCGATTAATCTGTCTCTGCTTAACTGATTAGGTCTGGGACCAATCAGGGGGTGGCTGTTGTGAAGGGCCAGATTAAACCGAATATATATATTTATTATATATATATATTTAATTGTATTTGTATATTCTCTAATATTCCCTGATATCCCTTGTATATTCCTTGTACAATATGCATTGAATATCCATTCTAGCCTACTGAACATCCCATAATAGTCTCCATTCTACTATTGGTCGAGACCTTGGTGCCAGGCTGCCATACCCCCCGGACCCAGTTCAAACGTACCGCTCAACATGTACGAACAAGTCCTAGTTCCGCGTAGGAATCTGGCTACCGCACCACTAACGGTACTATTTGTTCATAGTGCGTATATATACTGCGCTACTAAAGTAGGACTTCCTTTTCAGTCCAGTTTCTTACCCTCCAATAGAGTGACAGACGTAAAGCCTCCCCGCGACGCCACGTGTGGGAGTAAGGCCAAGTTCGGCCTACCATCGGTATTGAGACATCGTGTATATTAATATTTGAATAGTCATATTTGGCACTATATCGTCGAGTTGGACGTAGTCTATTAAGCTAATAATAGTCTATTCATATGTAGTGCTTCGTGCGGTGAGAATACTACCGTAGTCAGTACCCCATCGTTTCGGGCAGAGAACTGGCTGCTTATCCAGGATGGTCGACCCCATGTGAGACTGCATCCGAGGAGCCCCAGAGCCGACGAGCGAGTGGACCTGCATACCGGATTATTCTACCGACGACAGCCCGCCTTCCCAGGCACGGATTATGCTTTGTATACAGTGATTATTCTATGGATAAAGACCAACACTGCCGTGTGTTGGAACCCCCCCCCCTGGAGAGGACGCAAGGTGAGGAGACGCTCTGCAAGACGAGGTCGCTTCACGTCTCTCCCCCGTGGACCGGAGAGAGCCGGCTCACAGAGAGTCCACCTGCTTTCATCTGTGGTCCAAGGATCGCTGGCGCACCGAGCTGCACTACTGTGGGTTCACCCAGGATACCCTTAGCCGGACGAGGCAGCCAGACTCTACCCCCCCCCCCTCCTACTCCTGTTGTCTTACAAGCGACCGGATTAACCCCCCCTAGTGTATCCAGTCTTATAATCATTAAAGTATCATTGCTGTTATTCCTTAACTATTCCAGGTCGTATATTTACCACCTGCGCCATCAGAGATTGGACATTCTCTATTGATATACCGACGAATACTCTTTGCCATAAAAGTGCATACTATTTCAAATCATAAATGTCATTAAGTGATTAAGTGCTTGCTCTACACACCATTGCTGTGTAGTAATAAACGCATACTTCGACTTCGTACATTTGTGTTGGATCCGTTTCATCTACGTGAGAGTGTTTATCATAATATATTTATGCCGAGTACTGGGTGGCCGAATATAAAGTACAAAGGTAGTGGTAGTAAGTATCATATCTAGTAATACAGTCAGGGAATTGTACCCCTCAGTTACAATAAGTATATATACGTTATTGGGCGCCAACGGTTAATGGCCAAATATATACGTATATATACGTTTTTGGATCGTTTTCCCTTTTTTTTTTTACATTTTAATATCCTATTCAATGTCAGGGACCTGTATTTTGCCGTTAAAAGGATTATGTATGTGTGCCTGCCATATGTGTGCCTGACTATATGGTGGTTATACATGTATGGGCTTTGATTTGTCCCTGTACACTGTTTTTTTTATAGATGCACGAATGCCTAGTGAGTGAATGTACAGAATATGTTTTAAACTGTTTTTATATTAGCTTTAATGTCCTATTTTTCTGTTTCTTTCTGGCTTAAACATCTAGCCCAGGGATTACAACTGAAAACTAGCAACCCTGCTAATGTTGGCATATTTACAGTTTTGTATAATAAATGTATAAATGTTGATTGATATGTACTGTCCCTGATCAAATAAACTGAGTAAAATAAACTAAACTGTAGTAGTATAGACATAATAGTATAGACATAGTACATAGTAGTATGGATATAGTACATATTACATAGTAGATAGTAGTATAGACATAATAGTGTATATAGTAGTATATACATAGTCAGGGCCGCCTGGGAGAAATGCGAGGCCCTGTGCGAGATTTAAACGCGAGCCCCCCCCCCCCCCCCCCCCCCCCCCAAAGGTTAAAAAATATATATATATATATATATATATATATATATATATATATATCATTTTTTTTTTTTTTTTTTTTCATACAGTCAACATATTCTTAAATAATAGCGCTGCCCGAGGCTGGGCATGATACAGTCAACATATAGCAAGAGAGAGAGCGAGAGAGAGCTCCCGTTCTACAGTCAATATACAGTGTACAGAGAGAGAGAGAGAGAGACACATTGGAAAGAAATTGAAATGCTATTTGGCCCTAAACAGAGAGTACACAGTGGCAGAATACCTGAGCACTGTGACTGAAGATCCTTGACTAGGTACAGACTCAGCGAGCACAGCCTAGCCATCGAGAAAGGCCGCCATAGGCAGACTGTGTGTGTTAGAAAGAGAGAGAGAGAGAGAGAGCATGTGTGTTTGTCGTGTGTGTGTGTTAGAGAGAGAGCATGTATGAGAGAGATAAGCAAAGATGACCCCCTAAAGGATATTCAACTTTTAATGAAAGAACAAAACAGAAGGAAAAGATAACTTCACAAAGGCAACATGAATATACATAGATCCAAAAGGACAAAGATCAACACTTAAATCCAAAGAGAAGAGGGTCTATACCAGAGAAAACAAAGCAGCAAGGAGCCAATGGCCGACATCAGCTAAATAGGCTAGCCAGGTAGGCTACAGAACTGACACCAGGCCACACACAGCTTTGGCCAACGGCCCAACGCTACCCAAGCTACACAAACGACCAAGACAATAATTCACACACAGCACATGTCGTATCTCCAAATGTTGTGAAGTAACATATGTTTTGCCTGGAAAAAAACATCGTTATTAACAAAACATTCGGGAGGGGAAGGAAGGAAGAGTGGGGTAATGTCATGACATTTTCATTCATCTTACCTGCACCAAGGAACGCAGGGCGAAAGGCCGCAACACAGGTCTCCACGTTGACGAAAGGCCTCTCGCTGGCGGGACAAAAATAAGCTATGGCCGGAGCCTTGTCATGGTGCAAGCCCGACTACATCTTCTGTCAAAGATGATGTCGTAGTCAGAGTGCCAGAACCCCCTGCTATTCTCACGGCTAATGTCAATGGTCGTAGCACAAGCTAACAGCTAACTCTAGGCTAACTGATAGCATCAAGCTAACGTTCCCAGCCGAGCGCAGCCGGCAGCTAACGTCGTAGCTAAACAGCTAACTGGCTAACAGTTAGCTCAACCCGGCTATCGCTAACCATTAGCTAACGCAGAAGCAAGCTATGCGGCTACCACTGAAAAACTGTACAACGTGAGAAAAGCAATACAGGTGCTGACACCAGGCGAAATAGTCAAACGCAGCTGACGCACGCCAGCATAGACATGATGTAACCACTCCCTTCGTTGAAACCAATAGTATGTCTGCTGCAGAACCACAGAGCTCCAATAGTGAGTATGTCTGCTGCAGAGCCGCAGACCCAGGAACAAGTCAGACACATTCTACAAACGTGTCTAATGTGAAATATATAAGCATATAAGCAAAACTAGATTTTAGGTCTGTGATGAAAAAGGGCCTCGCGGGAAGGGGGGCCTCACAAAAAAAAAAAATAAAATAAAAAAAATAATAAATAAAAAAAAATTATTTTTAATTTTTTTTTATTTTTTTTGTGCGAGGCCCCCCTTCCCGCGAGGCCCTGTGCGACCGCACTGCTCGCACACCCCCTGAGGTGGCCCTGTACATAGTAGCATAGTACATAGTAGTATATACATAGTAGCATATTACATACAGTAGTAGTATAGATATAGTAGCATAGTACACAGTAGTATAGATATAGTAGCATATTACATACAGTAGTAGTATAGACATACAGAAATAGGCATTTCATCATAAAGTATTCTGTATTTTGTTGTGACATATAATAAACAAACTTGAACTTGACATAGTAGCATAGTACATAGTAGTATCTAGTATCATAGTAAATCTCTCCTGAAGCTGGAGACTAGAGCAGGGAGGCTCTTCAGGGCCCTATTCCCTGTACCTGGTTCAACTAAGTCGAAAAAGTCCCATTAGCCAGATTCAATTAACGCGATGTTTGAAACCAGGCTTTCCCTGTTCCTCAAACGCTGATTCACTCTCGTTAATTCGAACCAGACTTGATACTCAGGATAATTGCGCACGGACGCCTCACCTGAAAAGACAGCAGGTGTCGATAGCAGAAATCCTGATTTTCGAATGGCATTGATTGATTGATTGATTGATTGATTGATTGATTGATTGATTGATTGATTGATTGATTGATTGATTGATTGAAAACTTTATTAACAGATTGCAGAATGGGTACAATACAGTACGGCTCAATAGCATCACCGACAAGTTAAATGCATATCTATAGGCTAATTTTAAGTCCCTCATTACCCCAATCAATCAGATTATATTTCTTTAAATGTGCCTGCTGGCAGTAGGCTTAATGGAATGAATAATCAAATGAGATCTTGGTAACGAAAATAATTAGTTCAACTCTTTCAGAATAAGTAGATAAAAACAAGCCCAAAGAGTATCTAATTGATACAAATTAATAGATACATATGAGGATATCTGTACTGTATGCCCTTAGGTATCATGTACTATATAAATACATGGTTCCCAAAGTTTTCAAGGCGCGACCCCCGAAATAACGTGTCAGAGAGGCTTGGAGGCTATACGGTTTCACTATTAATCAGGTTTTAATCTGTTTCGGACATCATCCATACATGCATTGAATTGATTAACCTTTGGTTTATAGCAGTGACACCAGTCATGTTCATCACCCTCTTGTTCATCATCAGATAACAGTGCTTGAACAGATAAAGGCATTTTCTCAAATTCATTCATCAAAAGGTCAAAGGCTTGCAATTGCTCATTCGCTTTTCTGAAGTCACGTCCACGTCATCAAATCCGTCAAACAGCGCATCTCCTCAGACATTTTAATCCCAGTTAGTTACAATATCACAATAACGTGTGAGTGACAGTGATACAATTCAACAATCCACCAATTCAGATTTGTCGTAATTCACATCCACAATCCACACATAAAGACGCTTCAATTTATGCTTGAATGAAACACTGGGCGCTCCGTTAAGCAAATACATCCACAGCGGAGAATATGAAACGAATCAGAGCCAAACGCCCGATAGGTTTCATTCACATTTGCAATGCTCCATTATTAAAATAACCACATATTGTGTGTTGTGACTCGTGAGCGCCGTATAGCTATGCCTATGATGTGCATTATTTAGGACAAAGTAAATCCATAGTCTGAATATGATCTATTATCAGCATTTTAGGTCTATTATTTTACATTTCAAAAGCCCCCTCTAGAAAAACGAAGCACAAAAACATAATTCAGAATGGTATAATGGGATCTGTGAGGAAGAGAGCTGGCATTTTTTTTGTGAGGGCGTGGCCAGTTTATCCAGCTAACTGAACTAAACTCTGCGCTGGAGCAGGTTCAAACTTTTTGATCTGTTGCCATAGTGATTTAGAAAAACATGCTTCGGGAAACCGAAAGGTCTGACTTATGTCAAGTTATCCTGAAAATTATCCGGCTAACTCAGTTAGCCACGTACGGGGAACAGGGCCCAGATGTGGACGACTTCACAGTGTTGTGAAATAAACCAGTTGTATTGAATACTATCGGCAGTATAAATATTTACCCGGTCGGGTCCTTGGCTCGCCTGTGTTCCTGTAAAGCCTTGCTCTCTCCGCTGGAGATGCTGCTGACATTCCTGTACCAGATGGAATCTGACGCTTTCTGTGTTTAGACTACCATGATCTTATCAGGCTGCTCAGAAGACAGCGTTGGTCTTCGGTGAAAAATAAACATAGAAAAATGCACAACACTTAATCTCCTACAGTAACTCTCAAACTGAAGAACATTCCTTAATATTTATTTTATGTAGAAAAGAGAAACTCGCACACCCTGTGTTCTTACTATATTCACTTAGAAACTATACGGTCCTTAGACCTTCATCATAATAAAACGGTAACACAATAAAGAACAAATGCAAAAGTATCAACATGTCATTTCTATCTAAATTAGGCATTTTCAAAGTGCGGCCCACGGGCCAATGGTAGTAAATTAATGTTAAGTCCAATAGACCTGTTCGCTGTTTACAAACATACCATGTTCGAGCTAATCAGCAATACCAAATGAGTCACGTGACTAAGTCGCCTCGGACCTGCGCAAGCTGATGCGCCAAAATAAGTACAATGGGGCTCTATGGAGAAACAATGACACTCCCATGACTAAAAGTAGTTTCAAACGAAAATGGCTGAATGTCATTTAGCCAAATCAGCATGGCTATGCATGTGAGTCTTTCACCTTTCACATATCTAGCTTTGGCATGGATTGATTGTTTAGATCGCTAGCATGGCTAACAAATGCAAATATATTGTAGTCTGCCCCATTGTTCTGACCAGGATTACGTTCCTTTCTGCTTCGGGTCTGCGCGCGCATATTTGTCATGATGTCGCCGGCGAACAGGTATATATTACCTTGACTTCCACCCTGTGTCACTGTCACTGACAACAGGAAGTAAACCCTGTCAGAAGGTCATGCTGACCTGGTACATGAAGTATCACTCATCACCATCATCTCAGACATGTTTCTGGCAGCCTGCTGGGATGCGTGTAGCTTTATGCCAAGCAAGCAGTGCAAAAATTGACCGTAGTGGCATGCAGTAATGCGCCTTTCATTTTCCGCCGCCCAGCGCCCAGGTCGCGCGGAAATAGGCTGTCTATTGCCATTCTCTTTGACAAACTCTAACCTTAACCAGCTCCTTAACAACGCCTAAACTTAACCGTTCTAACCTTAACCAACTCCGAAACAATGCCTAACCTTAACCTTAACCTTAGAAATTATATTGCCATTCTCTTTGACAAACTCTAACCTTAACCAGCTCCTTAACAGCGCCTAAACTTAACCGTTCTAACCTTAACCAACTCCGAAACAATGCCTAACCTTAATCGGCGAAAGAATACACGTTAAAAAAAAATCACGTTAAAAAATATTTTCGATGGGATTCGAACTCGCCAGCAAACAAGCCATAGGATCCACAGCCATGTGTCCTTGCCAATTGAGCTATTTGCTAGATACTGAATAAGGGGCGGTGACTTATATATATTGAGCTCCGCTCGTGTCGCATGCGCGGGCACCTCGCGCGAGCACGCCGGCGCACGCACGCACCTGAGCGAGCACGCCGCCGCCGGTGCACGCACGGTAGCATTTGTCTGAAAAGAAGGGCGCTTTACCGCACTAGCGTGCGGTGACGAATGCGGAAGCATTTTTGCACTGCTTGCTTGGCATTAACGTACAGGCTGCTGGGATGAGTATTTGTGTAAATGCAATATGTTATATTTGGTCCGGTTCCAATACAGCATCAAAAAACCGACAACAACACACAGTACTTTGTTTTTAAGAAGGTGAAAGCACTCCAATATAATAAAAAAAAGTCAACCAACAAACTAGATTCTTGTACCGGATCTCCTCTCTGGTAAACAAGAATACTCTGAAGACTCTGGCAGGAGCACTCATTCAAGGGTACTACGACTATGCTTGCACCTCATGGTACCAATGAAGCACCTCAAAGGCGCTAAAAACAAGATTACAAACATCACAAAACAAACTGGTCAGACTACCTGGCAAGACCCCCCGCATTTCACTGTATGCTTGTATGCCGTGACAAATAAAACTCTTGACTTGACTTGACTTGACTACTTGACCTTATTCCTAGAACCCACCTCACCCCTGCCCACTTTGACTACCTAGGATGGCTTAGAGTAGATGACAGAGTACAGCAACTTGCAATGGGCCTGGTCTACAAGATACACTACACCACACAGGTACCCATGTACATGTCGAAATACTTCCCAAAGGTCAGTGAATACCACACCCACAACACCAGAGGGAGTTCCACAAATCATTTGCAACCCAGATTCGGCACAAAGGGACTAAACACATTTCGAAATTATGCCACAGCAATGTGGAACGCCCTACCCACAGCCGTAAAAAGATGTGAATCCCTACCCACATTAAAAACCGGGGACCCTGATGTAAACAAGACAAACGTCTTTCTCTGGTCTGCATCCCCTTAACAATTGTGTGTATTGAGCCGTACTGTATTGTACCCATTCTGCATTCTGTTCAATAACGTTTTCATTCATTCATTCTCCCCCTGGGCTCAGCTGTGATGTTAGAAATGACAACTTGTTGTTTTCTAGGCTACTGGTTGCATGGCAACTAGACAGCCCAGTCATGTATGACTTGCAAGATGCTTACTAACGAGACAGATTATGAATAATTTTTTCCCTAGATCGCCCCCCGGTCATCAGGGCTTTGAGAACTCCTGATCTAAATCATATATTGTGCATTAGATAAGGCAGGCTTCTGCTGCATATCAAAGTGGCAGCACTTACTATGTTAACAAATGTACTACATTACATTTACATTTAGCTGATTCTTTTATCCAAAGTGACTTATAAAGCAAAGTCAGCAGGTAAGGGTAAGTGGTATTTTTCATCTAGCAGTGTTGAATTTGATTGCTACATTCTAATAGTAGTGCATAGTAGTATATAGACATAATTACTAATTAGCATAGTAGGTAGTAGTATAGGCATAGTACATATACAGCAGATAGTAGATAGTAGTATAGACATATTAGCATAGTGGTATATGAATGAATGAAGTTTATTATTTTACAGTCTTATTTACAGACAAATCAAAAACACCTGTGTGGACTTGCAAATTAAAAAAAAATATATATATAGAAAATCACAAATGTACATAATAAGGCAAGGTCACACACAAAATCCAAAATCAACGACTGAAAAAAAGGAATAGGCTGAAGCACATGCTTATTTGCATAATACATAGTAGATAGTAGATAGTAATATAGATATATTAGCATAGTTGGTATAGGTATAGTAGCATAGTACATAGTATATATTATTATAGGCATAGTAGCATAGTACATAATTGTAAAAGACGGGGAGAAGGTTATTATTATTTTCCTTTAGATATTGATTGAAAAGGTGTGTTTTTAGTCGATGGTGGGAAATTGGGCCGGTAGCTACATGTAGGTTGAATACCAGCAGCTGAGGCTCCTCCTCTCTGAAGCTTAGCTGGCCGTATACACATGTTAAAATACACATTGCTGTTGTGCTGTTACAATGCTGTCTAACTAGCTAGTTAGCAGTGACAATGGTTGAAACTTAGTTAGTCCAGTAGGTAAAGGTCTAACACAAGTAAATTATTATGATGATTGGTGGCCAATTAGCTGGCTAACTGGAGGTTAAGATCATTAATAAATCCTATAACTGGAGGTTAAGATCATTAATAAATTCTAACTGGAGGTTAAGATTATTAATACATTCTAACTGGAGGTTAAGATCATTAATACATTCTAACTGGAGGTTAAGATCATTAATACATTCTAACTGGAGGTCATTAAGATCATTCATTTGCATTAATAAATCCTAACTGGAGGTTAAGATCATTAATACATTCTAACTGGAGGTTAAGATGATTAATACATTCTAACTGGAGGTCATTAAGATAATTAATTTGCATTAATAAATCCTAACTGGAGGTTAAGATCATTAATACATTCTAACTGGAGGTCATTAAGATCATTAATTTACATTAATACATTCTAACTGGAGGTTAAGATCATTAATACATTCTAACTGGAGGTCATTAAGATCATTAATTTGCATTAATAAGTCCTAACTGGAGGTTAAGATCGTTAATACATTCTAACTGGAGGTTAAGATCATTAATACATTCTAACTGGAGGTCATTAAGATCATTAATTTACATTAATAAATCCTAACTGGAGGTTAAGATCATTAATACATTCTAACTGGAGGTCATTAAGATCATTAATTTGCATTAATAAATCCTAACTGGAGGTTAAGATCGTTAATACATTCTAACTGGAGGTTAAGATCATTAATACATTCTAACTGGAGGTCATTAAGATCATTAATTTACATTAATAAATCCTAACTGGAGGTTAAGATCATTAATACATTCTAACTGGAGGTCATTAAGATAATTAATTTGCATTAATAAATCCTAACTGGAGGTTAAGATCCTAAATACATCCTAACTGGAGGTTAAGATCATTAACTCATTCAGCGCCGGCCGGATATGACCAAATTAGGGCTTGTACGCCAGCGCTTAAATCAATGGGAGGACGGGGACATTTGCGAGTACTTAAAATATATCTTAAATTATGGCTATGGGTCGAATACACCTGTCGCTTATCAATGACTTGCTTGCAGTCAACATGTACGAAACTGATTGTTTTTTCATCGGTACATTTCCGTTTTATACCATTTTGAATACAAGTATAGTTTTGGAGATTTCTAGTAATTCCAGAGAAAGACGCGATAATAGCCCTTTTTTTATTTTTTTCACAGTTTCTTTATTTTCCCTTTTCAACATGAAACAAGACAATACAATACAATAACAATACTAATAAGACATCACAGGACAATAACAGTAATAATAATAATAATAATAATAATAATAATAATAATAATAATAATAATAATAATAATAATAATAATAATAATAATAATAATAATAATAATAATAATAATAATAATAATAATAATAATAATAATAATAATAATAATAATAATAATAATAATAATAATAATAATAATAATAATAATAATAATAATAATAATAATAATAATAATAATAATAATAATAATAATAATAATAATAATAATAATAATAACGACAATGACAAGACCATCAGTTAAATCAGAATAATGAAAAATAAAATAGTCATGTATAAATTAAATATATAAATTAATAAGAATATATATATATATATATACACATACATACACACATACATATATATACATATATACATGCATATACCCACATGTATGTACCATAAGGCGAGATTACTTGAGCACCCGTCATCTCCAGTATCGACAACCAAGGTCCCTACCCCGTGAGGACCCCAAATCCGGCGCCCCAGCGAGCCAGAGCATCATGCCTCTTTAACACTCCGACTCACCAAGACCCCGAATCAGGGGCCCCCACCAGTCCGAGACCGCGTCTTGTTTGCTTTTCTCATATTTTTATATTCAGAGTTAATGATATTGTTTACACTGTTCATTTTTTCTCATATGTATTTTTAAATAAACAATAATAAATAATAACAACAATGACATCAACAACATCATTGTTATACAACAGACAGGCCTCTTACGCGTCTGTTGTACAACTTCTTCCACTAGGGAAACCCACCTCCAAAAAATACACAACCGGGGATAGACATCCCAAGACCCCCGGCCCCCACCCCTCCCCCAACCAAACAGCAAAACCACCAATCGACACGGCCAGCGACAGCATGCGGATATATTCACATACCGCCACTAGCCGTATCAATCAACAGCCCCTCTGCTCAATCGAGAAAACAGCGGAGACCAAAGGTCCCGGAACATCCACCCCCGGCCGCGCTCCTCCAAGGTCAATCTCTCCAGTGGAAGAAGCTGGGATATCTGATCTTGAAACATCTCAAAAGTGGGCGAAGAGTCATTTTTCCAAAACAGGAGAATACATTTCTTGGCAAAGTATGTTATAACAATCAGCAGTCTATATTTTTTTGGATCCATCTGGATCTCTGGTAATTTATTAAGTAAATAGGCACATGGGGACAAGTCAAATTCCGTTTCTAATACAGATTTTGTAAATAAATGAATACAATTCCAGAATCGTTTTAGTTTATCACAGTGCCAAAACATGTGTAGAAATGTTCCTTCGTTAGTTTTACATCCAGGACAGTTTATTGAATTATCTCTAGACATTTTATGCATTTTTATTGGAGTTAAATACAATTTATGGATAAATTTAAAATTTGCTTCTTTGATTTTGTTACTTGTAAATGGAAAGTGTATTCTATCACAAATATTTAGCCATGTATTTTCTGCAAATTTCATGGTTAGGTCTGTCTCCCAGATCCTCAACAAAGGCAAAAAAGATGAGTGACATTCTTTGGAGAAGATGTCATAAAATTCACTAATTTTACCTTTAATTGTGGTCGATGACATTAGTATTTCTTCTATTTCATGTAATTCTAGTCTTAGTTTATTTTCTCTTCTCAGTATGTGTATAATGTTTCTCATTTGTAAATATTTAAAGAAATCAGTATTTGGGATGGCATATTCTGTTCTTAAATCCATAAATGATTTTAACTGCATATTTGTATGAAACAGGTCTTTGAATTGACTTATCCCCAACTGAGCCCATTTGAGTATATTAATTGATCTTAGATGTTTATCTAGATCAGGATTGTGATAGATAGGAGAGTATATGGAGGTACAATTGGTGATACCCAGTTTTTTTTAGCAGTCCTTCCAAGCACATAGTGTGTTAAAAACAGTGAAGCAATTACCTATGTTTCTTATCTTTTTAAATTGTTTTATAAATATGAGAGAGTCCAATGGTAACGGGTCAACAAATTTAGCTTCTAACTGAAACCACTGTGAGTCCCGTCTTCCCAACGACCATGACAGTACATTCCTTAATTGGGCTGACCAAAAATAATGTTGGAGGTTGGGGAGACCGAGACCTCCCATGGATTCTGGTTTCAGAAGTGTCAATAACTTTATCCTAGGCATTTTGTTGCACCAAATACATTTTGAGATGGGTCTGATAATAGCCCTTTAGTGGAATACACAAAACACGTTGTAATTTTTTGGCTGATTTATGAATCGTTTTCAAATAAACGCTAGATTATCAATAGTATATGTGTCCTTATGCACGATACAAAAGGGGGCTGAAAAATCGCTTATCCGTGCCTTGCTCAGCGCCAACGGCATGCACACACACACACTTTCTTGATGCACATCCCCAGCCAATCCAATCCAATGATGTGCAATACCATCCAGGAGGCGGTATTTGCCCTTTTGCGAGCTCAGACCCATTCCCAACGATAACATCAGGTTGGATGGATGAAAATGAATGGATATCGCTAATAAAAGAAATAACGATTATTATTATATTATATATTATATTATTAACGATGGTTGGTGTTCAATGAGTTAATACATTCTAACTGGAGGTTAATATCATTAATACATTCTAACTGCAGGTTAAGATCATTAATACATTCTAACTGGAGGTTAAGATCATTGATACATTCTAACTGCAGGTTAAGATCATTATTAAATCAGTTTCATCACATACTGTAGATAAATGGACTGCATTTATATAGCGCTTTTATCCAAAGCGCTTTACAATTTATGCCTCACATTCACCCATTCACTCACACACTGAGGGCACTTCAACACGCTGCCGAGAGGAGCCGGAATCAAACCGGGGTCCTTCTGATTACCAGACGACCCGCTCTACCTCCTGAGCCACTGTCGCCAACTGAAGTGTGGGCCACTATGTTTTATGACACAGTTTGTTCAATGTTAAAATATGTGGGTCAATTGGCTGCTTGAAAATCCTGCAAATTTTGCATAAAACGCCTGTCGATTGCAATCCTAAAGTAAAATTTTTTTTGCAGATGCCTCTTACAGGTTACAGCTGAGAGGTATTAGCTGGAAAACACAATGGGCCCATAGCCTTGAGTCTAATCTAGTGCAGGTCCAAAGTAGATAACAATACCACAGAATTTCTTTGGATTTGGGCGCTGTGCCTCGTGGGGAAAAAAACGAGAATCTTCTATTGTTTTAGTTCAGTATGTCTGTCTGTATCTCTGTCTGTATCTCTGTCTGTATATCTGTCTGTCTGTCTACTCTACAGCATGGAAACAGTGCAGAATAAGAGTGTAGTTATTGATACATCTGTTGCCATAACGGCAATAAGATAAGAAACGGAGGCCTTTATTTCCCCAGCGTGTCCGGCAGAACGCGGCTGAGTGACAGACGAGATTAACCTTGCATGGCAACCGGCTTCACCAGATCAAGCAAGAAGCCATCTTGTCAGGCTTCAAGTTATGTGCTTGTGCCTGAACCACAGTGATTCGGACCAATCACAGAACTACTGGCGGCTACGGGCAAATATAACGTAATATAAATAATGTTTGGCCCTATTCCAAACCGTTTCAAATGAAGACTTCCCAGGTTAAAACATGATATAACACAAATAAAATAAAAGCACAACATTTTCCGTACATGAAAGACTGCGCTGACCAGCTCACAGGGGTCTTCACTAAGATCTTCAACCAGTCCCTGTCCCAGGCCATCGTCCCACCTTGCCTGAAAACCTCCATAATTATCCCGGTCCCAAAGAAGAACTCCATCAGTTGCCTGAATGACTACCGTCCAGTCGCACTCACCTCCCTACCCATGAAGGTCTTTGAAAAGACACTCAAGCCCCACATCATCTCTAGCCTCCCACCCGGACTAGACCCCCACCAGTTCGCCTACAGAGCCAACAGGTCCACGGAGGATGCCATCGCCACAACTCTCCACTCTACCCTGTCCCATCTGGAGAGAGCGGGGGGCTACGCACGGCTGCTCTTCGTGGACTTTAGCTCTGCATTCAATACCATCCTGCCTGACAGACTAGTGCCCAAACCCATGGACCTTGGACTAAACCATCCCCTCTGCCGGTGGTCCAAGGACTTCCTCTCTGACCGCCCCCAGAGGGTCAGGATGCGTGTAGCTTAATCCCAGCGGAAGAGTGCTAGAGCGCTTCCGCATTCTTTGCCGCGCATGAGGTCCTTGGTTGGTGCAGACGCCCTGTTCAACACAGTTAATCACAGATGCCAGAACGCGCCGCATTAAGGTTCATATTAGCAACGCTGGTCAATCACATACGCGCTGGTCAATCACATTAACCCCCCCGCCCCCCCCCACTCCTACCCAACCCCCCCCCCCCCCACTCCTACCCACCCCCCCCCCCCCACCTCCAATGTACAGTCCCCCCCACCCCCACCTACCCAATCCAATGTACAGTTTCTACGCCTAATGTATATACTCTTTTCTTTCTGGACTCTTTTTGTATCACAAACAGTACTGTAATTGCAAATCTGGTATGTCATAAATGTAGAGATGTAGCAGTACTGTCTATCTGTATGTCATGTATGTCATATATGTTACAATGAATTGAAAATGGGGGACCCTGATGTAAACAAGACGAAAGTCTTTCTCTGGTCTGCATCCCCTTAACAATTGTATGTATTGAGCTGTACTGTACTGTACCCATTCTGCAATCTGTTAATAAAGTTTTCATTCATTCATTCATTCATTCATTCATTCATTCAATCACAGAACACGCCATATTAAAGCGCTAATAGGGTATATATAATAATATAATATAATAATAATATATATATACGCGATTAGACGCAGCAGGCGATGTTTGCATACTTCATATATACGTTTACCTCTTCTTGCTGTCATTACATCCATGTATGTGATTGATTGATTGATTGAAAAGTTTATTAACAGATTGCAGAATGGGTACAGTACAGTACAGCTCAATGTGCATCTTCTGTGTTTGTTTCCTTATTAATATTGCAGGTATGAAAAGTACCTGCGGTACATTGCCGCGGCAGCATTATGTAGCAGTAATTCCCCATCTTTTAAGATCGACTACTAGCTCAACTGGTAGCACCGCCTTGCTATGGATCCTGTGGTGCATTTGGTGACAAGTTTGAGTCCCTTCAATCTTTTTTTTTTTTTTTTTTACGTGCATTCTTTCGCCGGTTAAGTTTAGGCATGTTAAGGTTAGGCATTGTTTCGGAGTTGGTTAAGGTTAGAAGGGTTACGTTTAGGTGCTGTTTCGGAGTTGGTTAAGGTTAGAGTTGCTACCGGCGTGCGCACGGTCTCCTCAAACATGCCTAAACTTAACCGGCGAAAGAATGCACATAAAAAAAATAAAAAATAAAAAATTGAAGGGACTCGAACTTGTCACCAAACGCACTACAGGATCCACAGCAAGGCAGCGCTACCAGTTGAGCTAGTCATCGATCTTAAGTGAGGAGGAATTACTGCTACATAATGCTGCCACGGCAATGTACCGCAGGTACTTTTCATACCTGCAATATTAATAAGGAAACAAACACAGAAGATGCACATTGAGCTGTACTGTACTGTACCCATTCTGCAATCTGTTAATAAACTTTTCAATCAATCAATCAATCACATACATGGATGTAATGACAGCAAGAAGAGGTAGGCGTATATATGAAGTATGCAAACATCGCCTGCTGCGTCCATCGCGTATATATATTATTATTATATTATATTATTATATATACCGTATTAGCGCTTTAATATGGCGTCTTCTGTGATTAATGTGATTGACCAGCGCGTATGTGATTGACCAGCGTTGCTAATATGAACCTTAATGCGGCGCGTTCTGGCATCTGTGATTAACTGTGTTGAACGGGGCGTCTGAACCAACCAAGGACATCATGCGCATGCGCGGCGAAGAATGCGTAAGCGCTCTAGCACTCTTCCGCTGGGATTAAGCTACACGCGGTCAGGATAGGCCCCCACACCTCCACAGCCATCAGCCTCAGCACCGGATCCCCCCAGGGCTGCGTGCTGAGTCCCCTTTTCTACTCTATTTATACACACGACTTC
>NC_140173.1:93766511-93776511 GCF_963971535.1 Notolepis coatsorum
AAACTCTGCAAGCAATGGGTCCAATAAATGCGTCTAACATGCTTTATATCCTCGCCATTGCCGTATGCCTGTCGCGGTGAAAAAAACATTAACTAACGTTAGCTGCTAAATAAGCACAGGAGAAATCAGTTGCATGGAGTTCTAATAGTGAGAAATGGGGGGGGGGGGGGGGCTCTCTCCGCCTCTCTCCGCCTCTCTCTTTCTATCTGAACGTTCAATGATGATGATGATCAATGAAGTAGCCAAAATGTACACTATAAAAACTAACTTGATAGTTGATGATAATAAATATTTCACTTCATTAGCAAAAATATTGAAAAATCAATAGTCTGGTATAAGCTATTCTCCCTCTCGTGTGATAGGCTACTCTTTTTGACATGGATTAATGTAATTAATTAATTAATGGCTAATTAGCTTTAACAATCCTGATTTCTGAGCCTATTTTATTCAAAAGGAAGATATTGATTTAAATATGTATATAACCTATATATTAAAAAAAATGCGTTTAATTGTATCGCCTTGTGCTGGCACAAGCACTACCATAGCGTGGAGTGGAGAGACACAATACATATAATAACTCATGGAAATATATACTAAAAAGCTATTTATGGCCGGTAAAAATATCTCTGGCTGGTAGTTATTTTTAAATCTAAAGTTAAAAAGGATAGATTTTTCTGGTAAATTAATGGGTTAGATTAATCGACTAATCGATAAAATAATCAACTGATTAATCGATAACAACTATCTATCTATCTATCTATCTATCTATCTATCTATCTATCTATCTATCTATCTATCTATCTATCTATCTATCTATCTATCTATCTATCTATCTTATCTATCTATCTATCTATCTATCTATCTATCTATCTATCTATCTATCTATCTATCTATCTATCTATCTATCTAGACACACACATACAGACATACATACACACACACACACATACACACACATGCCTATATCACACACACACACACACACACACCACACACACACACACACACACACACACCACACACACACACACACACACACACACACACACACACACACACAGAAACTATAGCTCCAGGCTGTCAGGGTCCATTATTTTTCTGAAGTGGCTTTTCAATTCCATGGTTGGCGCTGGGGGAGTGTGTGTGTGTGTGTGTGTGTGTGTGTGTGTGTGTGTGTGTGTGTGTGTGTGTGTGTGTGTTGTGTGTGTTGTGTGTGTGTGTGTGTGTGTGTTGTGTGTGTGTGTGTGTGTGTGTGTGTGTGTGTGTGTGTGTGTGTGTGTGTGTGTGTGTGTGTGTTGTGTGTGTGTGTGTGTGTGGTGTGTGTGTGTGTGTGTGGTGTGTGTGTGTGTGTGTGTGTGTGTGTGTGTGTGTGTGTGTGTGTGTGTGTGTGTGTGTATTGCAGGGGGGACTTGTCTCAAAGGAAACAGCAGTCAAGTCACAGATGCACACACACATACACAAACACACAAAATGCCCAAATTATTATGATATATATATGTAATGGAGGAGAGGAGAAGATGAGGAGGGGAGGGGAGGGGAGGGGAGGGGAGAGGAGGAGGGAGGATGTATAAGGGAATGGAATTTCCCAGATTTGGCAAAGTGCACATGGAACCAAAAGAGGAAGAAAACAAGAGAAGGATGGAAGGTGACAGAGAGAGAAACATATGTTTCCCATGTCTATAAAGCCCCTTTGAATTGAATTGAATTGAGAGACACAGAGAGAGAGAGAGAGAGAGAGAGAGAGAGAGAGAGAGAGAGAGAGAGAGAGAGAGAGAGAGAGAGAGAGAGAGAGAGAGAGAGAGAGAGAGAGAGAGAGAGAGAGAGAGAGAGAGAGAGCGAGAGATAGAGAGAGAGAGAGAGAGAGAGAGAGAGAGAGAGAGAGAGAGAGAGAGAAAGAGAAAGAGAGAGAGAGAAAGAGTAGTAGCCAGTCGTTTTTGCCTGTCTAGCTGCTCTGGCTAAGTGTTTAATTGATTGTATTGACGGTCTAGTATGTATGTTTCCCATGTCAATAAAGCCCATTTGAATTGAATTGAAAGAGAGAGAGAGAGAGAGAGAGAGAGAGAGAGAGAGAGAGAGAGAGAGAGAGAGAGAGAGAGAGAGAGAGAGAGAGAGAGAGAGAGAGAGAGAGAGAGAAAGAGTAGTAGCCAGTCGTTTTTGCCAGTCTAGCTGCTCTGGCTAAGTGTTTAATTGATTGTTTTGACCTGATTTTCCAAGTCTAGTATATTTCATTGATCCAGTTTAAAGTGTTTTGCTCTTGGAGTCATTCTCCTGCTCATTACAACACATTTCTACTGGGGCTTAAAAGGAACAGTAGGGGAGAACGGGGGACGTTGTCACACGGGTAGGTTGTCACATTCATTATATTTCACTACCAGAGGGTCCTGTCTTCCATACTTTGGTATTTAAATGTCCAGAATTGGGGTCAGAGTTCACCTACATTGTCATCTTTGGAGTGAAACAGCTGAATTTGAGGTGAGAGGACTTTTTGTGTTTTTCATGTCCATTTGTAAATATTCCGCTCCTCAGTATTTTTCTTCTAGACTTTTACACAATTGGTTTATAATGAAACAATTATTACCCTTAACAAGTGTGAAGGGATAGCTATAGTTTAGATTGTTGTTAGCTAGCTAACTAGTTGTTAGATGGCTGTTAGCCTTGATGCTATCAAGACATTCCAGTTGGGGTTGGTCGTCACATTTTATTTGGGGTTGGTTGTCACATGTTGTGTAGGCTATTATTGTTAGTCCGATTTATTGTGTTCTTATTCTGTTATATAGGATGGCCTAAAGATGTGTTTCCTGTTTATGTTCATGTTAAGATGCATTAAGTTATGTATTTTGTCAACTTGTTAATGCAATTAAACTTTAAAATTTAGTTCTGCCTTCTTTTTAAGATTTCTTTTGTCACACTTTTTACTCTAGTGTGAATTGCTCATCATCAAAACATCTTTCAATAGTCATTCCTACATTAAATTGAAGCTTAAGATGTTGGCTTGAAATGTGTATCCCTCTCATTTTCCAACTTAATTTCATTTCATTTCAAACCTTTATTTTAACTCGAAAGGCAACTGAGGTTTCCCTCATTTACAGTCATGTCGAGTGTACATACAGAAATGAGCAACAAAAAGAAAGCATGAAAATCACAACAAAGAGACAACAAGATGAGGCAAACAGCAAGGATAACAAATCAATTAAAACACGTAGCTACAACTTGATTGACAATGGTTGGAGACAAAGGCTTTGCAACATAGGGGAGAATCCCAGCTCCAAGTACTGTCTTAGTTCATTCCATGAGCTAGAGGGGCATCATAATAACAAAATGCAGATGTACCCTGTTCAGAGCAAACTCAGGGGACCTCAAGGACCAGCCAGTCACTAGAACGGGTTCCGTAGGTTTTGTTTGTAACCTTTATTTTAACTCGAAGGACATTGAGGTTTCCCTCATTTACAATGACTATACGAGTTAACACACACATGAGCAACACAATGCAAATATAAAAAAGAATAGAAGAAACTAAAAACAATTGCAATTTGACAAACAGAGATTTAACACCAGATGTTTAAAAGCAGAAGCAGATGGGAGGACCTCTAACTTTAGGGTTTGTTGAAGAGCGTTCCATGTGTTGGGGGCATCAATAAGAAATGCTGTCTTGCCCAGATCCGAACGCGCTTGTGTAACACTAAGAGTAAGCCATCTGTTGGATCTGGTCTGATAAGCACCAAGACTCCAAATCCAGCAAGGATGATATATAAGGAGGGTGTCTACCACAAATGGCTTTGAAGATGAACAAGTACCAGTGGTAACTGCGCCTCTGTGACAACGTATTGTAACAAAGAGTTAATCACCTTTCAAAGACACTCTGACACATGGTGTGACAACCAACCCCATAGTTGTGTGACAACCATCCCCATGATGGGGTTGGTTGTCACAATGTGTCAGAGTGTCTTTGATAGGTGATTAACTCTTTGTTACAATACGTTGGAAAATGAGAGGGATACTTATTTCAAGCCAACATCTTAAGCTTCAAATTGAAAGACGTTTTGATGATGAGCAATTCACACTAGAGTAAAAAGTGTGACAACGTCCCCCGTTCTCACCTACTGAACTTCCAACGCACAACGCCGTGCTCAGGAGCTCCACGGTACCAGCGCCACAGTGGAAGCAGGCGTGCTGCTTAACCTCAACTGGCTACATTACTCACATTATTTTTAGCTTCCATGTCATTTGTCCGACTTAGAACAAGTAGAATTACTGAATGAGCTTCAACAGAGGTCCTGAGAGAGAGAAACTACTTATAAAACCAAAATAGAACCTCAGTGTTTTACTTTGCTGCAGCTCCACATCCGTCTAGCCTAGGTGACCACACATAGCACCGGTGTAGCCTAGGTCACCACAGATAACACCGGTCTAGCCTAGGTCACCACACATAGCACTGGTCTAGCCTAGGTCACCACACATAGCACCAGTCTAGCCTAGGTCACCACAGATAACACCGGTCTAGCCTAGGTCACCACACATAGCACCGGTCTAGCCTAGGTCACCACACATAGCACCAGTCTAGCCTAGGTCACCACACATAGCACCGGTGTAGCCTAGGTCACAACAGATAACACCGGTCTAGCCTAGGTCACCACACATAGCACCGGTCTAGCCTAGGTCACCACACATAGCACCGGTCTAGCCTAGGTCACCACACATAGCACCGGTCTAGCTTAGGTCACCACACATAGCACCAGTCTAGCCTAGGTCACCACACATAGCACCGGTGTAGCCTAGGTCACAACAGATAACACCGGTCTAGCCTAGGTCACCACACATAGCACCGGTCTAGCCTAGGTCACCACACATAGCACCAGTCTAGCCTAGGTCACCACAGATAACACCTGTCTAGCCTAGGTCACCACACATAGCACCGGTCTAGCCTAGGTCACCACACATAGCACAAGTCTAGCCTAGGTCACCACACATAGCACCGGTCTAGCCTAGGTCACCACACATAGCACCGGTCTAGCCTAGGTCACCACACATAGCACCGGTCTAGCCTAGGTCACCACACATAGCACCGGTGTAGCCTAGGTGACCACACATAGCACCAGTCTAGCCTAGGTCACCACACATAGCACCGGTCTAGCCTAGGTCACCACAGATAACACCGGTCTAGCCTAGGTGACCACAGATAACACCGGTCTAGCCTAGGTCACCACACATAGCACCGGTCTAGCCTAGGTGACCACACATAGCACCAGTCTAGCCTAGGTCACCACAGATAACACCGGTCTAGCCTAGGTCACCACACATATCACCGGTCTAGCCTAGGTCACCACACATAGCACCGGTCTAGCCTAGGTCACCACACATAGCACCAGTCTAGCCTAGGTCACCACACATAGCACCAGTCTAGCCTAGGTCACTACAGATAACACCGGTCTAGCCTAGGTCACCACACATAGCACTTTGATCATGGCGCGACCCCGGTCAGTCGCCTTTGGTTTAGCTCCGCGACGATTGTGCTCATTTTTAGCTATTATGTTTGTTTTTTCGACTTTTTTTATTAAATCATCACTGGCGGGTATGTCATACGACCGCCAGACACTTATGGACCTAAACTCCGGACTCAAATTGGAGTTGGGAGACACTTTATGCCCAGAAGGGCTAACAGAAATCAAGCGGGAGAACGGCAACAAAGGAAACGGCAGAAAGAAACATAGAGGTAGACGAGGCGGTATCAGACTTAGATTAAAAAGATCTGCTTACCGTCCAGCAATTCCATCCATCTTTCTGGCGAATGCACGTTCGTTGGAGGGAAGGATGGACGACTTGAGAGCGAGGGTACGATTCCAACGGGAGATGAGAGACGTTAATATCATGTGTTTCACTGAGACATGGCTCAAGCCAGCAACGCCGGACAACAGCGTCTCTCCATCGGACAATTTCACCGTCCTGAGAGCAGATCGCACGGCAGCCTCTGGGAAGAGCGTCGGAGGTGGGGTCTGCATCCTCACGAACAATCTCTGGGTTAATCCCAAGGAAGTACATGTCCTCTCAAGTTCATGCTCCCCAGATATGGAACATCTCCAGATCCTGTGTCGCCCGTATCACCTACCCCGTGAGTTTACCGCGGTAATTTTATCCGTCGTGTATATTCATCCACAGGCAAATACCGGCAAAGCGCTGGGGGAATTACACGACCACATCAACAAACAGCAGATCAAGCACCCGGAAGCCGCGACGATAGTGACTGGTGATTTCAACCAGGCAAACCTGAAAAAAGTGATGCCGACTTTTTTTCAGCACATCGCCTGCTCCACAAGAGGGGGAAACACACTCGACCACTGCTACACCCCGTTCAGAGCTGCCTACAAGGCTGTAGCGGCTCCGCCACTGATGGGCTCTGTAAGCGCGAGCGATCACGACTCCATCTTTTTAATCCCAGCATACAAACAGCGATCACGCGAAGCCGTCGTGTCACGTGAGACAAAAAAGTGGGCTGACGAATCAGAGGCCGAGCTCCGTGACGCGTTCAAGGATACAGACTGGGACATGTTTGAAGGAAGCGCCAGTGACGTCAGCGAGTATGCTGATACCGTTGTAAGCTACATAACAACAGTGGCAGACGGCATTGTCCCCACAAAGACGGCGCGGGTTTTCCCAAACCAGAAACCTTGGGTGGACAGCACTATAAGAACAGCCCTAAACTCACGCACCACGGCTTATAACCTGGGCAGAGAGTCAGGAAATATGGAAGAATACAAGGCTTCAGTCTACACTCTGCGCAAGGCTGTTAAACTTGCTAAGAGGACATATGCTGAGAAACTGGAGACACAAATGGCACAAAACGACACAAGAGGCTTGTGGAGGGGACTGAAGACAATAACTGACTACAAAGTCAGCGCCCCCGCAATGGGGAGCGACGACGCCTCTCTAGCGGACAAACTCAACTCCTTCTACGCTCGGTTCGGTGTAGACAGTGTCGCCGCTAGCCCTCTGGCTAGTGACGTCACTGGCGCACCGGCTGTTGTGGAGGGGGGGGGGGCAACCGCGGGGGGGCGGGGGCGCTCTCTCGTTGTCGGAACACAGTGTGAGAAGAGCATTTATGCAGGTGAACACCAGGAAGGCTGCAGGCCCAGATGGTATAACAGGACGCATACTTAAGTCCTGTGCAAACCAGCTTGCCCCGGTGTTCACCGCCATATTTAATCAATCCCTGGCGGAGTCAGTAGTCCCTGCCTGCTTCAAGATGTCTACCATCATCCCTGTACCGAAGAAACCCTCCCCAACATGTCCAAATGATTACAGACCGGTGGCACTCACCTCTGTGGTCATGAAATGTTTCGAGAGGCTGGTCAAGGACCACATTTGTGCCTCTCTCCCCAGCGATATGGACCCTATGCAATTTGCATACAGGACAAACAGGTCCACTGATGACGCGGTCTCCCAGGTACTGCACAGCACTCTCTCCCACCTTGACCGTCAGAAGGGGGGCTATGTGAGACTGTTGTTCATTGACTACAGCTCAGCGTTCAACACCATAGTCCCCACCAGACTGGTGGACAAGCTGATCGAGCTAGGCCTGAGCTCCGCCCTGAGCGCCTGGGTACTGGACTTTCTGAGTGAAAGACCCCAGGCGGTCAGGGTGGGGGGTCAGACCTCCAACACCATCACCCTGAGCATCGGGTCCCCCCAGGGCTGTGTTCTAAGCCCCCTGCTGTACTCACTCTACACACACGACTGTGTGGCCAAGTTCAGCTCCAACTCCATTGTGAAGTTCGCCGACGACACGGTGGTGGTGGGGCTGATCTCGGACAACGACGAGAAGGCCTACCGGGAGGAGGTTGAGGTACTGGAACGTTGGTGCCAGGACAACAGCCTGCTCCTGAACATTGGTAAAACCAAGGAGCTGATCGTGGATTATAGGAGAGGACAGCGGGAGACACACACACCACTGAGGATTAACGGGGCTACCGTGGACAGGGTGAGCAGCTTCAAGTACCTGGGGGTCCACATCTCAGAGGACCTGACATGGTCAACACACATAGGCACAGTAGTAAAGAAAGCGAAGCAGCGCCTCTACCACCTGAGACAGTTAAGGAAGTTCAGAGTATCGGGGAAGATACTTCAGTCCTTCTACTCAGGAGCTGTAGAGAGCATCTTGACCGGAAACATCACTGCCTGGTATGGGAACAGCACGGCACAGGACAAGAAGGCCCTACAGAGTGTGGTGCGCTCAGCCGAGCGTACCACGGGTATTGCGCTACCTCCCCTGCAGGCTCTATACAACAAGAGGTGCAAATCCAGAGCCTGCAGGATAATGAAAGACCCCCACCACCCCAATAACAGCCTGTTCCAGCTGCTGAGGTCAGGCAGACGCCTGCGAATTCTAGAGACTAAGACGGAGAGGCTTAGGCTAAGCTTCTTCCCCCAGGCCATCAGAGCCTTGAACAATGAACATCGAGAGACACAGAAACTGAACTATCCACACACAAGTACATACACGACACGCACGCTGAGCACGCTCACACACTAGCAGCCACTTTAACACTCATGCCGCACACACGCACACTTATGGCCAGAGGAAAGGCCACTTAAAATAGTATAACATCAGGAACAGTGTATTGCACTACTAAAGCTAACTAGCATGTCCTATATGCTCTGTAAATACTAATGTACAGATACCGAGATGGCACACCATGTACCTGTTTATTGCACTGTTTATTGGATTCTATTAATATGTTGTACCACTGTATTTTATTGGATTCTATTATATGTTGTACCACTGTATTGCACATCGTCGCGGGCAAGACCAGCCGCATTTCATTGTATACCTGTATGCCGTGACAATTAAAACTCTTGAATCTTGAATCTTGAATCTTGAATAGCACCGGTCTAGCCTAGGTCACCACAGATAACACTGGTCTAGCCTAGGTCACCACAGATAGCACCGGTCTAGCCTAGGTCACCACACATAGCACCGGTCTAGCCTAGGTCACCACATATAACACTGGTCTAGCCTAGGTCACCACACATATCACCGGTCTAGCCTAGGTCACCACACATAGCACCAGTCTAGCCTAGGTCACTACAGATAACACCGGTCTAGCCTAGGTCACCACAGATAACACCGGTCTAGCCTAGGTCACCACAGATAGCACCGGTCTAGCCTAGGTCACCACACATAGCACCGGTCTAGCCTAGGTCACCACATATAACACTGGTCTAGCCTAGGTCACCACACATAGAACCAGTCTAGCCTAGGTGACCACACATAGCACCAGTCTAGCCTAGGTCACCACAGATAACACCGGTCTAGCCTAGGTCACCACACATAGAACCAGTCTAGCCTAGGTGACCACACATAGCACCAGTCTAGCCTATGTCACCACAGATAACACCGGTCTAGCCTAGGTCACCACACATATCACCAGTCTAGCCTAGGTCACCACAGATAACACCGGTCTAGCCTAGGTCACCACAGATAGCATTGGTAAATGTGACAAGTTCAGCTGCACACTGTGGTGACTGAAGCCAACACAGAGCTTTGAATTCTCTATTCTCCACAAATGTGTCATTCTATTGAGTAGACTGTCACCTTAAGTCTTCATTAATAATTCAATAGGCAATGTAAAGTGGCACAAATGATAGCATCCCTTTAATACTAAGCTATAGCTGAATTTCCCCAAGGGGATTAATAAAGGAACACTTGAGTTGACTATAGTGTGTGTGCGTGTGTGTGTGTGTGTGTGTGTGTGTGTGTGTGTGTGTGTGTGTGTGTGTGTGTTTATGTGTGTGTGTGTCCTTTAAGAGAGGTCATAACCTTAACCTGCTGACTGCATCTCTCTTCCTAAATTAACTCACTGCATCAGATATCTCTCTCTCTCTCTCTCTCTCTCTCTCGCTCTCTCTCTCTCTCTCTCTCACACACACGCACACACACGCACGCACGCACGCATGCGCGCGCGCACACACACACACACACACACACACACACACACACACACACCCA
>NC_140173.1:93781511-93794011 GCF_963971535.1 Notolepis coatsorum
CCCTCTCTCTATCTCTCACTCTTTCTCCTCTCTCTCCACCTCTAGCCTCTCACTCCATCTCTCTCACTGTCTCTCTCCATCACTGTCTCTCTCTCTCTCCCTGTATCTCCTCTCTCTCTCTCTCTCTCCCCCCCCCCCTGTGGTATGTATAGTACTGCCGACGTGAATCGGCTCCCTCGCCTGTCTCCTCTTCTCTCTCCATTCTTCTCTCACTATTTCTCTTCATTCCCTCTTTTCTCTCTCTCTCCCTCTCTTTTCCCTCCTCTCTTCGTTCTCTCTTTTCTCTCCTCTAGTATTCAGAATAGCTGATGGTGTATTGCACTGTGCTTCTTGTCTTGTAGTTTCTCTCAGACTGTGTGCGGTGAGGCAGCACGATTCTCTCTCTGTTTAGTTCATTAAAGGAACAATTCACTTTGTCTAAGAAGACCATCTGATTCGTCTCAAACTGGGAGACATTTCAGTCTGTAAAGCACTGACAACTGTGTTTTTGTTCGACAGATATTGGAACGAGAAAGTGTTAGCATGTGTTAGCAAGGCTAGTGGAAGCCAATGTGGTCTGTTAGCAGTGTGTGAATCAGTGAATCAGACATTTTGTGTTAGTGAATTCACTTGCCTATCTAGGGAGTTCTCTGATGCTTTTATTTTAGGAGTAAATACATCGTTTCTTACTAAACAGTTATTTCAGAGCAGGACATGTTCCAACGGTGATGGTGCATGTTTCAACGGTGATGGTGCATGTTTCAACGGTTAAAAGCTGATGCTATTCCCTTCATGACCTACTGTAGCGACATCCTTGCACTTTGTTTGCATTGATACATTAAGAGGTTAACAACAAACGCTTGTGTTTAATTCAATCCCAATCATTAATTCAGACCCATTGAAAGATGATGTTAAACAATAATTATAAACAATACTTCTGATTATTACCAGGATAATTAAGCAATAATACACAAGAACCAGTGGGATATCGGAAAAAGTCATCAGCACCTCGGACAGTTCCGGGAGTTAGACCAGTTCAATGACCAGGCAGTCGACTTGGTGGTGTTGAAGGATTAATTGCGGCTTTTTTCCACCACATCCAGTGCGACCAGCTCGTCTTTCGTTGGATTTGCATGTCTAATAATGCTGTTTTTCTGAATACCGGTAGATGTAGGCCCGTCCTCTTTATATATCCACTCGTTTATGGTTAACGGGTACGTTAAATCAATCTAGGTCATTTTGACACAGTTTCCGTTTGATGAATGGCAGTTGAAACTTTCTACAACATTCTAAAGCCAGCACAGTGGTATATTCATGGTTATTTTACCCGTGAGTGTATCATGAATATACTCACGGTTTAAAACGCTCTCGACCAATCACAATGCGTTATCGGACCTACCTGTTGAATGTTCATAGTACACCTCCTGAAATCTCACTCACATTTCCTAGAGCTTCCTGAAGCACTGTTTCTCTGGCTCTCCGCTGGGAGGAGGGGGGTCATTCTTGGCTCCGATGGGCTTTTTATCTTTGACTCAGCAGTGAGTCAGAGCGCGGTGGTGGAGGGAGAGGAAGTCGAAAGAAGTTAGCCGTGGGATATAGAAAATAAATAAAGGAACTAACCTACACCCAAAAATAACCACTGTTAGCTTCGGATTTGTCTCAATATAAATGCATAGATGCAAAAAATACAATTGTACCCTCACCCCCCCCCCCCCCCCCCCACCCCCACCCCCACACACACACACACACGCGCGCACGCGCGCACGCACACACACACACACACACACACACACACACACACACACACACACACACTCACAGACACACACACACACAACACACACACACACACACACACACACACACACACACACACACACACACACACACACACACACACACACACAATGGCGCCCGGCCACGGATATATCCGTCTTTCGAATCCATGAGGACCGAAGGACGGATATATCCGTGGCAAGTTGTGTTGGCTTTTATTCCATTTTAATAACCTATTCAAGGTCGCCGAGCTGCACTGCAGATGTACCCTACTCTTTGAATTCGAGAAAGTGCATTACCGGCCAGATCCTCTTAGGGGCGCTATTGCGATAATGCAGTGTTCCCTGTGGCCGAAGTTGTCTTTTTTTATTTATTTTTTTTAATGCAGTTTTCTACTCACATGAAGCGATCTCTATTGTCTGTCGCACGGAATACGTTTTGGATCGCAGATTTCAGTGTGCAGTAAGGGGATTTATCATCAGCCAATGGACATATCGATCTACCAGATGACGATTGATAACTGGGAAATGGTCTGGCGGATCCAACCGGCTCATGGTAAGATCTTTTTAATTTTTTTTTAAACTTAAATTTTTATTAAACATTTATAGACATACATCACAACATATACAATGACATCTACAGTACTATTCAACAGACATAAACGATAAAGACAAAAACAATAAAAATTGTAATACTCAAAAATGGAAATTTCTCTTCCTGTAGCCTCAGCATGTGCGTTATACTCTCCATATCCTGTATCTCCTCTACTATTCCTACCCATTGTGCTATTGTCGGTGGGTCTTCTTTGTACCACAGTCTCGTTATTGCTTTTCTGGCCGATATCAACATTATCTTTATTAAATACTTGTCCCCCCCTTGTATTCCCTCGTGTGTCAGGTCCCCTAAGTAAAGCACCAGTCCTGTTTTTGGTAACCCGTATCCTAATATTCTGATCATTGCCTCCCCTATCTCCTCCCAATACCCCTTCAGCTTCTGACATCCCCAGAATATGTGTGTGTGATTTGCCCCCTCCTTCCCACACATCCTCCAGCATGCCCTTTGTGTTGGTGCATATTTTCCCTTCAACTCTGGGGTTATAAAGAATCTGATTATGTTTTTCCATCCAAACTCTTTCCATATCCTCGATTCTGTTGTTGAATGTTGCACCTCGCATATGTTACCCCATTCCTTCTCTGTTATTCCTATCTATAGTTCTCTCTCCATTTCTCCCTTATGTAATCGGTCGTGTGTCCCTTGCTGTTCATTATAGCCCGGTATAGTGCTGATATTACTCTTCCTTGCCCCCCTTCGTATGCCCATACTATCATCTTGATTATTCCATTCTGTTCTTCGTCTTTGGCCCCCCTTATTTCTTTGTTGTAGTAGTCTCTAACCTGTAGATATCTGAAGTGGTCCCTGTTTTCTAGTCCAAATGTCTCCTTTAATTTTTGTAGTGTCTGCATTTCCCCCTTCTCTATCATTTTGCATATCGCTGTTGCCCCCCCCCCCCCCCCCCCCCCTCTCCCACCTTCTGAATCCATGGTCCAACCTCCCTGGTTTGAATCTCTTGTCATGTGCTACCCATCTCAGAACCCCTGACTGCTTCTCCAATTTGTGTGTTTTTACTACTCTGTTCCATATGGTCAAGGTGCATTTGGTGATTGGATCTAACAGTCCCTCTTTTTCTTTGAATAGTTCCATATCTCCCACCAGAGCTTGTACCCTGTATCCCTCCCCTTCTTTTTCAATGTCTTTCCATCTTGCCTCGTATCTGTCATTACACCAGCACGTCACTGCTCTCAGTTGTGCTGCATAATAATAATCTTGTAGGCTGGGTACTGCCATCCCTCCCTCCTCCTTTGGTAGTTGTAGTGTTTTATATCTGACCCGTGGTCTTCTCCCCGCTCATATGAACCTCGATATCAGTCTGTCCCACTCCCTGAATTGATTCTGTGGTATTTGTATCGGCAGTGACTGGAACAGGTACAGTAACCTTGATAGTATGTTCATCTTAATTACCTCTATTCTTGAATTGAAGTCCAAGGGCATTACTGTCCATCTCTCTAAGTCTCTCTTGATGTTCTGATTTATCTGTGTATAGTTCGCTTCAAACAGTTTCCCCACTCCTCTCGTGATGTTCACCCCTAGGTATTTAATCTTGTCCATGCCCCATCTTATCCCGTACTCCTCCCTAATTTCTGTCGTTGGGGTATAGTTCCATGCTAAGGTCTGTGTCTTTGTCACGTTTAGTTTGTATCCTGAGTAGTGGCCATATTCCTTCAGTAGATCCATCAGTGCCGGGAAGCTCTTGTCTGGCTGCCTCATGTATACTATCACGTCGTCCGCAAATAGGCCTAGTTTATATTCCGTTCCCTTTATCCTTACTCCCTTGATGTCCTCGGTCTGTCTGATCAGTTGTGGCAGTGGTTCTATGAAAATGGCGAAGAGTGTTGGTGAGAGACGGTAAGATCTTTTTCACGTAAATTACAGCCCGATCGGGCCTTGTTATGATACTCAACCAGCCGATCAGCCTATGTGGCTACTTAGACGAACACGGTTATTGGTAATCAATAATAAGAAACAACGTCCCCCGCCCCCCCCTCCCCCCTTTCATGCATACATGCTTGAGGATCGTGCCGATCATATGCAGTTTGAATTTTAACTGTAGCTTATGTATAACGGAAATGCCATTGGATATAACGTTAGTAGCTATTAGCCCTTTATCTAGCCTTCCAGGAAATACGCTTATATTCACGGCGCTATAAAATGAGAACGTATTGATGACATTTTTTTTTCTTTAAGCCATTTTGAAGGGACAGTTTATGGTCTCGATTGACAATGAGAATGGACAGATAGCAATACTATAAAGTATAGATTTAGCTCTACAAACAGCCCCAAGTCTGTTTACATATGCTGGTCGTCTAGACTCTAGAGTGATATTAGACTCATCCCAGTGGCCGCCAATGTGTTAAGAGAAATGCTGCTAAATATCTAAATATGCACTAAAAGTGGTTATTTGGCTCGTAATAATAATACAATTATAAAAAGTCATAGGGGAACCTCTTTTGGTGCTATATACTATATACCTACTATACCATTAACAGGTGCTATATAGCTTTGTTAAATGGTGCTATAGCCTATAGATGCTCGCGCAGATAGGGGGCAACTTAGTCACGTGACTCAGTTGGTATTGCTGATTGGTATGTTTATAATATCTGCTAACTTATAATAAACATAATATATATAACAGCTACACTAAAGAAATAGTTATTTCAAATTATTTTTTCTCTATCTTTGTCTTCATCTGCTCTTCCTGTAATGTGGTTAACATCATGTCTTGTCCCCATCTCTAAAAAGAACAATGTGCGTAATAGCCTCACTAACCTGAGACCTATTGCTCTGACATGTCACATCATGAAATGTTTTGAAAGGGTTGTGCTGGGCCACCTCAGGGAGCAGGTGGCACCTTATTTAGACCCCTTGCTATTTGCATATAGGAAGAGTGTAGGAGTCGACGATGCACTGATTTTTATGTTGCACCAAATGTATAGCCACCTTGAATCGCCTGCCAGCTCTGTTAATACAATCCAGCCACATATCCTATCAAACAAAATGATTCAGCTTAAACTGCACAACTCAACCATCTCTTGGTGGACGAAATATCTTGTTCCTTGACCTCAGTTTTTCAGGCTGGATGACATAATATCGGATGTCATCTGGACAAAAACTGAGCCCCCAGGGAACAGTTTTGGCGCCCTTCCATTTTGTTCTTTATACTGCGGACTGCAGACATAGCGAGGCCATGTGCCATATGCAATTTTTTTCTGACGACACAGCGCTGATCGGTCTAATCAACAAAGGCGATGACCAAGCCTATAAAAAGGAGATTGACTCATTTGTCCACTGGTGCGATGCCAACTTCTTGGAATTAAACATCTAAAAAACCAAGGAGTTGGTCATCAACTTCAGTAGGAAGAAGGTGAATGTCTCTCCTGTCATCATTATGGGGCAGGAGGTTGAAATAGTCCAGTCCTATAGAAACCTTGGTGTTCACCTGGACGGTAAGCTGGACTGGAAGCAGAACACAGATTCTGTGTTTAAAAAAGCCCAGTCACGGCTCTTTCATCTGAGAAAACTTTGTTCTTTTGACATCAGCAGGTCACTTCTCTATATATTTTACAAAGGTATCCTCGCTAGTGTCCTGTTCAATGCTGTTCTCTGCTGGGGGGGCAGCATCACTGTTTCGGACAAAAACCGTATAAATAAAATCATCAAAAAGGCTGGCTCAGTGATTGGCCTTCCTCCTGATTCCCTGGAGATCACCATAGCCAAGCGAACCAGGACTAAACTGAACACCATTTTATCTTTTGTAGGCCACCCATTGATTAGTATTTTCTATGCTCTGCGAAGCTCATTTAGTAACAGATTGCTGATGCCTCAATGCTCTACTGAGCGATTGAGAAGGTCCTTTGTACCTGCTGCGGTAAAAATAATAATAACGAACACCGATAGCACTGTGTTAAGAGGCTCTCCTATTGTGTTGTGTATCCTGTAGTGTATTGTATCATGTAACTGTGTCTTTCATGTTTGTATATGTGTATTCGCTCTGGTGGCAAACCATGTTTCCCCTCTGGGATTAAGAAATAAACCATACCATACCAAACATTTTTGGGGGGCACTCATCAAAATGGATGAGATACCACTACACTACAGAGTGCGTATTCCTCTGACTGGCAGTAGCAGAGCGTGATTTGTTTCTACACAAGAATCACATTTTTACATTCAACTGTTTAGACAAATATTCTACATGGGTATAAACAGAGAGCCTATATCTATCCAAATCCCTACTATTCCCAATATTCTACTATTTAAAGTTGAGAACCCTGAAGTGTATGGATACTAATATTAGGATTATCGCTCACACAAAACCTTGAGAATAACATTTAGTTTTATCTGAATTTAAGATATGCTTTGATATCTGAAAGACATCAAAAGCAGATTGTAAATTTGTAGTGGCCAGTGGAGTGGAGCCAGTGGCATACAAGATTGTATCATCTGCATACAAATTAACATTGTAATGTGGAGTAAAAGTGGACCCAGAATAGAATCTTGTGGGACACCTTTACTAATTTCAAGAGAGCTTTAATCAACAACAACAGATTGAGTTCACCCTGAGAGATAATCATAAAACCAGTTAACAGAAAGCTCATCCAAACCTACTTAAGAAGGCTTATTTATTTATTAAAATGTTATGGTACAGTGTCAAACACTTTTGATAAATCAATGAAATGTGCAGCACAGTGCTGCCGGTTATCAAGATAGTATACAATATTATTTATGGAATGGCATGGATTCAATTGGATTAGATTAAAATAGAATAGAATAGAATTACACACATAGCATGCTAGAAGAACTTGTGGTGTGTGTATAATTCAGGGAAATTTGTATATTATGAACAAGCCTGTGGAGCAGCAATCGGTCATCATTTAACATGATCAATAGTTGTTGTTTTCTCTGCATTTGTCTATTACAAACACATGAAAGTATAAACTACAACTGACACCAATCAACCACTGTCCCATCTGACCTGAGCCTGTGGTGATTATTGATTTCTTTCTCTCCCTCTCTCTCATTCTCACATGCAAACACACACACACACACACACACACACACACACACACACACACACACACACACACACACACACACACACACACAAACACACACACACACACACACACACACACACACACACACACACACACACACAGAGCTATCGATACATTTTTATTCATGTGGTCCCCATTTCTTGGAAGTGGTTTATGTTATTGACTGTATTAAATGCTGGCCTGAACCAACAGAGCTTTTTCCTCTCATAACCAGCTGTCAGCTTCTGCACAGGATCCTCTCAGTCTTCCCTGAATACTAAGCAGACACATTTACCTACTGAGGCTTAGTGATGCACCGATGTGAAAATTGTGGCCGATACCGATAACCGATATTAATATTGCTGTTCTGGCCGATACCGATATTTACCGATGTCGATATCCCTGTATAGAAAACACTTTTTTATGATAATCAAATAAAGAGCTATTTTCCAAAACGCATAATTTTTTTTACTTTTGTAACTTATTTTCTGAAATGACTGATATTTTGAAACAATTTAAGGCCAAAACATGTAAAAAGAAAAAGAAAATATAATTTTTTTTTTTTTATATCGGCCCATATCGGCCCTATCTTGATATCGGCCGATACCGATGTGTAAAAAAACTGCCATATCGGCCGATATTATATCGGCGGCCGATATATCGTGCATCACTACTGAGGCTGCATAATAATCCTCATCACGAGATGTTAAAACCAGATGTTCTCTTTATTTATTTACTTTGCTCCCATATCCACAATTTAGTTTCCTTCCTGGTCATTGTGCTGTCCTATTGTTGGTCTGGGGGGGGGGTGTAGACTACCACATGCTGTCTTACTGTTGGTCTGGGGAGGGTGTAGACTACCACATGCTGTCTTACTGTTGGTCTGGGGAGGGTGTAGACTACCACATGCTGCCTTACTGCCAGTCTGGGGAGGGTGTAGACTATCACATGCTGTCTTACTGTCAGTCTGGGGAGGGTGTAGACTACCACATGCTGTCTTACTATTGATCTGGGGAGGGTGTAGACTACCACATGCTGCCTTACTGCCAGTCTGGGGAGGGTGTAGACTATCACATGCTGTCTTACTGTTGGTCTGGGGAGGGTGTAGACTATCACATGCTGTATTACTGTTGGTCTGGGGAGGGTGTAGACTATCACATTGACAGTGAGGAGTTTCACTGGGAAAGATTCATGCTATCTCCCACATAACCCTTCCCTGCTGAACAGGCCAGTAGGAGTCGCTGTTACCCCACCGGCTTCCCACCTGTGAACACTGCAAAGTATGTTTGTAAGGGACGACTGACTGAGCCGGAGGTACCGTTCCCGGGAATTTAACTGAACTGAAATTAACCCTGGTCTCTGGTGTGTATGGCAGTCATTGTGTAGTGTGTTGTGTACCTGGTGCCAGTGTATGATAGTCATTGTATAGTGTGATGTGTGCATGGTGCGTGTATGGTAGTAATCATGTAGTGTGGTGTGTGCATGGTGCGTGTATGGTAGTCATCGTGTAGTGTGATGTGTGCATGGTTCCAGTGTATGGTAGTCATCGTGTAGTGTGATGTGTGCATGGTTCCAGTGTATGGTAGTCATCGTGTAGTGTGATGTGTGCATGGTTCCAGTGTATGGTAGTCATCGTGTAGTGTGATGTGTGCATGGTTCCAGTGTATGGTAGTCATCGTGTAGTGTGATGTGTGCATGGTTCCAGTGTATGGTAGTCATCGTGTAGTGTGATGTGTGCATGGTGCCAGTGTATGGTAGTCATCGTGTAGTGTGATGTGTGCATGGTTCCAGTGTATGGTAGTCATCGTGTAGTGTGATGTGTGCATGGTGCCAGTGTATGGTAGTCATCGTGTAGTGTGATGTGTGCATGGTTCCAGTGTATGGTAGTCATCGTGTAGTGTGATGTGTGCATGGTTCCAGTGTATGGTAGTCATCGTGTAGTGTGATGTGTGCATGGTGCCAGTGTATGGTAGTCAGTGTGTAGTGTGATGTGTGCCTGGTGCCAGTGTGTGGTAGTCAGTGTGTAGTGTGATGTATGCCTGGTGCCAGTGTATGGTAGTCAGTGTGTAGTGTGTTGTGTGTCTGGTGCCAGTGTAGTCATTGTGTAGTGTGAGGTGTGCCTGGTGCCAGTGTATGGTAGTCATCGTGTAGTGTGATGTGAGCCTGGTGCCAGTGTATGGTAGTCATCGTGTAGTGTGATGTGAGCCTGGTGCCAGTGTATGGCAGTCAGTGTGTAGTGTGATGTGAGCCTGTGAGTAGTCATGGAGCCCATGTAGCCCAAGGCTGAGTTCTACACAGTGGTGGTGGAGGAGGCTATATATTCCATTCTACATTGTAAAGAGCTTTCAGTGTCAAGAAAAGCGCTATATAAATCCAATCAGTCATTCATTCATTCATTCACTCAACTCATAATAATGATAGGATCCATCCTTAGTGTAACACCATCTTATCCATAATGAGGTCAGAATATAATCATGATGTAACCATGTTGCGATGCCTGAAGCTTATGTAATGTGGTTGAAACCACACAATAACAGCCCCTCTGTGTAAACGGTTGAAATACCCTTGTATTGGGGTAGAGTAGACAAACTGGCTTGTGACCAGTGTGTTGCTGGTTCGAATCCTTGAACCAGCAGGAACATCTGGGTGGAGGAAGTGAACTCTCTTGTCACTCTCAAAACCCACTCAACAGCTCAAGTGCTGTTGAGCAAGGCACTTAACCACCCAACAGTATTTGTGCTCAGTGGCGGGTAAAAAAGAGACAAGAACCCTTTCATGGTTTCAGTTCACCTCATACATGTTTAAATTTTACTAGCAGTTAGGTCTAAAACAGGTTCTGACACCTCTAGTTGCCAGTGACCGTCACTCTCGGATATATACTGATGGTTGGTGCACATAACATGTTGTTTTCATGGTATTTATTTTTTTGTATATACAGTACGTTATCAATGAAGCCACTCTACATTTAGGTGCAGTATATGTACTAGGGATGGGAATTTTAAAGAAAAATCCAGATTGATTGATTGCATGCTATAGTCGAGTGATCGTGTATTACTTGTAAAGAAGAAAAAAAATTATTTTTTTTGTTTTAGTTTTTTACCTTAATTTTGTTCATTCACGTATATGTTTAAGGAAACCAACAAATAGTTATAATCGTACACATACATGTGAAACAATTATGTAAAAAAAAATAATAAAAAAAAATAAAGAAATACAAAAGAAAATACATACACACACACATACGTATACGTACATACACACACATACATACAAACACACTTTTTACCCATCACTCATACAAAAACAAAAACTGACAAATTGATAGATTAATAAATAAAAGTAAAAGAATTAAGAAAATAATAATAATAATAATAATAATAATAATAATAATAATAATAATAATAATAATAATAATAATAATAATAATAATAATAATAATAATAATAATAATAATAATAATAATAATAATAATAATAATAATAGTAGTTACAAAGAAGAATCTTTTTTTAATAAATACAAATTATTTTAATTTTGATTATACTGTAGGTGTTCCCCAACAAGTGAGTAGTAGATCAAAGAGAACGCTCTGCCTACCACTACTCCTACTACTATAGTGTTCTATTACTGTTTCATGTATTACTTAAATCCTCATGGTATTTCTTAGTTTAGTTTAGTAAACCCACAGCCAGGGGTGTAAAGTACTTGAGTAATTGTACTTCGTTACAATACTTAAGTACTGTTTTGGGGGATTTGTACTTTACTCAAGTATTATTAGGTTTGTATACTTTGTACTTTTACTCCATTACATTTCAGAGAAAAAAACATACTTTTTACTCCTTACATTTAAAATGCAGACCTACAAAGTACAAAGTACAAATCTCACAGGTCCAACTATTTTAATTAGAATATTTGAATTGTTTATCTGGTCGAACTAACATTAACGTTATTAATCCTGCGACCGCAGGTAAACAGCCAATCAAATCCCCATCAATGGAAAATGAACCCGCCCATACCCATGCTGATTGGTCCTTGTGCAACACTAGAAAGTGGGGATCTTTGATTAAACACCTGCTATCAGAAGAATAGACAGTCAGATCGGCATTATGCTGTGGTTAATATTGTGATATTAGTCAGGGTACTCCAGTATTCTGTCTTTAATATTGTGATATTATTCAGGGTACTCCAGTATGCTGTGGTTAATATTGTGATATTATTCAGGGTACTCCAGTATTCTGCCTTTAATATTGTGATATTATTCAGGGTACTCCAGTATGCTGTGGTTAATATTATGATATTATTCAGGGTACTCCAGTATGCTGTGGTTAATATTGTGATATTATTCAGGATACACCATTATTCTGTTTTTAATATTGTCATATTATTCAGGATACTACAGTATTCGGTCTTTAATATTGTGATATTATTCATGCTGTGATGTGAATGCCGTCCATGTTAGTTTACCTTCAATGGAGAAGTGCATTAAATAATTTGTATGCAAAAAAGTGTAATTTCAGCATTGTCTATCACAGAACACATTCCATTGTCGGCAGAGTGTGCTTGGTTTCATTCCAGCCTTGCCTAAACACCAGCTGATGATTTCACTAATTGGCTCACCTCTTCAACTAACTCACCTGGTGCAATGTATATTTAAAATGAAAACTTGGCCCACGATGGAATGAGTTTGAGACCCCTGGTTTATCCGTTTAAAAAAAAAATTACTTTTACTTTTTAGTACTTAAGTACATTTAAAAGTAGGACTTTTTTACTTTTACTCAAGTGTGTTTTTAGCCAGATACTTTGACTTTTACTTGAGTCAGATTTTGAGACAGTACCCATACTTTCACTTAAGTATAATTTCTGGGTACTTTTTACACCCCTGCCCACAGCAGGCCCTGTCAGCATGCTGCTATTACGGTATGTGTTACTCTCAACACTGTTAACAAGCTCACACCTACAGTACAGCAAGATGGCATTTGAGTGGAAATACCAACAGTAATCAGTGTCACAGGCACTACATTCACATTGCTGCAGCCTGAAGAGAGACCTCTTTCACAGCAGAAATGCCCATTTGTCCTCCATGTGCAAAGCAACAATTTT
>NC_140173.1:93798884-93828884 GCF_963971535.1 Notolepis coatsorum
CTCCTGCTCCTATTCTACACCCAACTTGGACTCCTGCTTCTCCTACCGTTTTCCCTTGGATTCTCACAACCCCCCCTCCCCCCATTTTTCACTGCCCCCCCCACCCCCCTGCCGCCTCTCATATACTCCTGCTGATCTTCACTCGCTCAACAACAACTACCGCCTCCCCGCTGCCACTGCCACTGCTGCCAGAAACGCTGGCATTCACTGTCGCCGTCGCAACATCCACAGAGGCCCCCGCCTAAATCGAAACCGGACTCTCCACCTCCCTGACGGCTCATACATCCCCTCTTCCTGGACTACCTCTCGCCCCCTGCCACCCCCACCCGCCGCACCGCTAACCTCGATAACCTTCGCTCCTTCCTCCCTGCTCCCCCATCCATCTCCCTTGCTCTCCTCAACACCCGTTCTCTCTCTAACAAATCACCTCTGATCTATGAACTACTACTGGACAACAACCTGGACCTACTCCTCCTCACTGAAACCTGGCAACAGCCCTTGGACTTCTACTCCCTCAACCAAGCTACCCCCCCAAATTACAGCTTCATCGCCAAGCCCGCCTCTCTGGCCGAGGGGGGGGTCTTGCCGTTTTTCACAAACTCTCCCTATCCATCACTGAACTGCACCTAACCTCCCTCCCATGCTATCCTTCGAATACCTTGCCCTCTCCCTCCCCAACTCTATCACTGCACTACTCCTCTACCGCCCTCCAAAGCCTCATCCCTCTTTCTTAACTGAACTTTCTGATCTCCTGACCATAGCCTCCACTCTCTCCACCCGCCTCCTACTTACCGGTGACCTCAACATCCATGTTGACCAACCAAACTCAAACCTCACTCCTGACTTCCTCTCCCTCCTTGACTGTTTTAGCCTCACCCAGCACATCAACTTCCCCACCCACAACAAAGGCCACACACTTGACCTTGTTGCTCTGCCTCCCTACCCATATCCAATCCTCACCCCATCCCATTCCCACTCTCTGACCACTACTGCATCCTTTTCTCTGCTCCCCTTCCCCCACCCCACCACTCCATCAAACGCACCATCTCTTTCCGTAACATAAAATCCATTGACCCTCTCACACTGTCTCAATCCATATCCTCTGCCTTTCCCCCTGACTCCGCCCCCTCTAACCCCGACGACTATGCCCTCCTCCTCAACTCTACTCTCTCTGACTCCCTCGACTCACTGGCACCCTGAAACCATCACTGTCTCATTCACCACCTTCCTCCCCCTGTACACTCCGGAACTCCGCTCCATGAAGCAGACCGGCCGTCAACTCGAACGCCTCTATAAAAAACCCGCCTCACCATCCACGCCGACCTCCACAAACAGCACGTCTCCTCCTACCGTGATGCACTCCAAGCTGCCAAATCTGCCCACTACTCCACCATCATCAACAGCAGCAACCGCAACCCCCGGACCCTCTTCTCCACTGTCAAGAAACTCTTACAACCCCCGGACAATAACTCACTCTCCTCCCTGACCTCTGCAACTCGTTTCTCCTCTTCTTTAATAATAAAGTATCTTTAATCAACAGCTCACTGACTGCCCGCATCGCCAATTCCCCCACCCTCGCCCCCCCCACCACATTTTTCCCCCACCTGACTCCATCCCTCCCACCCCTTTTACTGCCTTCGCCCCAGTTGACTCCTCCTTCATCATGGACCTCATGACTACCTCCAAGACCACTACCTGCTCCCTTGACCCCCTACCCACTACTCTCACCAAAGCCTGCCTCCCTGCTCTCATCCCCCACCTCACCGCCCTTTTCAACCAGTCACTATCCCTAGGCCACGTCCCCTCCCCCTACAAACTCGCCGCTGTCACCCCTGTCCTCAAAAAACCCACTCTCGACCCATCCACCCTCTCCAACTACCGCCCCATATCCAATCTTCCTTTTTTCTCAAAAACACTGGAACGTATTGCTGCCTCCCAACTCCACTCCCATCTCCAGTCCAACACCCTATATGAACCCTTCAGTCTGGCTTCCGTCCCGCTCACAGACACCGAAACTGCACTGGTAAAGGTCATCAACGACCTCCTCATCTCCGCTGACTCCGGTGCCCTCAACATCCTGATCCTACTCGATCTCAGTGCAGCCTTTGACACAGTGTGTCACTCCATCCTCCTCCAAAGGCTGCACCAACTGGGTGTTGAGGGCACAGCACTTGACTGGTTCTCCTCCTACCTCACTGACAGACACCAATTCATCTCCCTCTCCGGCCACACCTCCCCCCTCCCCAGTCCACAGGGGTCCCCCAAGGCTCAGTCCTTGGCCCCCTGCTCTTCATCTGCTACATTCTCCCCTTGGTCACATCATCCGCAAATACCACCTCAACTTCCACTGTTACGCTGACGACACCCAAATATACATCAGTACACAATCCCCCCACAGCCCACCCCTCAGTCACATTGAATCATGCATCACCGAACTCCAAACTTGGATGACCCACAACTTCCTCAAACTCAACAGTGACAAGACTGAACTCCTCATCATTGGCACCAAAACCACCCTCACCAGATCCGGACCCATCACACTCACCATCAACGACTCCACCATCACCCCCTCCCCCTAGTCCGCAACCTTGGTGTCCTCCTTGACCCCACCCTCTCATTTGACCCCCACGTCCGCTCCATCGTCAAAACATCATACTTTCACCTCCGCAACATCGCAAAAATCCGTCACTGCCTCTCCCCCCCGCTGCTGAATCCCTCATTCACGCCTTCATCTCCTCCCGCCTGGACTACTGCAACTCCCTCCTCACTGGTATCACCTCCCGCTCCCTCCATAAACTGCAAATGGTACAAAATTCAGCCGCCCGCCTCCTCACTAACACCCGGTCCCGCGACACATCACTCCTGTCCTCCACTCCCTCCACTGGCTCCCGATCAAACACCGCATTAACTTTAAAACACTACTCCTCACCTTCAAAGCCCTCCACAGCCTGGCCCCCCCTACCTGACTGATCTCCTTCTCCCCCTACCGCCCAACCCGTTCCCTCCGGTCCTCCTCCACTGCCTCCCTCACTGTCCCGACATCCAAGCTCAAAAACTTCGGAGATCGGGCCTTCTCTCGCACTGCACCCCGACTCTGGAACTCCCTCCCCCAGTCCATCAGAGACTCCCCTACACTCTCCACCTTCAAAGCTCGCCTCAAAACCCACCTGTTCTCCCTTGCCTTCAACCCCCCCCACCCCTAAACCCCCCCCTCCCCTCCAACCTGATCGATATGTCTCTAGTCTTTTTTTTTTTTTTTTTTTTTTTTTTTTGTGCCATCAGGCTGTCTCCCCCGTTCCCCCCATGGTCTCATGTTCCTTTGTTTTTGTTACTTTGTTGTTTTGTTTTGTTTCTTTGCTTTCGCCTCTTTGTTTGTACCCCTGCTCCCGACTACTGTCAGCGACTTCGGGTTATTGAGAAGCGCTATATAAATTAAATGAATTATTATTATTATTAAACTGTCCCCCACTGTACCGAAAACCCGTACCGAACCTTGACTTCAAAACCGAGGTACGTACCGTACCGTGGTTTTTGTGTACCGTTACACCCCTACTGTCTATCGAAGTGACGGCAATCCCCAAGGACTCATACCGGTCTGTCCGACTTACGACTGCCTTTTCGAGTTTGTAAATGCTACATCAACAAACTAATTTATTATACATAGGCATTCGAGAATGCTGAATAAGTACGTAAATCGAGTTACGAAGGAATTCCTTGTGATTCCTTGTCCGTTCGAGGACCATTGTTTGCCCACACGCCGCTGACACCAGCAATATGTGGGAAACATATGGGAACACACACACACACAGACACACACACAGACACACACAGAGACACACACACACAGACACACACACACACACACACACACACACACACACACACACACACACACACACACACACACACACACACACACACACACACACACACATAGATAGATGTGTAATGATAGATAACAAACTATCATTACACATGGGCAAAACAGAGTCCATTCTCTTCGGTTCAAATAACAAACTCAGCAAGACCGACGGCTTCTCAGTTACAGTGGGTGACAATATTGTCACAAGGAAAGATGAAATTACCTACCTGGGTTCCATCCTAGAGGCTAATCTCTCCTGTGACAAAATGGCATCCAATGTAATAAAAAAAGTCAACCAACGAACTCGATTCTTGTACCGGATCTCCTCTCTGGTAAACAAGAATACCCTGAAGACTCTGGCAGGAGCACTCATTCAGGGGTACTACGACTATGCTTGCACCTCATGGTACCAAAGCACCTCAAAGGCGCTAAAAACAAAATTACAAACATCTCAAAACAAACTGGTCAGACTACTGCTTGACCTTACTCCTAGAACCCACCTCACCCCTGCCCACTTTGACAACCTAGGATGGCTTAGAGTAGATGACAGAGTACAGCAACTTGCAATGGGCCTGGTCTACAAGATACACTACACGACCAAGGTACCCATGTACATGGCAAAATACTTCCCAAAGGTCAGTGAATACCACGATCACAACACCAGAGGGAGCTCCACAAATCATGTTAAACCCAGATTCGGCTCAAATAAGGGACTAAACACGTTTCGCAATTATGCCACATCAATGTGGAACGCCCTACCCAAAGCTGTAAAGGAATGTGGATCACTACCCACTTTCAAAACCTCTCTCAAGAGACACCTACGGGAGACTGCAATTCAACACTGGCCCCTGTAAATATCCTAACCCAACCCCCTCCAATGTACAGTCATTTACCTAGTATGGTTTTGTCAATAGTCCAATGTACAATTTTGTTTGTTTGTACAGAATCCCCCCCCCCCTCAATGTACAGTTTTGCTTGTTTATACAGTGTGCCCCCCCCCCCCCCCCCCAACCACCTCCAATGTAAATTACCCAGTATGGTTGTCAATATCCCAGTGTACCCAACCCCCCCCACCCAACCTCCTCCAATGTACAGTTTCTACGTCAAATGTATATACTCCCTTTTCTTGACTCCTTCTGTATCACAAACAGTACTGTATTTGCAAATCTGGTATGTCATAAATGTATAGATGTAGCAGTACTGACTATCTGTATGTCATGTATGTCATATATGTCCTGATGAATTGAAAATGGGGGACCCTGGTGGAAACAAGACGAAAGTCTTTCTCTGGTCTGCATCCCCTTAACAATTGTGTGTATTGAGCTGTACTGTATTGTACCCATTCTGCAATCTGTTAATAAAGTTTTCAATCAATCAATCAAACACACACACACAAATCTGAGAGGATTCAGCTTCATTAGTAGGTCTGTACCAGAGCCTTCTAAAAAGAGAGTTGCCACATTCTCATAGACTTCTATTGTAATCGTGGAATGTGGAAGTGAAGCGCCTCATGGGCCGACCTATAGTTCCAAGTTCCAGCGTTGAACCCCATTAATTTTCAGTGTTTCCGAGGCTCGCTGGTAAGTTTATGAAAGCACTGATTTTCTTTTTACATTTTAACGCATTAGCAGACCTCTCATGGATTTAATCAATAGTGGTATTTTATGTAGCCAGCTTTGGTTAATGTTTATCGTAAGATAATAGCTTGTTAGATTCTAAATGCAGTTAGCTAACATAAAGCAAGATTTTTTTGCTAACTATTGCAAGCTACATGAACCACGTGATCGGCGGTACAGTGAGCGTGGCGGCGAGTTCACAGAGTGTCGCAACTCTCTTTTTAGTCTATACAACACAGAGGGAAATGAGTGAGGGGTGTGTTCATTCATTAATTCATTCAATCTTCATTCAATCTTCATTTCAACTCAAAAACCCATTGAGGGCAAGCCCTTATTTGACGTTGAACATACTTATACATAATAAATACATGATAAATATACAATTAATTAAATCATAATATAGTTTGTACCATCAATGAAAACAACTGAATCAAATCAAATCCAATAAAATGTATTTGTAAGGCCCGACAACACACGTTAATGTCCCCATGGGCCGGCCACGTCTTCTTTAAACAAGTCAAGAAGAAACATCACAATGAATCAAGAACAAAACAAAAACACCATGAAGTCCAACAAATTTAAAATAAATAAAATAAACACTCCCAGATATACCTCACGCGAAGGTAAGGAAAAACTCACTAAAACCTAGCAATAGGGGAAAATGCACCACAGGCAATGTGGAGGAGAGAAACCTTAGAAGGGCAGATCTCCCTTCTTACAGTATATGTCGGTGATAGGAGTGTTGCAATAAAGCAGGGGAAACAGTTGGTAAGTACAGTATGCACATATACGTGTAATGAAACACAAATAAGTGCATGCAATAGCAACTGAACATTTTGAAAGATTGAAAATAGAGAGGGTCGCATCCTCCCGTCATCATCACGGGACGTCCACCACTCCGGTCATCACCACGAGACAGCCCCTCACCAGGGGCGTATTTGGCACGGGGGACATTGGAATGGGTCCCCCCCCATTTGTTCAGAATGCAGTTATGTCCCCCCCCCGTCTGACTACCTGTATGCAAAGAGTAGTAGATGGGGGTCGCATTTGCACGGGCCAAGTACCCACTCGCTAAAGTACTCGTCTTTGCATAATAATAGCTCGGGTCGTCCCCTCAGCCGAGGTGTGTGTTAAAATACGTCATCACATACGGTATAAAGAGAGATAAGATAAGACATTCAGTGCTATGTCCGACTCCTACCTGCGTGCATGCAACAACGAGATGGCACCGTCGCCCAAGAGGAGAAAGCTACTTCTTCAAAGCAAACTAAGTTTTGCTACGCTGTCGCCCGGAGCTAAACCAGCAGCAGTGACGACACCACCACGAAACAGGAAGGCAAGTAACAGCATTTTAGCAGATTTTCTTTTTTTAATATAGGCCTAATGTATTTGTCCAGATTGACTATATAGCTATAGCTATTTGCCTGTTTGTTTCTCTTGAAAATAATCGTGGTTCATAAGTCCATGATTGATTGATTGATTGAAAAGTTTATTAACAGATTGCAGAATGGGTACAGTACAGTACAGCTCAATACATAAATTGTTAAGAGGATGCAGACCTGAGAAAGACTTTCGTCTTGTTTCCATCAGGGTCCCCCATTTTCAATTCATCATATGACACACACGACATACAGATAGACAGTACTGCTACATCTATACATTTATGACATACCAGATTTTCAAATACAGTACTGTTTGTGATACTAAAAGAATCCAGAAAAAGAGTATACATTTGAGGTGGGGTGGGGCTGTACATTGGAGATGGGGCGGGGGGGGGGTTGGGGGGGGGGTTGGGTAGGATACAACCCCATTGTAATCATCCTGACTAATAATGATGAATTGAAAATGGGGGACCCTGATGTAAACAAGACTAAATTCTTTCTCTGGTCTGCATCCCCTTAACAATTGTGTGTATTGAGCCGTACTGTATTGTACCCATTCTGCAATCTGTTAATACAATTTCCAATCAATCAATCAATAATGGGAATGGAACACTGGTGCATTAATGTTTTATTAATGTACGCTGTCCCCATGGTTCAAATAAATAAAGTTATTAGAACCCGTGTTCTAATGGTTTCTCTCTTTTTGTGTTTGTTTATTCTGCAGGAGGATGCAAATACGGCTTCTGAAAGCACACAGACAGTGCCTGTAAACGTAGATGCACAGCAGCGTGCACTATCCCCACCACTGAATGACAGAAATTATGTAAGTAACAATAATGTCTTAACAAAATACATATTTGACTGTGTAGTGGATGGTTGGATAGGATGGAAGACACAGAGCTCCCTGCCCCCTCCCCTCAGGTTTGGTGTGTGAACGATGGTCTGATTACCGGTACTCAGGCCGAGCACTCACACCAAACCTGTGAATGTGATGGGTTGCATTCCATTCCCAATAGCCTGTTTACAGAGTCCATCAGCAAGACATAATCATTTGCAAACAAGATACAAACTCATTGCAATCATCCTGACAAAATAATGATTAATTGAAAATGGGGGACCCTGATGTAAACAAGACTAAATTCTTTCTCTGGTCTGCATCCCCTTAACAATTGTGTGTATTGAGCTGTACTGTATTGCACCCATTCTGCAATCTGTTAAATAAAGTTTTCATTCATTCACAGATATTTGACAACACCGCAAAGCTGGTCACCTCACTAAACATCGATCCGATGGAAATGCCTCGTATCCGCAACCCTCCAAAACGTCTAACTGGTGACGCTGCAGCACATGTCCCAGCAACTTCTGTGGACTTCTTCAGAGGGGAGTTCTTCAAAATACTGGACACAGCAGATCTGCAATTCCGAGAGCGGTTTAATCAAAGAAGCTTTGAAGTGCTTCAGAAGTTGGAGGGTGTGCTTATTAGGGGAGAAAGTGATGACATTGTGGACAAGTATCCAGAGATGAACAGGAGGATGCTGGATGTTCAGCTAGCCATGTTCAAAGCAACTAACACCTATGCATCAAGCACAGAAGCTGCAGACATCCTGAGAGGCATGTTGCCTGAAGTCAGAGGTCTTTTTGATCAGGTGGAGGTCCTTGTGAGGCTGTTGCTGGTTGTTCCCTCATCCTCTGCTGAAGCTGAGAGGAACAAGAAACAAGACAAACGTCTTTCTCAGGTCTGCATCCCCTTAACAATTGTATGTATTGAGCCGTACTGTATTGTACCCATTCTGCAATCTGTTAAATAAAGTTTTCATTCATTCATTCACTCAGTGTGTCGTTTACATGGAGAAATGGCGCCACCGCTTGGGAAAATGCGGTATTGCACCCCTGGTATTTAAAAGAAAAAAAAAATAGGTAGACGGCCCCCCCCCCCTAACCCCCCCCCCCCCCCCCCCCCCATCGCCGTCACTCGCCACGCCCCCAAATCTGTCCCCCGCACACATTGAGAGAGAGTTACGCCACTGCCCCTCACAAGGAGACAGGGAGACGGGATGCGTCTATTCGAATACCAACCGGTTCGTGCTTCCGCGTTCGCGTTTTGCGCTCTGATTGGCCACTGACCTACGCTAGTTTTGCCCCCCCCCCCCCCCCCCGGTATGAGCGTAGAAATAATGCGTGTAGAGCGGAGAGCGAGCCTCGCACACACGCACTTTGAAATGGGTATCACAGTAGTACGCCCTACTGTAGAACATGACATATTAGCATGACATCTGATTTATTAATGCCAATACTAGGGACAAACGCAATTGGCACAAGTGTAAATCATGGATTAGTCACTCAGTTTTAATATCTGCCGACTTAGCTCACCTCATTCGTCTGCTGGCTGTGGAGCCTATGGTCACAAGCTCAAATCACTCTTGGTTCAAGTTAATTTTTTTTTACGTTTAATTAATTTATCAACTCTGGTTGGATGGTGTGTATGTATATGTATTGTGCTGTATAATGACAATACATTCGAAGCTGTCTGACGCGCCACTGTCGTGTCCATAGGCAGCGTAGCGATTTCAAAATGAGATTTGATTAAAATGTATTGTCATTATACAGCACAATACATACATATACATACACACCATCCAACCAGAGTGGATAAATTAATTAAACGTAAAAAAAAAAAAAACTTGAACCAAGAGTGATTTAAACTTGTGACCATAGGCTCCACAGCCAGCAGACGAACGCGGTGAGCTATGTCGGCGGATGTTAAAACTGAGTGACTAATCCATGATTTACACTTGTGCCAATTGAGTTTGTCCCTAGTATTGGCATTAATAAATCAGATGTCATGCTAATATGTCATGTTCTACAGTAGGGCGTACTACTGTGATACCCATTTCAAAGTGCGTGTGTGCGAGGCTCGCTCTCCGCTCTCCACGCATTATTTCTACGCTCATAGCGGCGTCGGCAAAACTAGCGTAGGTCAGTGGCTGTCAGGATGGAGGTAGGTGAGTTCCAATTGTTGTAGGCAATCACAGAGACGGAGAAGGTATACTCTTGAACAGGTTCGACTTTAATAGTAAAGAACACAAAGAGTAATACTAGGATACTATGCCAAAGGCAAAGGAACGAGAGAATAGATAATGGAGCTTAGTGGTGGTTCAGAACTGGAACCGGCCGCGTTATCTCCGAACGCCTATAGTGAAGACCTGACGAATGAGAAGCAGAGGAAAGGAATGTTAAATAGCCACCAAATACCAACATTCCACACACACACCCGTGACAGCCAATCAGAAGCCAACCCCTAAGTGACAGCACTAAATTACAGGGAAAAACAAGTGACAGCAGTCAGGTGACAGATGAAAGAGAAGGTGGGTGGTTCCCGACCGTAGTCAGGAACCAGAATCGTAACAAGTGGCCAATCAGAGCGCAAAACGCGAATGCGGAAGCACAAACCGGTTGGTATTCGAATAGACGCAGACGGGACAGGCGTTAGACAGTTTGCGTGATTGTGATGGGCGGACATAGCAATAGATACATGTGGTAAGCATATATGTGAATAGAATAGATATATGTAGTAGGCATATATGTGAATAGAATATAAGTACTTAACCCAGCAATGAACTCAATGTCTAAACCACGTTGACAGACCACGGACAGAAGACTGTATGAAGCTGATCCATGGCCTCGGTGGTGCACATAACCAGTGTGGGGGTAGAACAGTCACTGCAATCTTGGCCAACACCCCGAGACATCCACCACCTTGGTCAACACTACGAGACAACCATGCAGAGAGATGGGAGATGGGGACAGGGGTTAGAGAGTTCCCATGTTTGTAGTGGGCAGAGAAGGAGCAATACAATAATGGTGACAGTAGAATCAAAGTATATAAGAAAATTGTGAAATTAAGTAATAGATAGAACTAAGAACTACTGCAAGTGTATATATATACAGGATGAGATACAAGACTATGGCTCAGGGCAAGGATTTAAAAGCTTCGAGAGAGCAGGCGCCCCTGACGATGGCAGGTAATTGGTTCCACAGGTAGGGAGCACGGTAGACAAAGGCTCTGTGGCTGGCGGATTTCTTTTTAACCCTAGGAATCGATAGAAGCCCCACATTTTGTGAGCGCAGAGCACGAGCGAGCGAGTATCGAGAGATGAGGTCGGATAGATAGAACGGTGCGAGCCCATTTAAAATTTTGTTGGTGAGCAGTACTTTGAAGTCAGGCTTGAATAGGAAGCCAGTGTAAGGCGGACAAAACTGGTGTGATGTGATCAAATGTTCTAGTTTTAGTTAGTATCCGTGCAGCTGTATTTTTCTGTCTGTCTGTCTGTCTGTCTGTCTGTCTGTCTGTCTGTATGTCTGTCTGTCTGTATGTCTGTCTGTCTGTATGTCTGTCTGTATGTCTGTATGTCTGTCTACCTGCCAGTCTGTCTGCCTGTCTGTCTGCCTGTCTGTCTGTATGTATCATACCTGCCTACCTGTCTGCCTGCCTGTCTGTCTGTATGTATGTCTGTCTGTCTGCATACCTGTCTGTATGCCTACCTGTCTGTATGCATGCATGTCTGTCTGTCTGTATGCATGTATGTCTGCCTGTGTCTGTATGTATGTATGTCTACCTGCCTGTCTGTCTGCCTGTCTGCCTGCCTGTCTGTCTGTCTGTATGTAATGTATGCATGTCTGTCTGTATGCCTGTGTCTGTCTGTATGTCTACCTGCCTGTATGTCTGCCTGGCTGTCTGTCTGTCTGTCTACCTGCATGTATGTCTGTCTGCCTGTCTGTCTGTCTGCCTGTCTGCATGTATGTATGTCCGCATATATGTCTGTCTATCTACCTGCCTACCTGTCTGCCTGCATGCCTGTATGTCTGTCTGTATGCATACCCGTCTGTCTGCCTACATGTCTGTCTGCATGCATGTCTGTCTGGCTGTATGCATGTCTGTCTGTATGTCTGCCTGGGTATGTCTGTCTACCTGCCTGTCTGCCTGCCTGCCTGTCTGTCTGTATGTATGCATGTCTGTATGTCTGCCTGTGTCTGTATGTATGTCTGTCGGTCTACCTGCCTGTATGTCTGCCTGTCTGTCTGGCCGCCTGTCTGTCTGTCTGTCTGTATCTGCCTGCCTACCTGTCTGTCTGCCTGTCTGTATGTCTGCCTACCTGGCTGTTTGCATGCTTGGCTGTCTGTATGTCTGTCTACCTGCCTGCATGTATGTCTGCCTGTCTGTATGTCTGTATGTCTGTCTCTCCATGCCTACCTGTCTGTCTGCCTGCATGTCTGTCTGCCTACCTGTCTGTTTGCTTGCTTGTCTGTCTGTCTGTCTGTCTGTCTGTCTGTATTTCTGTCTGCCTGTCTGTATGTATGTCTGTCTGTCTGTTGCCTACCTGTCTGTCTGTCTATCGGTCTGTCTGTATGTATGTCTGTCTGCCTGCATGTCTGCCTACCTGCCTACCTACTGTACCTACCTACCTACCTACCTACCTACCTACCTACCTACCTACCTACCTACCTACCTACCTACCTACCTACCTACCTACCTACCTACCTACCTACCTACCTACCTACCTACCTACCTACCTACCTACCTACCTACCTACCTACCTACCTACCTACCTACCTACCTACCTACCTACCTACCTACCTACCTACCTACCTACCAGCCTTTCTATCTGTCCTTATGCCTACATGTCTATCTGTATGTCCGTCTGTCTATCAGTCTGTGTGTCTGTGCCACAGTGTATTTTTATCCCATGCCGTTTTCTACTATCGGTTGTGTAGTTTCTTTTTTCCATCTGTGATTTGACACATAAGTAATAGGAGGCGTCTCTCAGTCTAAGATTAGATGTACTGGGGCAGCTCTTTGTTTTGTACATGTTACAATAATGTGATCCATTAGCCTGGGAATATATTTCTATCTCCCAGTATATCAGCTGAGAATGTAGTGGGTGAATTGTACTTGTTAATTCATTTGAGAAATGAGGGAGAATCCATTGGTGCATGAATAGATTATATTCAGCAGCACGGTGGCTCTGGAGATAATTACAGATGGTAGATGTTTTAATAATAATAATAATAATAATAATAATAATAATAATAATAATAATAATAATAATAATAATAATAATAATAATAATAATAATAATAATAATAATAATAATAATAATAATAATAAATAATAATAATAATAATAATAATAATAATAATAATAATAATAATAATAATAATAATAATAATAATAATAATAATAATAATACATTTAATTTATAATGCACCCTACAATCCTGAGAGTCTCAGAGTGCTACAGAGTTAAAAAGAATAGAATACAAATGGATATATAAGAAAGAAGAACACATAGCAGAACAACATATGTATACGACATAAAAACGAATAAAAGGCCTTTCTAAAAAGGTAGGTCTTGAGTCCACGTTTAAAAGTATTAACAGTTTGTGGTACTCTCAGGTGGTTGGGGAGAGCATTCCATAGTCTGGGCGCGGCCGAGCAGAAGGCTCGATCGCCCATGGTGTGCAGCTTAGTCCTGGGGGCTTTGAGGAGGACTGGGGGGTGAGGAGTTCCTTGAGGTAGGCAGGGGCACCATCGTGTACACACTGGTGAGTGAGGAGGGAGACCTTGTACTCGATCCTGTGTTCCACGGGGAGCGAGTGAAGTGATCTGAGGGTGGGGGTGATGTGGTCATATTTGCGCACCCTCATCAGGATCCTAGCAGCGCTATTCTGGTGTTGTTTGTTTTGACTTGACAAAAAAGTAAGCTTATAGATTTAGAAGTTTCAATTATTGCTATTATATGAATACAAGAGTCATTGAGTCATGAAATCGACTTACTACATACATTATGTTCTCATAATATATACACACACACACAGACACAGAGACACACACACTCCCCTCCCCCCTCCGCCATGATAATGGATTGGATTTATATAGCGCTCTTCATGACACCCCAGTGACCCCAGAGCGCTTACAGAGTCCATTATTCGTTCATACACAGTCATACCGGTGGTGGTAAGCTACAATTGCAGCCAGAGCTGCCCTGAGGCAGACTCACGGAAGCGTGGCGAATAATCATCGCCTACGGGCTACGGCCCCTCCGACCACCACCAACATTCATTCACATGCATACACATTCATACGAGGCAAGTAGGTTAAGTGTCTTGCCCAAGGACACAACGGCAGTGGGATGGACATGGGCTTGAGCAGGATTCGAACCACCAACCCTTCGATCATTGGACGACCCGCTCTACCCCTGAGCCATGCTGCTATGATGCCTGGATTTCCCCAAGGGGATCAATAAAGGAATATCTTATCTTATCTTACACACACACATACAGACACACACACACACACACACACACACACACACACACACACACACACACACACACACACACACACACACACACACACACACACACACACACACACACACACACACATAAACATATAAACACACATTATCACACAGACAGACACACACATGCACACACACATGTACACACTGTCACACACACACGCACACTAGGGATGGGTACCGAATTCGGTACTTTTAGGGTACTGACCGAAACACGTGGGTACTACCATGTATCGATTCACGTGCGATCCAACGGTGCCAAATTTCAGTAATGCAAAAAAAATTAAAAGTCCGATGACGTCACGTTTTGTTTACCGCAAAATGAAACCGCACGTTAACTCAATGGACGCCATACCCGAATAAAGTTGGGTTAACTCGCCGACGCTAGAGCGTCAAACCCCAGAAAAGTCGGGTTTTCATCGTTATTTCTTTTATTCGATATTTCCATTAATTATTCATCCAGGGAGCCTGGTGTTATCATAGGGAATGAGTCTGAGATTGCAAAAGTCCAATACCGCCGCCTGGTAGGATGCGGCCGATATTGCACATCCTTTGAAACTCTGTGTCTTGAGCTGTGCGTCGATTATATTGGTCCGGGCAGACTTTTCCATGTCGCGCAAGGGGAGCGGTTGTCCCGATCGGCTTGAGGAGCGTCAAATGCTCCAGATCGATGATGTATGGCGGATTATTTTGGCGACACGATCGACACCAATACTGGGACTCACAATCAGATAATTGGAATATTCTTTTTGGGGCAGATCCTAGTCAAGGTAAGGGCTATATGATATAAATCTTGCGTTGATCAAAGCATGCCTTCATTGTGATCCGAGCGTATGTGTGTAACGCTAGTCCATAACGTATTCCGTTGGTGACGATCAAAGCATAAAAAAAAGGTTTTTTATTGTAGCTTGTGTAGGGATGGAACGCCAATGCATTTAGTATAATACACATTGGGGGCTATTACCAGCCTCTCTTAAATTACTCTAAAACCATACTTATATTCACTACGGTATAAAACGGGTATGTATGGATGAAAAAATTATTTCTTTTTCACATATTGAACGATAGATACTCAATGTCAAATGGGCAATAGTATTGTATCCATAGCTATAATATATAATATAGTTATAGCCCTGCAAACACCGCCACGTATTCCTATACTTTAGAACACTGGCCTTAACCACACATTGCACAATAGAGCCAGTATGACGGCCGGCCAAGCCTGAGGCAACGCTGACAGCCGGATTCGATACCAGTGTCTCTTGCGTTGGTGACGAGCTCTTAGTCCGCTGCGCCACCCAGCCGCCGTCGATTCTAGCTTCATTTATATACTACAGATGACAAACGTGTTGTTTCTGTTTTTCTTTTTGACATACTTGCGCCACACGGAACAACTAATCACTACAGCCCAACATCATATTACTGTAGCCAGTCTCTTGAAACACCACTATCTCCAAACTTCCACTCCTCTCTAAACTTTCTTTTTTTATGTGCTCTCGCTGCTGCGGTGGGTTTTCTTTTTAGCGGTGGGCTTACTCCTTCCATAGTTTGTTTGTAACCCATTTAACATTATTAAGCTAACGTTAGCTAATCGTCGGACATAACGTTAGCTCCCTAGGCTACAGTGCAAGCTGGCGCCACGGGTAGCCAGTCAGGACAGAAGAGTAGCGGATGTGACGTCAGTAAACAAGCCACAAATTAGGCCTGTCATAAGACCAAAACACACCACAGAGCGGGTCTTCTCCAAAGCGGGGGGACACAGTGAGTGTGGAGCGGGCTCGGCTCTTACCAGAGAGAGTGAACATGTTAATCTTTCTGAAAAAGAACTGCTAGAATACTCAATCAGCAGCAGAGTAGTTCATTGCTGATAGATTGTTTGTTTGTTTAATCAGTTGTAAAATACTTTCATTTATTTGTTATTTATAAATAGATGTGTATTTTTTTATCTGCAGAATAGTTCATTGCTGCTAGAGTGGTTTGTTTACCCTTGTTTTATACTTGTTATTTTGTAAAATACAATACCTTTATTTATTTTGTATTTAAATATATAGACGTGTACCTTTTTAGTTCATTTGTAAAACATATTTCTTTAAATAAACACAACATTTATTTAAAGATGTGTGTGACTGTTTATATATATTAGGGGTGGAACGGTTCACAAAATCAACAGTTCGGTTCATATCACGGTTTTGTGGTTACGGTTTTCGGTTCGGTTCGATATGTTGTTTTTTATTTTTTTTAAATGTAACACTCCAAAAATGTAAACATGATTCTCATTTATTAAAAAAATAAAATAAAAAACTTACAGCGGTTTGCCTTAAATAATGTTTGGCACACAAAGACCGAACTGACTGGAAAATATAGGCTACAGTTGTCAAAGTATTAACTTAGTGCAAACAAACTAAATAATTAAACCTTTCTATTTTTGTGGCCACATTATAGACAAAGGCCAGTAACATAAAGTATGCATATGCTCAACCAGCACTAGACTTTACTTTCTTTAAATTAAACACAAAAAAATAACAATGTTTAAATCCCCTGGTTGTCAGTTCTTAACCCTTTATCTGCCAGGGATTATTCTGATCTTAATCCACTGTCTGCCAGTACTGTAAATCTATGGAGATGTTCCCCTTCTTTGCAGGGCTATAACTTTTTAAATTGTATTGCTAAATTGACATTACTATGGCCCATTCAACGTCAAGTATCTATCGTTTAGGATGTAGCAACGTTCTACTTTTTCATTCATACTAAAATACGGTCTAAAGTATAAATATGTTTTATCGTTTTCTGCAGCATTCTGCAGAACGTGATTTATAGCCATAAATACATATATTACATCATCAAATGTAGTTTGATACCGATTGACGTCAGATAAACATTTTCAATTGTACAAGGTCCTAATCATCATGCCTCATCATCTGCTGGTGACCGGAGGGGGGGGGGGGTTTATAAGTCCGTGGCCGACGTTAAATAATTTATGTAGTATGGGCGATACATAGATCACAGCAGTTTATATGGATCATAATAAGCAAACACGCTGAAACCGTTGGGTGGTCAGCGTGGAGCAGAAAGTTCGCGATTATGGGATGTGGATATATGCGATCCATTTCCAGGTTGTATAATAATATATACGTCCAAATCATGTTGTTTATCGAGTTATTGGCAACGGATCGCTATCCAGTGTGTCGAGCTCGAGTCCCACGAGCGACAGCGAGTGGCCGGACCGAATATGGATGAGCACCACTTCCTGCCGCTCATTTCCTGTTTGGGCGATCCGAGATCGGCCACCATATGGCTCTCTTGAACCGTTGGAGAGTTGAGAGGAGATCAACAGGAGATCTCAAGTCTCCGTGGGTGAAATATGATTGACATGACAGATTTTTGAAATATTGATCTCAAAGACGCCTTACGGCGTCATTGGCAGGTTACGCATGGCGGAGAATGACGTGGTAACACGTCATTGGCGAATAAAGGGTTAATGGAAAGATTAGTTTTCCGCTTGAAATTATAGTCCAGTATTTGAAATACAATGAAAGGAATATTGCTGGATTTCTTATCAAAAGGAAAAGTGTCATTGTGTTATTTAAAATAAATAAACAAATTAGAAGGCCATCAATATAAAATGCAGCATAAATCAAACTAACACACACACACACTGTAGGCCTACTGTTTCAAAACAACACTACTCTGTTCATTCTACATTTATTTAGACTAACATTATTTAAATATTGAGTGCAACACAGTAATTGTGAAACGGTGGTGGATTAACGCAATTCACACACGGAACTGTCTATGGGTTGGGTCCGCAGGGACAATTTAGCGTGTGGTACCTTCGTTCTCAACTCTACCTACAGTGGAAGTTGAGTGGAGTCTAATCGAGTTGATACTATGCAGTGGGAAAGCAGCAATAGTCCCGGTTGGAGTTAGTAAACATAATGTTAGCCTTCTTGGATGTTGAATAAACGTCATTGGGTCTCATTCCCGAAAATGTTTCAAAGATATATTCTGGAAGACTTATCTTGGAACCACTGAGACATAATCTATGACAAGTACACTCTGAGTCCTGAACGTGCTGGAGATATGTCTTAAGTGGCTGAAACGGTCGCAGAAATTATATGATCTGATATCTGCTTGGAGAATGGCATTCTGTCGTAAACTCCAAAGCGCGTTCCCGTTCAGCTCATTTGCATACAAAACAACGCCTCCATAGCTCCTTATAAAGCAACTGGTGACGCAGCTGTGTGAAATGGAATGGCGGAAGTGCTTTGCGAGCCGCGTGATTACGAAACCTAGCGTCAGTCAGTGCCAATCAGAGAGCGTCTCCGAGAAATGCGGCTAGGTTTCGTAATCACGCTTGCGCCCATCAAAACTAGATTAGATTAATGTATTGGCATCATATACAGCTTGCGGTACACACCTGCCGCAGCGCGCGCACACACACAGACACACACACACGCGCGCGCAGTACTGTATATGAATGAATGACATATAATATATATAGCCTACGGCGGGCGTAATGAATGAACGCTGTAACTGAGGGGTATAATTCCCTGACTGTATTGATAAGTATGGTATCATTAAACCACTACCGTCTTATGTACATTCCTACTGGCCATACAGTACACAGGTATCTAATGATGAACACTTCCCACAATGACTCGGTTCCACACAAAACTGGATTTAAGTATTTATTAGCAGTAATGATAGTACATAATATACTTTACTTTACTTTGGATGCGCTTATAAGGCAAAGGAATGTGCGTAGGCAAATCAATAACGTATGTCCATTCTCATATTACGCAGGAGATAATAATACAACCTGAATCTTAGGAATTATATCTATGGTACACTAGTAATATAGCGTGAGATACTGGTAGGGTCCCTCCGGTCGTAAGCCAGCAAGGGGAGAGGATTTGTCGGTAGTAGAGTCTGGGTCAACGATGATAAGGAGACTCCAAGTACAGGAGACGGTGCAATAAGATCTTGATCCGCAGACGAATACAGCTGTTCTCCGTAGCATGCAGCTCCACATGGAAGAAAGCTAGCCGGCCTCAGGCTTCTGAGAGGCGGACTCGACGTGGCTCCTCACAGGGTAAATCCCACACAATTGTGGGTGTCGGCGATTCTCCGCTCCATTAATTACAGGACCAAAAGCAAATATAATCCAGCCGAAAAGGGCTATGCAGTCGTCGGTAGGTTATCCAGTGTACATAATCCACACGGTCCTCGTCTAGGGCCCCTCGGGTGAAAGCGCCATGGTAAGCAGCCCAGCCTGGATAAGCACTCTAGCTGGTACGAGGAAACGTTGGTGATGCTGGTCACTGTAGAACGGTAGCCGCACGATACACTATACACAAATAGACTATTACTGACTTAATAGAATCGGTCGAACTCGACGGTACAGCGTTAAACTCTGACACTTCAGTTATTAATTCGCACGCGGTCTCAATGCTCTATTTGGGGCCAAACAGGCCATACTTCACCGCACGTTGTATCGTGGGTGAGGCTTCAACTTATTGGGTAACTCTAGACTTCTGACTAAGTGCTTCTGTATTCACCTGCACCGTATTTATACGTTAGGTGAACAAACTAGTACCAGCTTTATTCCTGTCTCATATCCTTGCGCAGAACCGTTCATGTCCAGGCAAGTCCCCGGCGGTGACTTTGAACCAGACCTTGGAGGTATGGCCATGGCGCTTGGTGGACCGCTGTCCAATAGGAGAATGAAATATTATGGTCTGTACTAGGCTAAAGGGATATTCCGTGTATATGTACAAGGAATATACAAGGGATATCAAACGATATACAAATATTATGCAATATATATCAATCAGTAAATATATATATTCGGTTTAATCTGATCCTTCGTAACAGCCGCCTCCTAATTAGTCCCACCTAATTAGATAAGCAGAGACAGATTAACCGCACTGTCCACTACTCAATGTCTGTTGGGGGGGTAGGGCAGTTCACAAAGTCAGGGGGTCATGGTCGTCATCAATAGTATCGGGGAGCCTTGGCAACTCTATTAGCCTCGCCACGGGTCGGGGGTAGATCCGCCCTTGGACAAGCACTTCTGCCGCCCTGACCTTTCCGTCGGCACCGGTGATCACTTTGCTTACGCGGCCGGCCGGCCACATAGCTCGGGGTAGTGACCGGTCGATAATCATGACGACTGTTCCTTCTGTCAAATTGTCTCTCTCTTTCACCCATTTCTGGCGGGTCTGTAGAGACGGTAGATAGTGGAGTAGGAAACTGTTCCAAAACTTGTCAGCCAATACTTGACTGTACCTCCACATTCTTCGGCCGTTCGCTTCTTCAGGCCTGTACACTCTGTGGTAGCGCGGGGTCCAGCCGCCCCATCAAGAGAGTGTTGGGGGTGACTGGGTCGACATCTGCTACATCACTTGAGACGTAACCGAGGGGCTCTGAGTTCAACACTCCCTCGATCTCCGTGAGGACCGCCATCAGGACTTCCTCCGCCACGGTCCGGGCCCCAAGCACGGCGTACAGGGCTGTCTTTATTGAACGTACCTCTCGTTCCCAAGCTCCACCGAAGTGAGGTGCACCCGGGGGACTAAACTGGAAATCAACCCGGTATGGAGCGAGGTGGGTCTTAAGTTCTGGGCCCATAGCTTTCAAGCTCTCTCTCAGCTCTCTTTCTCCGCCTTTGAAGTTTGTCCCGTGATCAGACAATAATATAGACGGTTTCCCTTTCCGCGATGTGAATCTTCGGAAGGCCATAAGGAATGAGTCTGTGCTCATGGTTGGAAGGAGTTCTATGTGCATCGCTCGGGTGGTCATGCATTTGAATACAATACCCCACCGCTTCTCGGTCCCTCTTCCTTTCTTTACATACAGCGGGCCGAAACAGTCCATACCGGTGGAGTGAAAAGGCTTGTCGCCGAGTCGGAGGCGACAGGGGGGTAGGTCAGCCATCCGGGGTATACTGGGCTGTGCTCGCCATTTACGACAGTCTAGACAAGTCCGCTGGAAACGTCGTACTGCTTCTCTCCCTTGCAGTATCCAATAACGACGTCTGATCTCCGCGAAGACTCTCTCTGCCCCGGCGTGATGCACGTCCTCGTCGTATTTCTTTATGATAAGCTCTGTGACCTTGTGTCGGCTGTTTAAGACTATCGGGTACTTGACGTCATCCGGTAAGTCTGGAGCTCTCCTCAGACGACCACCCACTCTGATGAGATTATGGGCGTCGCTCTCGGGGGCTAGGTGGAGCAATCTGCTGTCTGACGGGACGGGCTTTGCTCCCTGTAGACAGTCTAGCTCATCGGGGAACGAGTCTCTCTGGGCTCGCTGTAGGAGAAGAAGTTCTGCTTCTTCGTAGTTAGCTGCAGTAATGTCAGTAGTGGGCTGAACCTCTGGGTGATGCCACAGGAATGTCTTTAGCTGCGCACTCTCAAGGGTGAGGCAGTCGTCTATGTTGGGGTCTGTGGGGACGAGTGTGTGTGTCAACCCACAGAACATATATTTCTTGTTCTCTGCCTCCTCTTTACTCGCCTCCCGTGGGGTGGGTGTAGGCCACTCTTCTTCCGGGAGCTTGAGGAACTCTGGCCCGTCACTGTATAGATTGTGACGGGTGAGGTCATCTAGGGACATTCCCCGGGTGATGACGTCAGCTGGGTTGTGTTTTGTGTCCACATACCTCCAGCTTGCTGCTTCTGTTAAATCTTGGATCTCTGTGATTCTGACTCCCACGAAGACCTTGTATCTACACGAATCAGACCGGATCCATGTGAGTACGGTCGTGGAGTCTGACCACAAGATTGTTCTTTGCACCGTGGTCGTGAGTTCACGTTGGATTAACGTGGCGAGTTGCGCTCCTGCTAGGGCTGCGCAGAGCTCTAGACGCGGGATAGACTGTTGCTTGCGTGGGGCTATTCTTGAGCGAGCCAGGATGAAAGCAGTATGTATTTCTCCTCCCTCCTCTCGGGCACGCAAGTAGGCCACCGAACCGTAGGCTACTTCGGAGGCGTCGCTGAAGACGTGCAGGTCCATCTGGCACGTCTCCGGCCTCACTGTGGGTGGGAAGTAGCTGCGGCGTATGTTGACACCTGGGAGTGAGCTGAGTTCTGTCTCCCACTCTCTCCATGTGGAGGCAAGGTGTTCGGGTATGGGGTCGTCCCAGCCCTGGTCCTTGTCCCATAACGCTCTTACAATCATCTTTGCCCTGGTGGTGTAAGGTAGAATACATCCCAACGGGTCATATTGTCTGGCGAGTGTTCTGTATACACTCCGTCTTGTGGTCGGTAGTGCAGTCGACCTTCCCTGCTCCTTGGTCAGGGGTGTGTGTTTATAATCGAGCGAGTCTGTTTTCTTGGGCTTCTCCTGGGATGGTCGCCATCCAGGTCTCGCTGCTTGCTGCCTTGTCCTCTGGGGAGAGGCTGCGCAATACTTGAGGGTCGCTGCTAGCCCACTGCCGGAGATCAAAGCCGCCTTTGATCAGGGAGGCGCGGAGCTTGAGTAGGAGGGCCTCGGCTTCTTCTGGCGTCGAGACGCTTTGCAGACAGTTGTCCACGTAGAAACTATTTCCTACACTTTGTCGGACCTCTTCATCAGCTGCTGGGTCCTCTGCGACGTGTTTTTGCAGTGCAAACATAGCACAGCATGGGCTGCATGTGGTTCCGAAAGGGAGGAGTTCCCATTGATAGATGGCTGGTTGCTCGTCCCCGATCCTCTCTCTCCATAGGAACCGCAGCAGGGGCTTGTCCTCCTCCACTAGTCGCACCTGCAGGAACATCCCTTTGATGTCGCCGCTGATGGCCACCCTGTCTTGGCGGAAACGTAGTAACACGCCTAGTAGAGAGGGGCCGAGTGTTGGGCCGGGCAAGAGCTCTTTATTCAGATTATGTGATCCGATCTCAGCGCGGTACACAGTCTCTTGAGCGGGGTCTCTGGCTAGGCGCCGCTCTGTGTTCAATAGATACCGCTCCGTCGCTTCTTTTGGGGCGTGGAAGGTAGGCATACCCTCTCGCCTCAGGAGTGGAGTTGCGTATCTCATCACTCCGTTGACTTTGACTCTCTTTGTCCCCCGCTCGAGGAGGGCTATATCATAAATGTATTCCTTGGAACGAATGTCTTTCTTTTCGTTCTTAAAGGGCATTGTCTCTAGTGTCCATAGCCTCTCGACATGCTGTAGGAGGGTGGTGTCTTCTTCTGTCACTCTGGAGTGGAGGCAGCTAGTGGCTGCTGTTCGGTTAAGAGACCTAGCGAGGGGGCCTTGTAGTGTCCATCCTAGGCGGGTCTCGACTGCTGCAGGACAGCATCTGGGCCCTGTGTGGACCTGGTCCATCGGGACGATGAGGTCTGCATGGTCGGAGCCTATCAGCAGGGTCGGGGTGGCACCGTCTATGAGCGGTATAGGTAGTTGACGCAGGTGCACATATTTGTCCATCAGCTTGGCGATGGGGTAGGTGTACTGCGACAGGCCTATGTCTTGGCTGGTGAAAGCGTTAGTGATCCTATACCGTCTCTCTGGCTGCCCGCTTGCGGCGATAGTGAAGGAGACATTCTCGCCCTTTATCGTCTTTAGGTCTCTTCTTATTGTCCGAATCGTCATCTGGTCTTCGCTCCCCCGCAGCCCCAGCTGGGCCGCAGCGGACGCGAGGAGAAGGGTCTTCTCTGACCCGTCGTCAAGGACGGCGTAGGTGTCCATGACCTTGTCTTGGTAACTCAATGTTACGCGGACCACCTTTAAGAGCACCCGGGCGCCCCCGCTGCTGGCGGGGTCAATGTACATAACACTTGCCTTTGTGCTGCTTGAGGGTGCAGGCTTTCTTCTGTTACTGTCATGTAGGACGTCTAAGTGGGCTCCGTCACACCGACTACACCTCTTCTTTAAGCGGCAATCGGCTGCCATGTGACTGCGCGCACATCGGTAACAGCATCGGTTGGACTTTATCCATTGACTCACCTCGTCGGCGGTCATCTTCTTGAACGTGTCACAGTGTGACAGCCAGTGTTCCTTTTTGCAGTACGGGCACACCATCTTACACTTCTCTTTCATCGAGGGGGTACTGTGGTTCTTGTTGCTCGGTACTGATTCTGCTTGGTGCATGACGGTCACCAGTCTGCGGCCATCGTTTGCTCTCCTAGGTCCCTCTCTGGAGCTTGGTGTGCTCCGCACGAACGTATCCAACCGTAGGCTGTTGACTTCTCTCGCCAGGAAGTCGGCTAGGTCTAGGAGGGATGGCTCGGGACCGTTAGGATCACGTGGTCTCTTTGCCGCCTGAAGCGCTCTTGTCGGGCGGGCGGGAGCTTCTCTAAAATCCTCTCGACATTAGAGTTCGCGTACAGTTCGTGCATACCCTTTTCCTTTTGCGCCCCCAGCATCCCTACCAGGGATTGTACCTTGATAGACAGGTCATCTAGTGAGCGATTGTTTGTGGCTGGGGGTAGACGGTCAATATTCCTTATCTCTTGTATTACGTAGTCCCATATCTTTGGTTGAGTGCTGCTAGAGCCGCGGTGTATGGGGTAGTAGAGGTGGAATATGTCAGCGCTATATTGTGCGCTCGGGGCACCTTGAGGTGCTTGAGTAGGATAGCATACTTGTACGGTTCATCAGTTACATCGGACATCATTGTCTCTAAGCAAATTCGTAGCTCTGTGTACTGTGCTCTGTTCTCGTGTGTGAAGTCCGGGAACGTCGGTGTGCCAAGGTACGATGCCATGGATGGCTGGCACATCGGTGAGCGTTGGAGGAGAGGCCTCCTAGGCGAGTCTCCTCTTACGTGTCGTGGTGGGCTGGTACCTGCTGGGTACCAAGGCCCGCGTACCCAGGTGCTGTTCCTCGGGGCTGGTCGTGCGTCAAGCTCACCCGTGAATTGAGTCGGGGGTCTGTAGCGCAGAGCCGCGGGGGTAAAGCCTGGGCTGTACTGGACCTCCTGGTCCTGTGGAGTACTGTGATGCTGTTGGGCTTGACTCTCCTCCTCTCCCTCTTCTTCTTCCTCTGGCAGGTCATCTAGATCCTGTAGTCGTCTATTTAGCCTCTCCGCGGTATAGACCGGTTCTTCCCTGTAGCTGGGTCTCGCTTGGACCGGTCGGGGAAGGGGTTCGGAGAGGGGTATAGGCTCTCTCTGGTGGTCGGGCTCAGGGTCGCTTGATCGGGTAGGGGAGGGTGCCCTTGACCCTTGTCTTGACGAGGCCCTGGAGCCCCGTGCGGAGGGAGGGGGGGTTGCCCTGGTAATCAGCTGCTCCATTATCTGCGCTTGTAATCGGTCGCGCTCGGCTTCGCGCTTGGTGAGAGCGAGGTCGCGCTCTGCTTCTCTTTGGGCACCGGCAGCGGCGCGCTGGGCTTCGGCGGCGGCGCGCTGGGCTTCGGCGCGGTCTCTTCTCATATTCTCTTCCGTCTGGAGGCATCTAATCTCTAGGCGTATGCGGTCTTCGTCACTCCGTTGCTGCGCTTGAAGGCGTTCTCTTTCCATGGAAGAATGTTCTTGCTCACTAAGCGTCTGTGCTTGGAGTCGATCGCGCTCGGTTGAGGCTGCCAGGCTGGCGAGGAAGGCCTGCGCCAGCATCTTGTCCGCCTCGCTGGGGGAAGACGCTGGTTGAGGTGTTCCGCTCCTGGTAGTACTCGTTGGAGATCCGTTCTCCTGTGGCGAATCGAAGAGATCCATCTCCGGCGTGCTCGTCCCTTCTTGTAGTGGGTCGAGTTCCATCCCTGGAGGGCTTTCTTTATCCTGGAGCTCTCCGGGGACTACTTCTTCGGTCTTGGCGGGGGGTAAAGTCATGCCAGGTCCCTCCTGGTCCCCACCGTGAGCTTGGTCAGTTACGTTAGAACCCACTAGGGTCTCTACTGGCGGGGTAGCCTGGTCGGTAGGGTCGGACATAATTTTACTATCTACTTTTTCCGCGTTTACCGTCTGTAGAAAGCTAGGTGGTATACTGGCAACGTAATCCTCTAAGTACTGAGGTGTCTGCCGTCTACGCTGCGGGCGATCTATTTTAGGAGAACCGTTTTGTGGAGTGTTCATCATTGGCCATGTCAATATTAATACCACTATATTAATATTACGCTAGTTACCCTCCGGCTCGAAGGACCAATTGTAACTGAGGGGTACAATTCCCTGACTGTATTGATAAGTATGGTATCATTAAACCACTACCGTCTTATGTACATTCCTACTGGCCATACAGTACACAGGTATCTAATGATGAACACTTCCCACAATGACTCGGTTCCACACAAAACTGGATTTAAGTATTTATTAGCAGTAATGATAGTACATAATATACTTTACTTTACTTTGGATGCGCTTATAAGGCAAAGGAATGTGCGTAGGCAAATCAATAACGTATGTCCATTCTCATATTACGCAGGAGATAATAATACAACCTGAATCTTAGGAATTATATCTATGGTACACTAGTAATATAGCGGGAGATACTGGTAGGGTCCCTCCGGTCGTAAGCCAGCAAGGGGAGAGGATTTGTCGGTAGTAGAGTCTGGGTCAACGATGATAAGGAGACTCCTAGTACAGGAGACGGTGCAATACGATCTTGATCCGCAGATGAATACAGCTGTTCTCCGTAGCATGCAGCTCCACATGGAAGAAAGCTAGCCGGCCTCAGGCTTCTGAGAGGCGGACTCGACGTGGCTCCTCACAGGGTAAATCCCACACAATTGTGGGTGTCGGCGATTCTCCGCTCCATTAATTACAGGACCAAAAGCAAATATAATCCAGCCGAAAAGGGCTATGCAGTCGTCGGTAGGTTATCCAGTGTACATAATCCACACGGTCCTCGTCTAGGGCCCCTCGGGTGAAAGCGCCATGGTAAGCAGCCCAGCCTGGATAAGCACTCTAGCTGGTACGAGGAAACGTTGGTGATGCTGGTCACTGTAGAACGGTAGCCGCACGATACACTATACACAAATAGACTATTACTGACTTAATAGAATCGGTCGAACTCGACGGTACAGCGTTAAACTCTGACACTTCAGTTATTAATTCGCACGCGGTCTCAATGCTCTATTTGGGGCCAAACAGGCCATACTTCACTGCACGTTGTATCGTGGGTGAGGCTTCAACTTATTGGGTAACTCTAGACTTCTGACTAAGTGCTTCTGTATTCACCTGCACCGTATTTATACGTTAGGTGAACAAACTAGTACCAGCTTTATTCCTGTCTCATATCCTTGCGCAGAACCGTTCATGTCCAGGCAAGTCCCCGGTGGTGACTTTGAACCAGACCTTGGAGGTATGGCCATGGCGCTTGGTGGACCGCTGTCCAATAGGAGAATGAAATATTATGGTCTGTACTAGGCTAAAGGGATATTCCGTGTATATGTACAAGGAATATACAAGGGATATCAAACGATATACAAATATTATGCAATATATATCAATCAGTAAATATATATATTCGGTTTAATCTGATCCTTCGTAACAAACGCAGTATGGCTTATTATTCCATAATTAAGCCTATAGGCTACTGTTCATTCGTAGGCGCACACAAGACTTGTTATGGAATATTAATGCAGTCTATTTCCACCGATTAGCTTTAGTTCTTATTTATTTATCCACTGTCATTTCAGTGTTGGTGTATAGGCTATATAGTGTATTTCAATATAAGTTTAATTGATTAATGATATATTCGAAGGAATGCAGGTTTATAGCTATATCAACCCCCTCCAATGTACAGTAAATGACCAAGTATGGTTTTGTCAATATTCCAATGTACAGGTTTGCTTGTACAGTGTAAGTCTATACCCCACCCACCCCTACCCAACCTCCTCCAACAGTTTCTACGTCAAATGTACTCTCTTTTCTGGACTCTTTTTGTATCACAAACAGTACTGTATTTGCAAATCTGGTATGTCATAAATGTATAGATGTAGCAGCAGTACTGTCTATCTGTGTCATGTGTGTCATATATGTTATGATGAATTGAAAATGGGGGACCCTGATGTAAACAAGACGAAATTCTTTCTCTGGTCTGCATCCCCTTATGTAATTGAGCTGTACTGTACTGTACCCATTCTGCAATCTGTTAATGAAGTTTTCAATCAATCAATCAAACAAAGGTCTGTCCCATTGTATACCAATCAATGGGATACATTGCATGTTGACCTGCATTCTTTCAAATGTATATAATTAATCATTAAAACAGATGTGTAACAAATAAGAAATACAAATTCCACAGAAGGCATTCAATTATTATTAATTTCAATCATTTCACAATAATTGCATAATTGTGTTTGAATATCTGAGTAATTATTTGTCCAAAATAGCTGGTTCAGATATGGTTAATCCAGTTGCCCTGTGATCAGATTAATCCATATTATTTATTTTCTTCTCGAAGAGATCCATCTCCGGCGTGCTCGTCCCTTCTTGTAGTGGGTCGAGTTCCATCCCTGGAGGGCTTTCTTTATCCTGGAGCTCTCCGGGGACTACTTCTTCGGTCTTGGCGGGGGGTAAAGTCATGTCAGGTCCCTCCTGGTCCCCACCGTGAGCTTGGTCAGTTACGTTAGAACCCACTAGGGTCTCTACTGGCGGGGTAGCCTGGTCGGTAGGGTCGGACATAATTTTACTATCTACTTTTTCCGCGTTTACCGTCTGTAGAAAGCTAGGTGGTATACTGGCAACGTAATCCTCTAAGTACTGAGGTGTCTGCCGTCTACGCTGCGGGCGATCTATTTTAGGAGAACCGTTTTGTGGAGTGTTCATCATTGGCCATGTCAATATTAATACCACTATATTAATATTACGCTAGTTACCCTCCGGCTCGAAGGACCAATTGTAACTGAGGGGTACAATTCCCTGACTGTATTGATAAGTATGGTATCATTAAACCACTACCGTCTTATGTACATTCCTACTGGCCATACAGTACACAGGTATCTAATGATGAACACTTCCCACAATGACTCGGTTCCACACAAAACTGGATTTAAGTATTTATTAGCAGTAATGATAGTACATAATATACTTTACTTTACTTTGGATGCGCTTATAAGGCAAAGGAATGTGCGTAGGCAAATCAATAACGTATGTCCATTCTCATATTACGCAGGAGATAATAATACAACCTGAATCTTAGGAATTATATCTATGGTACACTAGTAATATAGCGGGAGATACTGGTAGGGTCCCTCCGGTCGTAAGCCAGCAAGGGGAGAGGATTTGTCGGTAGTAGAGTCTGGGTCAACGATGATAAGGAGACTCCTAGTACAGGAGACGGTGCAATACGATCTTGATCCGCAGATGAATACAGCTGTTCTCCGTAGCATGCAGCTCCACATGGAAGAAAGCTAGCCGGCCTCAGGCTTCTGAGAGGCGGACTCGACGTGGCTCCTCACAGGGTAAATCCCACACAATTGTGGGTGTCGGCGATTCTCCGCTCCATTAATTACAGGACCAAAAGCAAATATAATCCAGCCGAAAAGGGCTATGCAGTCGTCGGTAGGTTATCCAGTGTACATAATCCACACGGTCCTCGTCTAGGGCCCCTCGGGTGAAAGCGCCATGGTAAGCAGCCCAGCCTGGATAAGCACTCTAGCTGGTACGAGGAAACGTTGGTGATGCTGGTCACTGTAGAACGGTAGCCGCACGATACACTATACACAAATAGACTATTACTGACTTAATAGAATCGGTCGAACTCGACGGTACAGCGTTAAACTCTGACACTTCAGTTATTAATTCGCACGCGGTCTCAATGCTCTATTTGGGGCCAAACAGGCCATACTTCACTGCACGTTGTATCGTGGGTGAGGCTTCAACTTATTGGGTAACTCTAGACTTCTGACTAAGTGCTTCTGTA
>NC_140173.1:93833884-93836384 GCF_963971535.1 Notolepis coatsorum
ATGCTTTTCTCTTGCTGCTTGTTTTACACTGATTGTATGTCTTATTTCGTACTGATGTAAAGCACTTTGAACTGCAATTCCCTGTATGAAAGGTGCTATACAAATAAAGTTTATTATTATTATTATTATTATTATATTATGGAGTGGAGCTGGGGGTCTTAGGATGTGTGTGTGAGGAATGAGTGATGCGTGCCGTGTGTGTAAGCCTTCCTCCAGAAATCCCATTATGAATGTTCAATTGTTGTGTTACGGTGGTGTGTTTGGTGGTGTTGTTGTTATGGTAGTGTGATAGTTGTGTTGTTGTTGTCATAGTTTTGTTGTTGTTGTTATGATGGTGGTGTGTGTGGTTGTGTTTTCTCTACGGTGGTGTTGTTGTCATGGTGGTATTGTTGTCATGGTTGTGTTGTTGTTATGGTGGTGGTTGTGTTGTTATTATGGTGTTTTAAAAATGTATCTTCATTACCATGTGTGATGTTTAATTTTGTATGCACAGTGAAAGCAGTCCAATGATTACTGGGTTAGACACAATGTCAGCGTATTGGAATAGAAGCATCACATTATACTACTGCTGTTGTTTTATACTCTTTCACTGACCACACCCATTTAATTTTTTTCTTTCAGGCTTTGTGATTGGTGGAGAGAGGGAGAGCACGGACTGAGAGAACAAGGGATAAAGGAGGAAGACAGGACGTTGGTGATGAGTATCCTTGGCACCAGTCCCCACCTCTGCTAACAAAGCAGGAAGTCAGCAAAAACAACTGCAACACGTTTCACTAGCAACGCGAGATATTACCTCAGTGGGGCGGAGCTCCGCTGAGAGGAATCAGGAAGTAGGAGGCGGAGCGAAGTGTGCAGTTAGTCAGATTGGGGAGGATGAAGATGGTGGTAATGAAGTGGGAGGGGCTTTGGCTGCTGAGGGCAGTCCTGGTGTTGTTGGGCATGTCTGCGCTCTGCAGTGGAGTAGGAGGAGCCAGGAATGCGAACGCCCACTTGGAGGGGAGGGGCCACAGACATCTACACAGACATCTATCAGGTACGCAAAGTCCTTTAATCTTGAAACAAAGTCCTCTGTTTGTAAAATCATGTACATTTATGGGGGCCAATTTCGAATTGCAGCCTCCTGTAGGTGCTCTTTGAAAGTGGTTTTGAAGGTGGGTAGTGATTCACATTTTTTTACGGCTGTGGGTAGGGCGTTCCACATTGATGTGGCATAATTTGCAAAACGTGTTTAGACCCTTGTTTGTGCCGAATCTGGGTTGAACATGATTTGTGGAGCTCCCTCTGGTGTTGTGGTCGTGGTATTCACTGACCTTTGGGAAGTATTTCGACATGTACATGGGTACCTTAGTGGTGTAGTGTATCTTGTAGACCAGGCCCATTGCAAGTTGCTGTACTCTGTCATCTACTCTAAGCCATCCTACGATGTCAAAATGGGCAGGGGTGAGGTGGGTTTTAGGAATAAGGTCAAGTAGTAGTCTGACCAGTTTGTTTTGTGATGTTTGTAATATTGTTTTTAGTGCCTTTGAGGTGCTTTGGTACCATGAGGTGCAAGCATAGTCGTAGTACCCTTGAATGAGTGCTCCTGTTAGAGTCTTCAGGGTATTCTTATTTACCAGAGAGGAGATCCGGTACAAGAATCGAGTTTGTTGGTTGACTTTTTTTATTACATTGGATGCCATTTTGTCACAGGAAAGATTTGCCTCTAGGATGGAACCCATGTATGTAATTTCATCTTTTCTTGTGACAATATTGTCACCCACTGTAACTGAGAAGTTGTTGGTTTTGCTGAGTTTGTGATTTGATCCGAAGAGAATGGACTCTGTTTTACCCAGGTGTAATGATAGTTTGTTATCAGCGAGCCAGGTGCAGATTCTGCAGAATTCTGAGCTGTAGAACACTGGTCCCAGGTCAGCTGGAGAACACTGGTCCCAGGTCAACTGGTGCTGTAGAACACTGGTCCCAGGTCAGCTGGAGAACACTGGTCCCAGGTCAGCTGGTGCTGTAGAACACTGGTCCCAGGTCAGCTGGTGCTGTAGAACACTGGTCCCAGGTCAGCTGGAGAACACTGGTCCCAGGTCAGCTGGAGAACGCTGGTCCCAGGTCAGCTGGAGAACACTGGTCCCAGCTCAGCTGTAGAACGCTGGTCCCAGGTCAGCTGGAGAACACTGGTCCCAGGTCAGCTGTAGAACACTGGTCCCAGGTCAGCTGGTGCTGTAGAACACTGGTCCCAGGTCAGCTGGTGCTGTAGAACGCTGGTCCCAGGTCAGCTGGAGAGCACTGGTCCCAGGTCAGCTGGAGAACACTGGTCCCTGGTCAGCTGGTGCTGTAGAACACTGGTCCCAGGTCAGCTGTAGAACACTGGTCCCAGGTCAGAACTAACCAACGGAGAGTAATAACCTTTCATTAAATATCTACCCATTCAGTGACGGATCAATATAGCTGGGCCTTAACTCAGAATAACATCTAAATATAAGGCATGATGGGGTCTATCTAATATCAG
>NC_140173.1:93838884-93866384 GCF_963971535.1 Notolepis coatsorum
CATCCCTAGGAGCAGATTAGGGATTTGAAGCCACGGTGAGAAGCCAGAGGGAGTTGCTCTGTGGGTTTGAGTGATGTGTGTTAATGCAGTGAGTGACAGAGTCCATTCTCAGTCTGCTAAACAGCCTGTTGTCATCCATTATTCACCGACACTGAAACCTGACCACAGCTCACCAGGCAGGAAAGCATCGCTGGCGCCCAGAGTTCACTTTCCCTCCATACCACAACTCAGCAGCCATTTTGTCTTGCTACTATTCAACTGTTGACCTTGTTTGTTTTTTTGGGGGGAGTTCTTGAATGTCAAAAATACATGAAAAATGCACCGGTCAGCCGGTATCAGCTAAAGGAAAATAGCACACTGAATTAAAAGAGCATCCGCACACTCAGATTTGTGCAAGAATCATATCTATTTGCAAGCTTTCGGTTCAGAGACCTGCTTTGAAGAAGGTCTCTGACCAAAAGCTTGTACATAAATATGATTGGATGCTCTTTTCATTCAGTCGGGTTCTTGAGTGTGAAATTATCCACTTATTGATCGTCAGTCAAGAAGACACTGTAACTTTATTCTATGATATGCTGTACAGTACATGAAAATATGCCTGGTATACAGCCTTAGAGAGGTATACAGCCTTAGTGGGTATTATACAGCCTTAGTGAGTATTATACAGCCTTAGTGAGTGGTATACAGCCTTAGTGAGTGGTATACAGCCTTAGTGAGTGGTATACAGCCTTAGTGAGTGGCATACAGCCCTAGTGAGTGGTATGTAGCCTTAGTGAGTGGTATACAGCCTTAGTGAGTGGTATACAGCCTTAGTGAGTATTATACAACATTAGCGAGTATTATACAGCCTTAGTGAGTGGTATACAGCCTTAGTGAGTGGTATACAGCCTTAGTGAGTATTATACAGCCTTAGTGAGTGGTATACAGCCCTAGTGAGTGGTATGTAGCCTTAGTGAGTGGTATACAGCCCTAGTGAGTGGTATGTAGCCTTAGTGAGTGTTATACAGCCTTAGTGAGTGGTATACAGCCTTAGTGAGTGGTATACAGCCTTAGTGAGTGGTATACAGCCCTATTGAGTGGTATGTAGCCTTAGTGAGTGGTATACAGCCTTAGTGAGTGGTATACAGCCTTAGTGAGTATTATACGGCCTTAGTGAGTGGTATACAGCCCTAGTGAGTGGTATACAGCCTTAGTGAGTGGTATACAGCCTTAGTGAGTATTATACAGCCTTAGTGAGTGGTATACAGCCTTAGTGAGTGGTATACAGCATTAGTGAGTATTATACAGCCTTAGTGAGTGGTATACAGCCCTAGTGAGTATTATACAGCCTTAGTGAGGGGTATACAGCCCTAGTGAGGGGTATACAGCCTTAGTGAGTGGTATACATCCTTAGTGAGTGGTATACAGCCCTAGTGAGTGGTATACAGCCTTAGTGAGTATTATACAGCCTTAGTGAGTGGTATACAGCCTTAGTGAGTTTTATACAGCCTTAGTGAGGGGTATACAGCCTTAGTGAGTGGTATACAGCCTTTGTGAGTGGTATACAGCCTTAGTGAGTGGTATACAGCCCTAGTGAGTGGTATGTAGCCTTAGTGAGTGGTATACAGCCTTAGTGAGTGGTATACAGCCTTAGTGAGTATTATACAGCCTTAGTGAGTGGTATACAGCCTTAGTGAGTATTATACAGCCTTAGTGAGGGGTATACAGCCTTGGTGAGGGGTATACAGCCTTAGTGAGTATTATACAGCCTTGGTGAGGGGTATACAGCCTTAGTGAGGGGTATACAGCCTTAGTGAGTGGTATACAGCCTTAGTGAGTGGTATACAGCCTTAGTGAGTATTATACAGCCTTAGTGAGGGGTATACAGCCTTAGTGAGTGGTATACAGCCTTTGTGAGTAGTATACAGCCTTAGTGAGTGGTATACAGCCCTAGTGAGTGGTATGTAGCCTTAGTGAGTGGTATACAGCCTTAGTGAGTGGTATACAGCCTTAGTGAGTATTATACAGCCTTAGTGAGTGGTATACAGCCTTAGTGAGTATTATACAGCCTTAGTGAGGGGTATACAGCCTTGGTGAGGGGTATACAGCCTTAGTGAGTATTATACAGCCTTAGTGAGGGGTATACAGCCTTGGTGAGGGGTATACAGCCTTAGTGAGTATTATACAGCCTTGGTGAGGGGTATACAGCCTTAGTGAGGGGTATACAGCCTTAGTGAGTGGTATACAGCCTTAGTGAGTGGTATACAGCCTTAGTGAGTGGCATACAGCCTTAGTGAGTATTATCAGGGCTGTACAGTGCGACATATATATTGCACGTGCTACAGCAACAGCGGTCTGTGCGATGAATGGATTTACTTCAGTAGCACTGGTGCGATAGGGATTCGGTTCATATAGATACTCTTATTTTGAAAATCCTGTAGCGGGTCTCATTTCTGCCCACGCGCAGCTCCAGCTATAATAACTAGGCTCGACAGCTAGCAACGTTCAGGTGCATATGATACTCTTATTTTGAAAAAACTCTGTGACAACTCGACGAGTCATATCCGCCCTATCAGTGCTTCTGCAAGCAGAGCAGCGCATTGGTCGGTTGGTGCGCACTGCTGCGTTAACACAGCAGTGCGCCTACACGTCCCGAAATAAGTCCGTGGTGTTTTTTTTTCTCGCAACGGGTCAAATGCATCTACATGCTTTGCACCGTCGCCATTCCTTTATGCGCACATCGCCCGAAATTAACGTTTATGTACCATTACAATCACTACAACGTTAGCAAGCTAACAAGCTAATCCTGATCAGAGGCAGAGGCGCAGAGCCAGCAGACACAGTGTGGACTGGGGAAAGGGAAATGGGGGGGCACTCTCTCCCCTTCCCTGTGTGTGTGCGTGCGTGCGTCACTAGTCACTAGTCAGGACTCAGGACAGGAGTATATTATAGTAAACTGAGGATTACTGAGTGTTATGGTTTGTAACCGACCCCAAATGCAACGGCACAGAGAGAGTTGTTTTCAGAGTTAGCCAAAAACAAGGGCGTGTTTATTCTCAGAGTCACAAGATTGAATTAGGTGGAAAACAGAACAAACTGGGAATCTGGCATGTGAAGAATGTCTTGCGGCTCTGCAGATTCTCCCAGACGGTGTTGGTGAGGAATTTGCTTGTGACGTCTGAGCCGCTCTGCTGATCCCCCCAGCATACACTCCAGATGGAACACGGAGGGAGAGAGAGAATCCCAGTTAGCTCAGCGCACAACAGATAACAGAGAGGTGACTGATCCAAATTAATATCCAAGTGACTTGATCTTCGGTGTGATACACACAGTTAGCAGAGTCCAGAGAAAAAACAATACGGTAATCCAAAGAGAAAATCCAACAACAAAAAATAGGTGAGAACAGTATAACATATAACTCACCAAAGCGCAACGCGTAATGCGGGCAGATAAACGAGGCATAGCTTCGTACGGGGAATCAGGTTCTCCAAGGGATACTTCACGAGAGTCCTGGAGAGCAACAGACAGCGAACGGGAAAGAAAGGCAGATGCAGGGAATATTCAAAACGATCCAACATCGATATTAGGGAGATCAGGGTATTTAAAGCCACAGGGCGCTTAATGACAAGCTGTGACAGCTGCGGGATGAAATTGATCATTGCTCCAGAAGCGTGTGGTTGGGAGAGCACCAATCAAACGGCATCTTACAGGAAAGAAGCGTGAGGCGCGGAATGCAATTAATTAACAAAATACCTTAAAGGAACGGAGTGAGTGGGTGGGCAGCGGACAAAACCTCACAGTACCCCCCCCTCCACAGGAGCCACCCGGCGACCAGGCCGACCCGGCTCGCCCGGATGGGCACGATGGAAGTCGGTGATCAGGCCGGGATCCACGATGAGCTGGCGGGAGACCCAGCTCCGTTCCTCCGGGCCGTAACCCTCCCAGTCCACCAGGTACTGGAACCCCTGACCCCGCCGTCGAACGCCCATCAACCGGCGGACCTGCCACTGGGGGTGACCGTCCACCATCTTGGGAGGAGGTGGATCCGGAGCAGGAGGCATCAGGGGACTGAGAGAGACAGGCTTAACCCGGGACACATGGAAAACGGGGTGAATGTGCATGGACGCAGGAAGCTTAAGACGCACCGCCGCCGGACTGAGTACCTTCAGAACCTCGAAAGGTCCGACAAACCGGGGGTTAAGTTTCTTGGCCGAGGACCGAAGTGGGAGGTCCCTCGCGGAAAGCCACACCCTCTGCCCAGGGTGGTACGTCGGCGCAGGAACCCGGCGCCGGTCAGCCCCACGACAGGCGTGCTCTGATGACCGGAGCAGCGCGGTCCTGGCGATCTCCCAGACCCGACGGCACTGGTCGAGGTGGTCCTGCACGGAGGGAACTGCCACCTCCGTCTCCTGTGCAGGGAAAAGAGGGGGTTGGTAGCCCAGGGATACCTCAAAGGGTGAGAGGCCGGTGGCGGAACTGACCATGGAGTTGATGGAGTACTCGACCCAGGGAAGGAAACGGCTCCAAGAAGCTGGTCTCTCGGCAGCCACACACCGAAGAGCAGACTCCACGCTCTGGTTCATCCTCTCCGTTTGTCCGTTAGTCTGGGGATGATAACCAGAGGAAAGACTGACCGTTGCCCCCAATCCCTTGCAAAAAGCCCGCCATACCTGGGAAGTGAACTGGGGCCCCCGGTCCGAGACGACGTCCTGGGGAAAACCATGGAGGCGAAACGCGTGGTGTGTCAGGAGGTCCGCCGTCTCGGCCGCCGAGGGAAGTTTGGGAAGGGCCACGAGGTGAACCCCCTTGCTGAACCGATCCACCACGGTCAGAAGGCACGTGTTCCCCTGGGAGGAGGGAAGACCTGTGACGAAGTCCAGCGCCACATGTGACCAAGGACGGCTCGGAATGGGAAGCGGCTGTAATAGCCCGGAGGGTGCCTGGTGGGAGGCCTTGCTGCGGGCGCAGACCGCGCAGGCCAGTACGAACTCCTTGACGTCGTTCCTCATGGTGGGCCACCAGAATCGACAAGCCAGGAAGGAGAACGTGCGATGAACGCCCGGGTGGCAGGCGAACCGGCTGGTATGGCCCCACTGGAGGACCCGGGACCGGACTGAGTCGGGGACGAAGAGACGATGAACCGGTACATTGCCTGGAGCGCGATGGAAGCGTAGGGCACGCGTTACCACCCCCTCGATGCCCAAGGTGACGACTCCTACCACCCTGGCCTCCGGGAGGATGGGAGTCGGGTCCTCAGTGGTTGGAGCCCCCTTGGAGTGTAACCGGGACAGGGAGTCGGCCTTCGTGTTGCGGGAACCAGGGCGAAACGTCAGCGAGAAGTCGAACCGACTGAGGAAGCTGGCCCATCTTGCCTGCCGGCCGTTGAGGCGCTTGGAAGCACGGATGTACGTCAGGTTCTTGTGGTCCGTCCAAATGGTAAACGGCTCCTCGGCCCCCTCTAGCCAATGACGCCACTCCTCCAAGGCAGCCACAACCGCCAGCAGCTCCCGATTGCCGATGTCATAGTTCCTCTCGGCAGGGAGGAACCGACGCGAGTAGAAGGCGCACGGATGTACCTTCTGGTCCGTTGCCGACCGCTGGGATAAGATAGCTCCCAGTCCAGTATCCGAGGCGTCCACCTCAACGATGAACTGTCTCTTGGGGTCTGGATGGAGCAAGATCGGGGCGGAAGTGAACCTCTTCTTGAGGGAGCGGAACGCAGCACACGCCGCTGGGGACCAGTCGAACGGCAGGGCGGGAGAGGTCAGTCTGGTAAGCGGTTCCGCCACTTGACTGTAGTTCCGGATGAACCTTCGGTAGAAGTTGGCGAACCCGAGGAAGCTCTGTAACTCCTTCCGAGAGGTGGGTTCAGGCCATTCCTCCATGGCCTGGATCTTGCGAGGATCAGCTCGGGTCAAGCCCTTCTCCACGATGAAGCCCAGGTAATCGACGGAGTCGGAGTGGAATCGGCACTTCTCCGCCTTGACGAAGAGCCGATTGTGGAGGAGGCGCTCCAGCACACGGCGGACATGCTGGATGTGTTCCTCGAGGGTCTTGGAGAAGATGAGGATGTCGTTTAGGTACACTACCACAAACTCCTCCAGCATGTCACGAAGGACGTCGTTCATGAGCGCCTGGAATACCGCCGGAGCGTTGGTGAGGCCGAACGGCATCACCAGGTACTCGTAGTGGCCCCTGGGAGTCTTGAAGGCGGTCTTCCATTCATCGCCCTCACGGATACGGACTAGATGGTAGGCACTCCGGAGGTCCAGCTTGGTAAAGACGGTAGCCTGGGTGAGAGGCTCGAAAGTGGAGTTCATGAGAGGTAGAGGATACTTGTTCTTAATGGTGATCTCGTTGAGCTGGCGATAGTCGATGCAGGGTCGAAGGTCCCCGTCCTTCTTCCCAACAAAGAAGAAACCGGCCGCCACAGGAGAGGAGGAAGGCCGAATGAGTCCTGCTTCCAAGGACTCAGAGATGTATTGATCCATCGCCGCCTTCTCCGGGACGGTCAGACTGTAGAGGCGGCTGCCGGGAAGGGGAGCCCCTGAGCGGAGGTCGATGGCACAGTCGTAAGGCCGGTGGGGCGGAAGGGCCTGAGCCCTGGACTTACTGAAAACCTCCATGAGGTCGTGGTACTCGGGGGGTATGGTCGAAAGGTCCGGAGGCGGCTCACCAACGGATCTCCGGGGCGGGGGACAGGACGCCGCCTGAAGACACTGGGCATGACAGGAGGAGCTCCAGCCCTTGATGGTACCGGAGGACCAGGCGATGTGGTGCTCGTGCAGCGCGAGCCAGGGCCGGGCCAGGACTACTGGGACAAGAGGGGATCTGGTGATAAGGAACTGGAGTCTCTCAACGTGGTTACCAGCAATGGTCAGCAGGACAGGGCAGGTGCGTTGAGTGATGTCAGCCAGGCGGTGTTGGTCCAATGCGAATACCTCCAATGGCCTCACTAGGTCCTCAAGTGGAATGTTGGCCCAGGTAGCAAACTCGAAGTCTAGGAAACTCTCGTCTGCCCCCGAGTCAATGAGTGCCTCCACCGTGGCCCGTTGGTCCGCCCAGGCCAGGGTGACGCTCATCAGATGGTCAGGTGGTGCATGGCTCTGGGAACGAGAAAAACGGCTCACCAGGATCTCCCGGGGTCCCGGCGAGCCTGGTCTTTTGGCCGGGTGGGGCAGTTGGCGATACGGTGTCCCTCCCGACCGCAGTAGAGGCAAAGGCCGGACCTGAACCTCGCCTCCCGTTCAGCTTGGCTCAGATGAGAACGTCCCAGCTGCATGGGTTCCTCCTCGGGTACCGAACGGGAGGGAAAAAAACCACCAGTCGTGTTGGGAGCAGGGCGACCAGCAGTACCGTCACGAGTACGGGGGGTCCGGAGTACCTCTGGAGGTCCCTGTCGGGTTCTCTCACGTCTTCTCTCCTGGAGGCGTCCGTCGATGCGAATGGCGAGGCTGAACAGGTCCTCGAGGGACTCAGGTTCCTCACGGGTCGCGAGCTGGTCCCTGACTGCGTCGTTGAGCCCCCTCATGAAGGTAAGACGAAGTGCTTGGTCGTTCCAACCGCTCTCCGTAGCCGCCAGTCTGAACTCCAGCACGTAGTCGGTAACCCCGCCGCTGCCCTGCCGGAAGGTACCCAACCGGGCTCCAGGGTCCAGACCACGGGCTGGATGGTGGAAAACCCTGCAGAACTCAGCCACGAAGTCTGGGTAGGAGAAACAGAAGTCTGCCTCCATTGCCCAGGAGGCAGTGACCCACTGGGCTGCCCGGCCTGAGAGCAAGTTAGTCATGTAGGCCACTTGGGCTCCCCTTGAAGTGAAACGACTGGGTTGATGACGAAAAACCAACTCACATTGCATGATGAATGTGGCACAATCCTCGAAGTTACCGTCGAACAGCCGTGGTTCGGAGAGACGGGGCTCCCGAGGTGCGGGATCGGGAGGCGCGGGGCCTGCCAGGGCTGCGGGTGATGCTCCGGCCACGGCTCCTGAAGGAAGTGGGGTTACAAGCAAGGTGTTAACGGTGTCACTCAGTGTGTGTAAGTGAAGGAGAATACTTGACTGCTGGCTAGCCAGAGCGCCCAGGGACCCCTGAATAGGCAGGACCTGCTCTCGGAGTTCCTGTACAGCAGCCGCAGCCCTGTCTAGCTGTTGGCTGTGTTCCTTGGTTAACTCTATCTGGACTGCCAATGCTGTTCTGACTCTCTCTGTGTCGGCTGGGGTCGTCATGGTTGGATCGTAATGTTATGGTTTGTAACCGACCCCAAACGCAACGGCACAGAGAGAGTTGTTTTCAGAGTTAGCCAAAAACAAGGGTGTGTTTATTCTCAGAGTCACAAGATTGAATTAGGTGGAAAACAGAACAAACGGGGAATCTGGCATGTGAAGAATGTCTTGCGGCTCTGCAGATTCTCCCAGACGGTGTTGGTGAGGAATTTGCTTGTGACGTCTGAGCCGCTCTGCAGATCCCCCCAGCATACACTCCAGATGGAACACAGAGGGAGAGAGAGAATCCCAGTTAGCTCAGCGCACAACAGATAACAGAGAGGTGACTAATCCAAATTAATATCCAAGTGACTTGATCTTCGGTGTGATACACACAGTTAGCAGAGTCCAGAGAAAAAACAATACGGTAATCCAAAGAGAAAATCCAACAACAAAAAATAGGTGAGAACAGTATAACAAAAACGGGATCTCTTCGGTGTTTCACAAACACACAAAAAACTGGTGATCCAAAAAGACTGTTTCAAAAACTCACCAAAGCGCAACGCGTAAAGCGGGCAGATAAACAAGGTGTAGCTTCGTACGGGGAATCAGGTTCTCCAAGGGATACTTCACGAGAGTCCTGGAGAGCAACAGACAGCGAACGGGAAAGAAAGGCAGATGCAGGGAATATTCAAAACGATCCAACATCGATATTAGGGAGATCAGGGTATTTAAAGCCACGGGGCGCTTAATGACAAGCTGTGACAGCTGCGGGATGAAATTGATCATTGCTCCAGAAGCGTGTGGTTGGGAGAGCACCAATCAAACGGCATCTTACAGGATAGAAGCGTGAGGCGCGGAATGCAATTAATTAACAAAATACCTTAAAGGAACGGAGCGAGTGGGTGGGCAGCGGACAAAACCTCACACTGAGGATGGACAGATAATGTTGATATTCAAATATAAAAAAGTTTCGAGGAGTGGAAGTTTGAAGACAGACTAGAAGACTACAATATGATGCGGGGGTGGTGAGTTGAAACAGTGTGTGTGAATGAATGAATGAAAACTTTATTTAACAGATTGCAGAATGGGTACAGTACAGTACGGCTCAATACACACAATTGTTAAGGGGATGCAGACCAGAGAAAGATGTTTGTCTTGTTTACATCAGGGTCCCCCATTGTGTGTGTGTTTCCCAACCGACCCCACTTCTATGTTTCAATAAATTATTTGCATTTAAAACTATTAACGCTGACTCATTCCTTCAGTCCACTCAAAATTATGCTAATATTCCTTATGTTGTTTATGATATTAATTGAAAATAGCATATGAGAGTATTATAGTAATAATAACACATGGCGATATACTAAATGACAGCCAAACATGGCACTGCAACTAAATAACACAAATACAATAGGCACATTTGTGACTGTTACAAATATAACACGTTTTATACTTGTGCTACAAGATTTTGGCCTGTGCTACAAAACTATCAACATCTGTAGCACCAGTGCTATGTGCAAAAAAAGTGAACGTACAGCCCTGGTATTATACAGCCTTAGTGAGTGATATAAAGCCTTAGTGAGTGGCATACAGCCTTAGTGAGTCATATGCAGCCTTAGTGAGTGGCATATAGCCTTAGTGAGTGGTATACAGCCTTAGTGAGTGGTATACAGCCTTAGTGAGTGGCATACAGCCTTAGTGAGTCATATGCAGCCTTAGTGAGTGGCATACAGCCTTAGTGAGTGGCATACAGCCTTAGTGAGTGGTATACAGCCTTAGTGAGTGGTATACAGCCTTAGTGAGTATTATACAGCCTTAGTGAGTATTATACAGCCTTAGTGAGTGGTATGCAGCCTTAGTGAGTATCATACAGCATAATTAGAACCAATTATCTGATGAACCAACCTCCTTTCTCTTCCCCCGTCTGTCTGTCTGTCTGTCTGTCTGTCTGTCTGTCTGTCTGTCTGTCTGTCTGTCTGTCTGTCTGTCTGTCTGTCTGTCTGTCTGTCTGTCTGTCTGTCTGTCTGTCTGTCTGTCTGTCTGTCTGTCTGTCTGTCTGTCTGTCTGTCTGTCTGTCTGTCTGTCTGTCTGTCTGTCTGTATGTATGTATGTCTGTCTGTCTGTCTGTCTGTCTGTCTGTCTGTCTGTCTGTCTCTCTCTCTCTCTCTCTCTCTCTCTCTCTCTCTCTCTCTCTCTCTCTCTCTCTCTCTCTCTCTCTCTCTCTCTGTCTGTCTGTCTGTCTGTCTGTCTGTCTGTCTGTCTGTCTGTCTGTCTGTCTGTCTGTCTGTCTGTCTGTCTGTCTGTCTGTCTGTATGTCTGTATGTCTGTCTGTCTGTCTGTCTCCAGGTACGTCAGTGATGCAGGTCACAGCTACAGATGCTGATGACCCAACCTACGGTAACAGCGCCAGACTGGTGTACAGCATCCTACAGGGCCAGCCATACTTCTCTATCGAGCCACAGTCAGGTACGACTATGTTTAATATAACCATACAGTAGACCCTATAATATGCCTAATAAAATCCAACAATAGGCCTAAGATCCCAACAGTAGGCCTAATAAAAACCATACAATAGGCCTAGTGAAAACATACAGTAGGCATAATAAAAACCATACAGTAGGCCTAATAAAAACATACAGTCGGCATAATAAAAACATACAGTAGGCCTAATAAAAACACACAGTAGGCATAATAAAAACGATACAATATGCCTAGTGAAAACATACAGTAGACCAAATAAAAACCATACAGTAGGCCTAGTAAAAACCAAACAGTAGGACTAATAAAACCATACAATAGGCCTAGTAAACCAAACAGTAGGCCTAATAAAAACATACAGTATGCCTAATAAAAACCATACAGTATGCCTAATAAAAAACATACAGTAGGCATAGTAAAACCATACATTAGGCCTAATAAAAAAACATACAGTAGGCTTAATGAAACCCATACAGTAGGCATAATAAAAACATACTGTAGGGCTAATAAAAACATACAGTAGGCCTAATAAAACATACAGTATTCCCAATAGAAACATACATTAGGCCTAATAAAGACCATACAGTAGGCCTAATAAAAACATACAGTATGCCTAATAAAAACCATGCAGTAGGCCCTAATACAACCCATACATCAGGCCTAATAAAATCTAATAAAATAAACACTTTGCCCATTGCTGTGTGTGAGAGAGAGAGAGCGAGAGACAGAGACAGAGAGAGAGAGAGCGAGAGAGAGAGTAGTGGAGCTTGAAATGGAGTAAAATTAAATTTCACACATTCTAACAGGGGTTTAGGAGAGTCAAACAATACAAACAAACACACACACATAAACACAGATGTGAAAATGCACACACACACACATACAGATTATACACACAGATGCTACGCTGACAGACACTGTAGAGCGTGCAAGCACACACAAACACACATACAGGGGCACACAAAATAGACTGTGGAGATTTCACAGTCATCTTATGAGGACTTATGAGCTTGTACATGTACACCGTTTCAAGTCTATGCACAAACACATATGTACACACACACACACACACACACACACACACACACACACACACACACACACACACACACACACACACACACACACACACACACACACACACACACACACACACACACACACACACACACACACACTGTTGTAGAAAGCTCTGTCTCTGTCAGTGGATACAGCTTAGCATGGCTGTCAATTGTCCCTAAGAATACTATTCTGCCTGAATAGGCTGAAATGGGGTGCAAATTCAAATGAAATTTGAATATTAATGTTGCAATATACATATCATTACCACACCGAAGCAGGAAATCTAACTATAAATGAAGGAATCTCTTTCTGTGTGTGTGTGTATGCACGTGTGTATGTGTGTGCGCGCGCGTGTGTGTGCGTGCATGTGCGTGTGTGTGTGTGTGTGCGCGCATGTGCGTGCGCGTGTGCATGTGTATGTGTGTGTGCGTGCGTGTCTGTGCGTGTGTGTGCATGCGTGTGCATGTGCGTGCGTGTGTGTGTGTGCATGTGCGTGTGTATGTGTGTGTGTGTGTGCGCGTGTGTGTGTCTGTGTGTGTGTGTATGTGTGTATGTGTGTGTGTGCATGCGTGTGCATGCGTGTGCATGTGCGTCTGTATGTGTGTGCGTGCGTGCGTGCGTGCGTGTGTGTGTGCATGTGTGTGCATGTGCGTGTGTATGTGTGTGTGTGTGTGTGTGTGTGTGTGTGTGTGTGTGTGTGTGTGTGTGTGTTATGTACCATGACCTTGTTTGCTCCTGTGTCACTGGGCATGCAGGTGAGGGCTACTAATTGGCTAATTGCTGCTGATTGGTTACCTGCTGGCAGCTTAAAACCAGCCTGTCAGTCACACATGCAGGCTGTCTGTGGCTAGAGGGAGAGTTGTCACGTTCTTCCATTCTTTGTACTTTAGTTTGTACCAGTAATTTCTTGTTAGAGTAGTATTTTGATTTTAAGCACAGGTTTTGGTGTTGGTTTGCACATAGGTTGCGTGCCTTTGAGCCAGGGTCGTAACAGTTGGGCACTCGTCCGGGATATTTACCCCTAGAAATTGTTTGGTGTTTTTTTTGTTTTGTTTTGCATGGTGTGTCATGGTGTGGGTGGTGTTCGTTACATGTTGTGTAACGTGGGGGCTGGAGCCGTTCATCAAACAGGTGAGTATGCCCTTATTTGTTTGTAATTTGATGTGACTACTTAATGCTGTTAAAATATATAGTTTAGTGCACACCACAGGTAGATAGGGACATTATTTTCTGGTTGTTGGTTAGCTTCCTGTGCACCACATACTCCTGGGGCAGTCAGAGAAGTGATTAGCACCATCTACTTGTCTTGTACCATACCATGTACTGGACGGGTGGATGGTCAAATATGATCTTTGGCTGGTAGCAGGTGTGGTTGAAGAGGGTTAGATATACAGGGCATTAGCTTAAGGGTAGGTAGAATAGGGGTCCAGAAAACACAGGTAGTGTGGTAGGGCCTGATTTAGTGTTTCTTAGGGTAGACATGTTGTGAGGTTCGCCTTTCCCTGGACCTTTAATTCCCTGTTCTCCTCACTTCTCCAGCCCCCACCCTCGCGCTCGTTTAGCCTCGTCTGCTCTTCAGCAGCCCACACCCTTGGACTATCTGTCAGTATCTGTTTGATTGGTTCGTGCCGAACACACTCTTCTAGTTCAAGTATCAATTACCTTCACGCACCTGATGTGTATTCTAATTAGCGCCCCTGTGGGCTTTAAATACCTCGCTCTTCCCCTCAGTCCTTGTCGGGTCGTTCCGTATCATATCTCTATCAGCAAACTCCTACGGGAGGTTCTCAATCTGTAGGCTCCTACGGGAGTTTCTGTTTCTGTCTGTTATGCTGTTTCATCTCCGGCGTGAGATGCGCTCAAGCCTTCGCCACCTGTCGCCGTTTGCCTGGAGGGAGACACTGTACTGCGCTCTCTAATCCTCTACGGGAGGTATTCCAGTGTTCCACTCCAGACCTCCGAGCCAGACGCGCTCTTCACTCCAGACGCGCATTCAGACGCGCATCCAGACGCACTCCAGACGCGCATCCAGACTCCGCGCCAGACGCGCTCTTCACTCCAGACGCGCATCCAGACGCGCATCCAGACTCCGCGCCAGATGCGCTCTCCGTACCGGCGCGTACTCCAAGCAGACGCGCACCACTCAGACCTCCGCGCCAGATGCGCTCTCCGTACCGGCGCGTACTCCAAGCAGACGCGCACCACTCAGACCTCCCCGCCAGATGCGCTCTCCGTACCGGCGCGTACTCCAAGCAGACGCGCACCACTCAGACCTCCGCGCCAGATGCGCTCTCCGTACCGGTGCGTACTCCAAGCAGACACGCACCACTCAGACCTCCGCGCCAGATGCGCTCTCCGTACCGGCGCGTACTCCAAGCAGACGCGCACCACTCAGACCTCCGCGCCAGATGCGCTCTCCGAGCCGGCGCGCTCTCCTCCAGACGTCTAGCCTGCGCCCTCCTACTCCTCCCTGTAAGCAGCTCCAGTCCTCGCCCTGTCCAAGGCCTTAACCCTGTTTCTCTCTGTCCCTGTCTCCAGCCCGCCTCCGCGGGCCTCTGTTCCTGTTCCCCACCAGTGCCCCAGTCCCTCGCCCAGTCAAAGGCCTTAACCCTGTTTTCTATGTCCCTGTCCCCAGCCCGCCTCCGCGGGTCTCTGTCCCTGTTTCCCCTCTCTAGTCCTCCTAGTCCTCCCTGTCCAGTCCTTCTAGTCCTCCTAGTCCTCCCTGTCCAGTCCTTCTAGTCCTCCTAGTCCTCCCTGTCCCCAGCCCGCCTCCGCGGGCCTCTGTCCCTGTTTCCCCTCTCTAGTCCTCCTAGTCCTCCCTGTCCAGTCCTCCTAGTCCTCCTAGTCATCCCTGTCCAGTCCTCCTAGTCCTCCCTGTTCCTGCCTTGTCCCTTGCCCTGGCCCTGTCCTTTAGCCTTTCCCTTGCCTTCCCCTTAGCCAGCTCGCCTCTTAAAGGCACTGTGCCTATTTTTCCCAAGTTCCTGTTTTCCTGTAATTTGTGTTCTCCCTTAAAGGGACAGTGCCGTTTTCTGTTGTTTTCAATAAATGCCCAGTTCTTGGCTTACTCTCATACCTGTCTTGTGTTGTGCGATTGGGGTCGGTTACAAACCATAACAGTACGACCCGACCAGTCGACGACCCCAGCCAGCACAGACGGTGTATGTTTAGTTTGCCTTTTTTTTTTTTTCTCTAGTTCCCCTGTTAGCCTTGTTATTTCCCCTGTTGACTTCCCTGTTAGCTCCCCTGTTAGCCTGTTAGTCTCCCCTGTTAGCTCCCCTGTTAGCCCTTGTTAGTTCCCCTGTTGACTTCCCTGTTAGCTCCCCTGTTAGCTTGTTAGTTCCCCTGTTGACTCCCCTGTTTGCTTCCCTGTTAGCCTCGTTAGCTCCCTTGCAGCTAGCATAGGCCCTGTAGCTAGCCATGCCCAGGCAGCTAACCCGGTCCCTCTGCATGGCCTCCACTTTTTGTGTAGCCTTCCCCACTGCTAGGACTGCCCTTTCAGCTAGCAAGGTCAGTTTCCCCACTGCTAGGACTGCCCCTTCAGCTAGCAAGGTCAGTTTTCCCCACTGCTAGGACTGCCCTTTCAGCTAGCAAGGTCAGTTTTCCCCACTGCTAGGACTGCCCTTTCAGCTAGCAAGGTCAGTTTTCTCCCACTGCTAGGACTGCCCCTTCAGCTAGCAAGGTCAGTTTCCCCACTGCTAGGACTGCCCCTTCAGCTAGCAAGGTCGGTTTTCCCCACTGCTAGGACTGCCCTTTCAGCTAGCAAGGTCAGTTTTCCCCACTGCTAGGACTGCCCCTTCAGCTAGCAAGGTCAGTTCCCCACAGCTAGGACTGTCCTTCCAGCTAGCTTGTTTCTCTCATGCTGGTCCAGCCTCGTCTGCCAGCCTAGCACCGGCAGCTAGCGCAGCCTCTATGTTAATGTAGCAGTACAGCTAGCATAGGCCCTGTAGCTATCAGTGCCCTGGCAGCTACCCTTTCCCTCTGCTAGCCCCTTCCCTGTTCCCCTCTCCAGTGCCCCTGTTCCAGCCCTGTCTGCTAGCCTAGCTCCGGCAGCTAGCGCAGCCTCTATGTTAATGTAGCAGTACAGCTAGCATAGGCCCTGTAGCTATCAGTGCCCTGGCAGCTACCCTTTCCCTCTGCTAGCCCCTTCCCTGTTCCCCTCTCCAGTGCCCCTGTTCCAGCCCTGTCTGCTAGCCTAGCTCCGGCAGCCAGCGCAGCCTCTATGTTAGCGTAGCATTACAGCTAGCATAGGCCCTGTAGCTATCTGTGCCCTGGCTGTTACCCCTCAGCTCCTCTAGTTACCCTTCAGCTCCTCTAGTTACCCCTCGGCTTCCCTAGTTACCCCTCGGCTACCCTGCCCCTTTGCTAGCCCCGCTTTTGGTGTAGCTTCCCCGCTAGCATGGCCCAATTTTTGTTGCCTTGTCATTTCCCCTGCCCCTCTGTCTGTATTTTTTGGTCGCCCGGTGGCTCCCGTGGAGGGGGGAGTACTGTGAGGTTCGCCTTTCCCTGGACCTTTAATTCCCTGTTCTCCTCACTTCTCCAGCCCCCACCCTCGCGCTCGTTTAGCCTCGTCTGCTCTTCAGCAGCCCACACCCTTGGACTATCTGTCAGTATCTGTTTGATTGGTTCGTGCCGAACACACTCTTCTAGTTCAAGTATCAATTACCTTCACGCACCTGATGTGTATTCTAATTAGCGCCCCTGTGGGCTTTAAATACCTCGCTCTTCCCCTCAGTCCTTGTCGGGTCGTTCCGTATCATATCTCTATCAGCAAACTCCTACGGGAGGTTCTCAATCTGTAGGCTCCTACGGGAGTTTCTGTTTCTGTCTGTTATGCTGTTTCATCTCCGGCGTGAGATGCGCTCAAGCCTTCGCCACCTGTCGCTGTTTGCCTGGAGGGAGACACTGTACTGCGCTCTCTAATCCTCTACGGGAGGTATTCCAGTGTTCCACTCCAGACCTCCGAGCCAGACGCGCTCTTCACTCCAGACGCGCATTCAGACGCGCATCCAGACGCACTCCAGACGCGCATCCAGACTCCGCGCCAGACGCGCTCTTCACTCCAGACGCGCATCCAGACTCTGCGCCAGATGCGCTCTCCGTACCGACGCGTACTCCAAGCAGACGCGCACCACTCAGACCTCCGCGCCAGATGCGCTCTCCGTACCGGCGCGTACTCCAAGCAGACACGCACCACTCAGACCTCCGCGCCAGATGCGCTCTCCGTACCGGCGCGTACTCCAAGCAGACGCGCACCACTCAGACCTCCGCGCCAGATGCGCTCTCCGTACCGGCGCGTACTCCAAGCAGACGCGCACCACTCAGACCTCCGCGCCAGATGCGCTCTCCGAGCCGGCGCGCTCTCCTCCAGACGTCTAGCCTGCGCCCTCCTACTCCTCCCTGTAAGCAGCTCCAGTCCTCACCCTGTCCAAGGCCTTAACCCTGTTTCTCTCTGTCCCTGTCTCCAGCCCGCCTCCGCGGGCCTCTGTTCCTGTTCCCCTCCAGTGCCCCAGTCCCTCGCCCAGTCCAAGGCCTTAACCCTGTTTTCTATGTCCCTGTCCCCAGCCCGCCTCCGCGGGTCTCTGTCCCTGTTTCCCCTCTCTAGTCCTCCTAGTCCTCCCTGTCCAGTCCTTCTAGTCCTCCTAGTCCTCCCTGTCCAGTCCTTCTAGTCCTCCTAGTCCTCCCTGTCCCCAGCCCGCCTCCGCGGGCCTCTGTCCCTGTTTCCCCTCTCTAGTCCTCCTAGTCCTCCCTGTCCAGTCCTCCTAGTCCTCCTAGTCATCCCTGTCCAGTCCTCCTAGTCCTCCCTGTTCCTGCCTTGTCCCTTGCCCTGGCCCTGTCCTTTAGCCTTTCCCTTGCCTTCCCCTTAGCCAGCTCGCCTCTTAAAGGCACTGTGCCTATTTTTCCCAAGTTCCTGTTTTCCTGTAATTTGTGTTCTCCCTTAAAGGGACAGTGCCGTTTTCTGTTGTTTTCAATAAATGCCCAGTTCTTGGCTTACTCTCATACCTGTCTTGTGTTGTGCGATTGGGGTCGGTTACAAACCATAACACATGTGGTGGGCCGGTTTTGACTGCAGTTTAGATGTAGAAGCGTAAGTAGTCATATCAGGTTATGAGGGGCACCTGTTTGAATTTGTTTGTTGTATTTATTTTGTTTGTTTTGAGTGTTTGGTTAGCCTACCTGACCTCCTGCGTGTATGACACATCTATTTATTTCAGGGTGGTTGTTTTTTTTTAATTTTTTTGCAAACTAGAAAGGTGCGCTCCGTAGAGCACACATTTCCACCGCGTCTCCTTATGGTTATTGGTATTGGCATTAGCATTCTTTATGGTTCTTCAGTGGTTCTTCAGTGGTTCTGTAGTGTTTCTTCAGTGGTTCTTTAGTGTTTCTTCAGTCGTTCTTTAGTGGTTCTTCAGTGGGTCTCAGGTGATTTGTGTGTATGCTAGGGTGTTTATGGTGGCTCTAAAGTGAACACGTTGTGCCGCTGGTGCAGTAGGGATGGCTTCCGTGAAGGATTTTGTTGATCACCCTTCGGATGAGTTGTTGGAAAGGTTTTCCAAGGAACAGCTTCTGGAGCTTGCTGTGCACTACAAGGTGGAGCTTACTGCCGGTGAGAAGCGTTTGAAACCGACTGCCTTGAGTGCTTTGAGGGTTTTTCTCATTAGGGAGCAGGTGCTTGTGGCGAGGGTGGAGGAGCCTCCTTTGTCTGACGCGTCTCCGCTACTATCTGGTGCAGAGGGTGAGTGGAGGATTAGGGAGTTGGAGTTTAAGGAAAGGCAGCTACAGCAAGATCGTGAGGAGAGGAGAGAGGAGCGTGAGCTTAAGGAGCGTGAGCTTAAGGGGAGAGAGAGGAGAGAGGAGCGTGAGCATGAGCGTGAACTTAAGGAGCGTGAGTTTAAGGAGAAACAAATGTTGCTGGAGCACGAGCGTGCGCAGAAGGAGCTTGAATATAAGCATGCTGCCTTGCAGGCGGGTGCTCTGCCTTCAGAGTCGCGTTCTGGTTTTGATGTCGGCAGGAATATTAGGATGGTGCCTACTTTTGTTGAGAAGGATGTGGAAAGGTATTTTCCCCTTTTTGAACGGGTGGCAACCACGTTGAAGTGGCCTGATACGGCCTGGAGGCTGCTGCTGCAGTGTGTTCTTGTTTGTAAGGCGCAAGAAGCCTATACTGCTCTGTCCCTTGAACAAAGTGCTGACTATGAGCTTGTTAAAGCTTCCATATTGAGGGCTTATGAGTTAGTCCCCGAGGCCTATCGTCAGCGTTTTAGAGGTTATCGCAGGTTGGAGGGACAGTGTTATGTTGAATTTGGAAGAGAGAAGGAGAACCTGTTTGACAGGTGGTGCACCTCTCAGAAAGCAGAGTCAAGAGAGCAGCTTAGACAGTTGATTCTCCTAGAGGAATTTAAAAGATGTGTTCCTGATACCGTTTCCACTCATCTAAACGAGCGTAGGGTATCGAAGATAGGCGACGCTGCTGTCTTCGCTGAGGAGTTTGTGTTGACACACAAGTCCGTTTTTTTGGAGGACTACCGTGTTGAGTCCAGGGATAGGCGTCCTGTTCAGGGGGGCCGTTTCCCAAAACCTGTCTGCTGGTCAGTTAACTTCACCTCCTAGGCGGGGTGGTTCCGCTGGTGCATTCCCAGAAGGGGTTATATGTTTCTACTGTAAAAAGCCTGGTCATATCGTTGCTGGGTGCCCGGTGCTTGAACAGAAAAATTTCAGAACGGTGGCTCTGGTAGAAACCATATGCAGAACACCTATGCCAACGTTAGAGGGTGATGGGGAAAGTATCAAACGTGTGGACAAAGAGCTTGAGGGTTCCTCAAGATTTATGATGGATGGATTTGTTTCCCTGACTAATGCACTAGAGTCCAAACAGGCTATAACAATTTGGAGAGATACCGGTGCTTTTCAGTCCCTCATTCTGGAGGGGATTTTGCCGTTTTCGGAAAACTCTTCTTTGCATTCCGGTGTCGTTGTTCGGGGCTTTGGAGGTGGATTTGTGGATGCACCTTTGCATGAGGTCACACTCAATTCTCCCTTGGTATCAGGCAATGTTGTTGTGGGGGGAATGTTCTCACATTCCCATAACAGGGTGTCCGCGGATCCTTAAAAAGTCTTAAAAGGTCTTAAATTTGTTTATCAATAATTAAGGCCTTAGTTTGTCTTAAAATGTCTTAAATCCATTTTCAGAGGTCTTAGAAATGCCATAGAAAGGAAAGATAAAATGCCATGTCATCTTATGTTTTATTATGAAATCTGGGGGAAAACGGTTAACGGGAGATAAAGTTTGACTTTTCATTGACCGTGTTGTAGAATCACGCAGACCGGAATGGGGCGGAACCAACACAACTCCTTGTGTAATGTGTTGGCCGGGGAACCAACGGAGTATAGCTAACGTTAGCAAGGCGAAGCGATAACGCTAACGTTACGTTTAGTTTAGGTTAGTTTAGCATTTGCACTCGTTAATATGGGAAAGTGCCAATTTAACGAGAACTGGCTCGACAATCCACTGATTGCGCGATGGTTGGTCCCAGTCAAATACCATCATAAGCCCCGCTGCAACAAAAAAAAGAGCAGTCGCGTCGCACATGCTGAGCGCTCTGCAAAAACCGCCTGCAAACTACTATTTCGCATTTATTTTCGGCCCCTGCCTCCACACCAGCTGCGCCATCTCAGGTAGGACTATACCATCTGCACCAACAGAAGTCCGGATAACATTCGGCTCCACGCCAAAGCTTGAAGCTGAGGTCTTAACGAAAATAATCTATTCACGGATGTAAACAAGGACACGTTTGTGTTTATGTTCGATGAGAGCTTCACCCGCTATGTATTTATTCCTCCCACCCACCCCCTCCTAATGACGTACAGTATCCTCCCATGTATGTTAGGATCTATGGGTAACAGTACTGTATATTTGCATATCGTATATGTCACAAATGTAACGGTACAGTACTATATACCTGTATGTCCCTATGCCATAAATGTCATGTATGTTGAGTATGTCATAAATGTCACTATGAATTGAAAATGGGGGACCCTGATGTAAACAAGACAAACGTCTTTCTCTGGTCTGCATCCCCTTAACAATTGTGTGTATTGAGCCGTACTGTATTGTACCCATTCTGCAATCTGTTAAACAAATTATTCATTCATTCAACCAAAACCACAAAAACAAAACAACTGGATGAATGAATGAAAACTTTATTTAACAGATTGCAGAATGGGTACAATACAGCACGGCTCAATACACACAATTGTTAAGGGGATGCAGACCAGAGAAAGACGTGTGTCTTGTTTACATCAGGGTCCCCCATTTTCAATTATAGTGACATGACATTTATGACATACTCAACATACATGACATCATGACATTAATGGCATAGGGACATACATGACATACAGGTATACTATATAGTACTGTAGTGTTACAATTGTGACATATACGATATGCAAATATACAGTACTGTTACCCAGAGATCCTAACAGAAAATATATACATATGATGGGGAGGAGACTGTACATTAGGAGGGGGGGGGGGGGGGGGGGGTTTGGACATTTACGGTGCCCAGTTTCTAATTGCAGCCTCCCGTAGGTGCTCTTTAAGAGCGGTTTTGAATGTGGGCAGGGGTAAAGTGGGTTTTAGGAGTGAGGTTAAGCAGTAGTCTGACCAGTTTGTTTTGAGATGTTTGTAATCTTGTTTTTAGGGCCTTTGAGGTGCTTTGGTACCATGAGGTGCAAGCATAGTCGTAGTACCCTTGAATGAGTGCTCCTGTTAGAGTCTTCAGAGTATTCTTGTTTACCAGAGAGGAGATCCGGCACAAGAATCTTGTTTGTTGGTTGACTTTTTTGATACCCTGGGGAGGGTGGTAATAGTTATGTGTTCTGACAGTGGCTGCTTGGCCCCTGGTATATTTTGTATAGCTATATTTGCTATTTATGTTTGGTCACCCCTTTGTTGAAATTCATCCAATCCAGTTACTCCTTTAAGTTCAAGATTTTTAAGTTTCCAAGTTATGTTTTAATAAACATCTTTGGACCAATGTGTCCCTAAACTTAAACTAATTGGTGTCGTTGCATGATTTTTGTTATTGTGAAATTGGTATTAAATTTTATTCTGAGTGGCATTAAAAAGTCTTAAAAAGCATTAAATCTGACTGGGCTAAACCTGCAGATACCCTGCATAAGAGGGGTGTCCTTCATTCTAGGGAATTATTTGGCTGGTGACAAAGTGTTGGCTACTCCAGTTGTAACTCCCATTCCTATGGTTTCTGAGGTCCCTAATGAGCTGGCACAGAAACATCCAGGAGTGTTCCCTGTGTGTGCTGTGACACGGGCAATGTCAAAGGACAAAAGTGATGTTGTTGATACTTCGACTTGGGACATTACACTTAGTGACACATTCTTTGTTGGGTTGAAAAGTGTACCTGTTGAGAATATTGGAAAGCACACTGTGGATGTACCTCTGCATAATGATTCTCTTGATTGTGCCTTTGTGTGAAACCAGAGTTGACATGCGTGCCGGAGAGGCATGTGGCAGGAGATGATCTGGCAGTGCAGTGTCTCAAGGTCTTCCCAGCCTGTACGGTGGCTGAGGCCACGAACGAATTGGAGGATGAGTGTGGGAAGGATGCTATGAGAGATGCTGTGGATTCATGTGACACCGTTCTAGTTGAAGAGGCTACTAGGCCTGACTTAGGCTGCCAGCCTTCCCACAGTAGCTCTTTTGTCCCTGATGTTTCACTTGTGGGCAGGGATGGTCCCAGTATGTCAGTTGATGATTCTGACATTGATTCACGTGTCCACACTGATTCTCTGCCATGCACTAGGTGTGATAGTCAACCTAGTTACCTGTGTCCTGTGGAGCAGGAGCCGCCTTCGCAGCCTGGTCTGTTGAGTGGCAGCCATTTTGATCAGGACAATGTTATTTTGTGGGACGCCATTTTAGATGGTGTTCCAGACGTTTTTGTGACTGACGTATTGCCATGTTCCAGGGACGGTGGGGCTGTACCTGAGGCGGTACATCCTACTCTGGATGTTCACGGTTTGCAGTATCCTGAACTGCCAGTGCCAGGTGGGATGGATATGGGCGTGGTGGTGGTTTTACACAGCATTGGCAAATGTTCCACAGTGGGGAGCATATGACACGGTTGGTGGTCATGTTCGACAGGGGCCGGCCCGTTATCGCTGTTGTGGATACTGCAAACCGTGAACATCCAGAGTAGGATGCACCGCCTCAGGTACAGCCCCACCGTCCCTGGAACATGGCAATACATCAGTCACAAAAGCGTCTGGAACACCATCTAAAATGGCGTCACACAAAATAACATTGTCCTGATCAAAATGGTTGCCACTCATCAGACCAGGTTGCGAAGGCGGCTCCTGCTCCACAGGACACAGGTAACTAGATAGATAGATAGATAGATAGATAGATAGATAGATAGATAGATAGATAGATAGATAGATAGATAGATAGATAGATAGATAGATAGATAGATAGATAGATAGATAGATAGATAGATAGATAGATAGATAGATAGATAGATAGATAGATAGATAGATAGATAGATAGATAGATAGATAGATAGATAGATAGAAATTTTATTGCCATTTCAACACTGTTGATTGGGATTTGTCTTGGTGCCACGTACAGTACAGACAATGTTAAAAACATACAATATAAAAACACAAGAGTACAATATAAAAACACAAGAATACAATATAAAAACACAAGAGTACAATCCCCACAATAAAGAGTTTTACACAAACAATTAAAAAGAAAAAAATGCTACAATACCTAAAATAAATTGCTCAGTGTACCAGTTTTAAAGTGCATATTGCCTTAAAGTGCATGTTGGCTGGTGCTAGCCCTTGTTGTGCAAAGTGCCTGTACATTTGTACTTGAGTTCAGGTGACGGACAGCCTCGGGATATGTACTGTTTTTAAAACGGGATGTCCTGCACCTGAGACTTTGGAGTCTTCTGCCAGAGGGAAGGGGGTTAAAGAGGTCGTAAGCAGGGTGAGAAGGGTCCCTGATCACCTTTTCCCCTTTCCGCCGGATTTGTGTGGCATAAATGGAGGCCACAGAGGGGAGCTCACAGCCGATGATTTTTGTACGTTCTAAATGTCCCCTATCATGGACGGTGGTGTTTCCGTACCACACAGTCAATGAGAAGGTAAGGACACTCTCTACAGTGGCTCTATAAAAACTGAGCATCGCCTCCCTGGACACGCCAAACTTTTTAAGCTGGCGCAGGGAGTGGAGTGACTAGCACACCTAGTGCATGGCTGGGAAGACCTTGAGACACTGCGCTGCCAGATCATCTCCTGCCACATGCCTATCCGGCACGCATGTCAACTCTGGTTTCACCACCGGGCCTGACACAAAGGCACAATCAAGAGAATCATTATGCAGAGGTACATCCACAGTGTGCTTTCCAAAATTCTCAACAGGTACACTTTTCAATTCAACAAAGAATGTGTCACTAAGTGTAATGTCACAAGTCGAAGTATCAACAACATCACTTTTGTCCTTTGATATTGCCCGTGTCACAGCACACACAGGGAACACTCCTGGATGTTTCTGTGCCAGCTCATTAGGGACCTCAGAAACCACAGGAATGGGAGTTACAACTGGAGTAGCCAACACTTTGTCACCAGCCAAATCATTCCCTAGAATGAAGGACACCCCTCTTATGGGAATGTGAGAACATACCCCCACAACAACATTGCCTGATACTAAGGGATAATTGAGTGTGACCTCATGCAAAGGTGCATCCACAAATCCACCTCCAAAGCCACAAACAACGACAAGCTGCTGGAGCCAACCTAACGTTAGCTGGCTCCAGCAGATCGACAAGCTGCTGGAGCCAGCTAACGTTAGCTTGCTGAGGCTATTAGCACATCGACAAGCTGCTGGAGCTCCCGATGCTGGTTGAAGTGGAGCTAGGTAGCCAGCAGCTAACGGTAGCTGGCTCCAGCAGCTTGTCGATCTGCTGGAGCCAGCTAACGTTAGGTTGCTGAGGCTATTAGCACATCGACAAGCTGCTGGAGCTCCCGATGCTGGTTGAAGTGGAGCTAGGTAGCCAGCAGGCTAAATGCTCCCGACGACATCGACAAGCTGCTGGAGCCAGCTAACGTTAGCTTGACTGGTTGCTGGCTAACTAACATGGCTACTCGTCCCGGGAGATAACGGCGCTGCCTGGCTGGTTGTTGGCTAACTAACGTGGCTACTCGTCCCGGGAGATAACGCTCCTCAACATTATATAGACAGGTCATGTTTTGTAAACTGACGTTATGTTTAGAATGGAATGAATACATGGGTCGGGAAAGATAGTTAGCCCAAAGCTAATCCGGAAGGGCAGCTAACAGTAGCTACTGTCTAACTGTGATGCATTTTCTGTTTGCAGTCCAATGTTCACCAAAACACACACCCACACACTTATAATTTGTTCCTCAACGTTATATAGACAGGTCATGTTTTGTAAACTGACGTTATGTTTAGAATGGAATGAATACATGGGTCGGGAAAGATAGTTAGCTCAAAGCTAATCCGGAAGGGCAGCTAACAGTAGCTACTGTCTAACTGTGATGCATTTTCTGTTTGCAGTCCAATGTTCACCAAAACACACACCCACACACTTATAATTTGTTCCTCAACGTTATATAGACAGGTCATGTTTTGTAAACTAACTTTATGTTTAGAATGGAATGAATACATGGGTCGGGAAAGATAGTTAGCTCAAAGCTAATCCGGCCTGTTTAACCACTAGCTTCTGTTAGCTAATGAAGGCTAATGCTGGCTGAGCAAGGAAACTAACAGTAAACGTTTTTACATGAAATACAGCCCAAAAACCCTGCTGACAAACGTTTGCTTATTAAATACATTCTATACTATAATAATACAAACGTTTCATTGCCTCTCTGTGCCGACAAAGTTGTTTAAATAAGGGGAGAAAAGTAGCTAAAACCAATGTATTTGGACGGGACAGGAAGTACTATTGGCAACCGGAAGTCAGCCGGAAGTGCCTACTTTCAATTTGTGCAAGTGGAGAATTGCTGAGGACCCAGCGGGGGGAGGGGGGTTTGGTGTCGATTGGCCAGATGGGGGCGCTATAGTGTATGTCTTTCTTCCCTTCGCATATCTCGAGAACCGCTCCTCCGATCGGCTTCGCGCTCTCGGCGAATGTATTGAGGACCCGGGGGAGATATTCAAATGAATATAAGATAACATGTTCCGTTAGTGATGTCTTTGAGGAAACTCAGAGCAGGACAAAGGAGGGGGAGGGGAGCTGGGGAGGTACATGCAGGGCAATAGACATGACAGTAAGAATACATGAGAATTAAAGATAAGATAAAAGATAAGCCTACAGTACAAAATAAAATATGAATACAAAAAATAAAGGTGAAATATAGGTATGCTGCTAACATATACCTTGTTGCTGCTAACATAATACCTTGCATTGTATGCGTTTGTATAGATATAATATACGTTGTGTATTATGTTTAGTCTATAGTTTAGTTTATAGTTTTAGTTTATCGCTCTATTGATAATAATAGCACAATGACAGGTGAGACATGTGTTGCTCTATTGATAATAATAACAACACAATGTGTGTATATACACACAGCCCCCCCCCCCTCCCCCCCACCCGCTATCATATACAGATTATATCTAATATATATATATATTAAATCAACTCCATGTGCAAATATATATACAGCTAACTCAGTCTACTATGTACAATGTGCAGTGTTTCATGCTGAGTCTACCCTGGTATAAATAAACAGATTAAGCGGATTAAATATAAAATATGCATTTACAAATAGAATCCAAATTATGAGGTGATGTGTGAGTCCTTGTGCAGCGTGCGCAAGAGTCCAGATTCACGTTTCATATACAACATTCATACTGGTCTGTTCTATCACAACTAGCAGGTGATTATCACAAAATGACAACATGGCCAATAGGCTGTGGCAGCCGGGTGCCATATTGGTTGGCAAGACATGAGAATAATATGAATAAGGTATGCACACATGAACACACACACTCACACACACACACACACACACACACACACACACACACACACACACACACACACACACACACACACACACACACACACACACACGCACGCACGCACGCACGCACGCACACACGCACACACACACACACACACACACACACACACACACACACACACACACACACACACACACACACACACACACACACACACACACACACACACACACACACACACACACACACACACACACACAGACACACACACACACACAGTGGCTCACAGCAGTGACAGCCTGTTATCAGTAATTAGTCTGCAATTGTCAGAGGTGATGACAGCTGTCAAAAGTTAGCTGTGGTGTGTGTGTGTGTGTGTGTGTGTGTGTGTGTGTGTGTGTGTGTGCGTGCGTGTGCGTGTGCGTGTGTGTGTGTGTGTGTGTGTGTGTGTGTGTGTGTGTGTGTAAAATAGTAATAGTTCTCTGTATATCTCTCCAAGTAAACAGTATTAAAATAGTAATATGTATCTCCAACTAAAGTGCTTGTTTGTTTTCAGGTATAATCCGCACGGCTCTCCCCAGCATGGACCGCGAGGCTCGCCAGGAGTACGATGTGCTCATCCAGGCCAAGGACATGGGGGGCCACATGGGGGGGCTCTCAGGGACCACAGAGGTCAAGATCACCCTCACTGATGTCAACGACAACCCCCCTAAATTCCCCCAGAGTGAGTACTGATCACCAGTCTGTCTATCTGTC
>NC_140173.1:93871384-94053833 GCF_963971535.1 Notolepis coatsorum
AATCAAACCAAAACATAATTTTGAGGCATCAAAATAGTTTAAAATTATTTTCTTTTTCTCTCTGTATAGATGCATACTTCAAACAAATCAAATCAAAACTTTGCCATCAAACTCTCGCCTCGCACAGCTTTTTAGACACAGAAACATATGGTCAAGCTTTACATGCGTTGCACTCCGCCTCCCATTTGTCTTGACCGGGACGGTAAATTGGGAATTATCTCTGCAGTTAATCTGTAATGTACATTCGCTTTGGCATTGTGAGCAGAATCAATGCTGGCCCGATCTGTCCGCTTCCTCCTCTGTTTGTGTGCGAGCGCAGTAGCTCCGCCCACAAAGCACTGAAAGCAGTCTTCTCTGGGAATACGTCTTATGCAACAGAGTAGGCCTACCGTAGTATTCGGTGCAATGCGCCAGTCAATTTAAGTTTATTTGTCCCGTGAAAAACAATAAAACCCGAACCGTTTCATGAATTTATAAAAAAAAAAAATCAATGTCCGGGCAAAAGAGGACGTTTGGTCACCCTACTGTAGCTAGCGTAGAGTAGCGTTACATATTAAAGCTGTCATATGTAGCCAGTGTAGCGTAACATTTAGGGTTGGTTACCGAATTCGGTACTTTTGAGGTACCGAACCGAAACACGTCGGTACTACAGAGTATCGATTCAAGTGAGATACCACTTTTTTTTTTTTTTTTTTTTTTTTTCACGACTGAGGTAGGTAAATTAAATTTCTTGAGACTAAAGTACCAAAAAAAGGTACCGTTGGGTACCGGTATCGATTCGCAGGTACCGGTACCGTATCGTTTCAAATGTGAAAGCATTACATATTAAAGGCATAGTTCTGAGGGTAGCAAGTTTACATTTACATTTAGTAATTTAGCTGATGCTTTTATCCAAAGCTACTTACAAATTGTGAACAAGTCAGCAGGAGGGGTACAACTTTGGCAGCTAAGGGTCAGTGGCATTGTTTGTCAAACAGTGTCGAACTTGAATGTTACACTCTTGAGTGCATAGTAGTATAGACATATCGGCATGATAGGTAGTAAGTATAGTAGCATAGTACTGTAGTAATGTACATAATAGTAAAAGACAGTAAGAAGATTCTTTTTATTTCAGATATTGTTTGAAGAAGTGTGTTTTTAGTCAATGGAGGAAAATTGGACATGTTTCCGCTGTCCTGACTATGGTGGGAGGTTCATTCCACCATCGTGGAGCGAGGACTGAGAATAGCTTGCTTCTCTTTGATGACCTCTTTGGTCTGAGGCGGTCAGAAGATGCAGAGCGTAGGGGTCTTGAGGGTGTGTAGTTAGAAGATGCAGAGCGATGGGGTCTTGAGGGTGTGTAGTTAGAAGATGCAGAGCGTAGGGGTCTGGAGGGTGTGTAGTTAGAAGATGCAGAGCATAGGGGTCTTGAGGGTGTGTAGTTAGAAGATGCAGAGCGAAGGGGTCTTGAGGGTGTGTAGTTAGAAGATGCAGAGCGTAGGGGTCTGGAGGGTGTGTAGTTAGAAGATGCAGAGTGTAGGGGTCTTGAGGGTGTGTAGTTAGAAGATGCAGAGCGTAGGGGTCTTGAGGGTGTGTAGTTAGAAGATGCAGAGCGAAGGGGTCTTGAGGGTGTGTAGTTAGAAGATGCAGAGCAAAGTGGTCTTGAGGGTGTGTAGTTAGAAGATGCAGAGCGTAGGGGTCTTGAGGGTGTGTAGTTAGAAGATGCAGAGCGTAGGGGTCTTGAGGGTGTGTAGTTAGAAGATGCAGAGCGTAGGGGTCTTGAGGGTGTGTAGTTAGAAGATGCAGAGTGTAGGGGTCTTGAGGGTGTGTAGTTAGAGACCATTGACTGGAAGTAGGAGGGAGCTGTTCCCCTCGCTCCATGGTATGTCAGGTCAAGGACCTTGAAGCGGACCTTGACAAATAGGGCTATGGGTTAATCAGAACTATCCCTTCAAAGCCAGGGTGGTCAGCTGTGTATGCATTCTCATCTTTATGTCTGTCAGACACAACAACTCTACTACTGGAAATATCAACACCCCCTCCCACACACACACACACACGCACGCACGCACCCACGCACACACACACACACACACACACACACACACACACACACACACACACACACACACACACACACACACACACACACACACACACACACACACACACACACACACACACACACACACACACACACACACACACACACACACACACACACACACACACACACACACACACACACACACACACACACACACACACACACACACACTGTACAGCTAGCCACCCAGATGGTTTAAATGAGGACGATGATAACTTATTTATTACAGAAAAAAAAAAATGCTCAGGCAGATAAATGGAGAGAGAGAGAGACACACTGACAGAGTGATGGAGAGAGAGACATAGTGACATAGAGAGAGAGAGAGAGAGAGAGAGAGAGAGAGAGAGAGAGAGAGAGAGAGAGAGAGAGAGAGAGAGAGAGAGAGAGAGAGAGAGAGAGAGAGAGAGAGAGAGAGAGAGAGAGAGAGAGAGAGAGAGAAAGAGAGAGAGAGAGAGAGAGAGAGAGAGAGAGAGAGAGAGTGTGAAGAGAGAGACAGTGATGTAGAGATACAGTGATATAGAGAGGGGTGTCGAGAGAGATGGTGAAGAGAGAGAGAGACAGTGAAACATTTCTTTTTAACAAGGCATTTGCCTGAATTATTCTTTTACTTTGAATTTTACTTCTATTCATTTTTATTATTATTATTTATTTTTTAATTTTTTATGTTCTTCCATTTCATTGGTTGTTTTATTCATTGTAATTGTTTTTATTCATTTAACTTTTTATCTTTATCTCCTGTAGCACTTTGAGATTTTCACAAATATAAAGTGCGGTACAAATAGAATTTATTATTATTATTATTATTATTATTATTATTATTATTATTATTATTATTATTATTATTATTATTATTATTATTATTTATTATTATTATTATTATTATTATTATGTAGAGAGAGACAGTGATGTAGAGAGAGACAGTGAAGAGAGAGAGACAGTGATGTAGAGAGGGATGTGATGTATACTGTAGTCTACAGACTGTGTTTTAGCCAGTATACCTGTCTGTATGTACTATACTGTAGTCTACAGACTGTGTTTTAGTTAGGAGGCCTGTCTGTATGAACTATACTGTAGTCTACAGACTGTGTTTTAGCCATGAGGCCTGTCTGTATGAACTATACTGTAGTCTACAGACTGTGTTTTAGCCAGGAGGCCTGTCTGTATGAACTATACTGTAGTCTACAGACTGTGTTTTAGCCAGTGGACCTGTCTGTATGAACTATACTGTAGTCTACAGACTGTGTTTTAGCCAGGAGGCCTGTCTGTATGAACTATACTGTAGTCTACAGACTGTGTTTTAGCCAGTCTGTATGTACTATACGTCACTCCAGCCTACAGTCTGTATTCTGTCAGACAGGGTTTGGTTGGCCAGAAAACAGTTTAGAGTTAAGCTACTTAGAGAGAAAATGAGAGAGGAGCGAGAGATGAGGGATGACAGGGAGGAGAGATGAAAGGAGGGATTTGGGAGGCTGGGCAGGAGAACGGAGGAGAGTAGTTTAGGAGGAGGGATTTGAAAAGATCGATTGAGGCAGGAAGGCGAGAGGAGCACAGGAGAGACGGATGGAGAGAGACGGAGGAGAGGAGAGACTGATGGAGAGAGATGGAGGAGAGGAGAGACGGAAAGAGATGTGGGGAGAGACAGTGGAATGGACAGAGGGCAATTTGGAGACATGAGAGACATGGGAGGAGGAGAGGAGTGGTAGACATTTACATGTTGTCATTTAGCTGACGCTTTTATCCAAAGCGACTTACAAGTTCTGTATGACAAGTCAGCAGGAAGGGTACAACTCTATCAGAACTAAGTAACAATGTTCATCAAACAATGCTGAAACTTGGGTCCTGCAGTGTTGAGTGCATAGTATTAAAGACATATTAATAGGAAGAGTGCATGATAGTATAAGACAGTAAGTGTTTTTGTTTTGTTTTTGTTTTTCATTTCAGATTGATTGAAGTGTGTTTTTAGTCGACGGCAAAAGATTGATCGGGTTTCGGTCGTCCTAACTGAAGTTCGTTCCACTGTGGAGCGAGGACCGAGAATAGGCGGCTTTTCTTTGACCCTCCCGGAGCTTGCATAGGAGTGGGTCTGAGGCGGCCAGAGGATGTAGAGTGGAGGGGTCTTGAGGGTATGTAGTTAGACAGGAGAAGAGGAGAGGAGTGGTATACAGGAGAGGAGAAGAGGAGGAGAGGAGTGGTAGACAGGAGATGAGGAGAGGAGTGGTAGACACGAGAGGAGGAGAGGAGTGGTAGACAGGATAGGAGGAGAGGAGTGGTAGACAGGATAGGAGGAGAGGAGTGGTAGACAGAAGAGACATGGGAGGAGGAGACAGGTGGAATAAGAGATTTTCTTTGTATCCTTGGAAGAAGAGGAGAGGAAAGGAGAGGGGAGGGGAGGAAAGGAGAGAAAATGAGAGGGGAGGGGAGGAAAGGAGAGGAGAGGGGAGGGGGGAAGACAGGAGATGAAAGGAGAGGAAAGGAAATGAAAGGAAAGGAGGGGAGATGAAAGGAAAGGAAATGAAAGGAAAGGAAAGGAGAGGAGATGAAAGCTGAGGAGAGGAAATTAAGGAGAGGAAAGGGGAGGAAGGGAGATGAAAGGAGAGGAGAGGAAAGGATGGAAAGGAAAGGAGAGGAGAGGAGAGGAGATGAGATAAAAGGGGAGGAGAGGGATGAAGAGAAAAGCGATGCTAACTTGTCACCTTTCTGCCGAAATCACCATTTGGATTCCAAAATAGGTCATTTGTGGGATTTTGGTAGATCCAATGAGTTGTTCTTTTTTGGAGGGGGATTGGTTATCTGATTCTTTTCAACTCTGTTATTATAGGTCTGAATGGCATGGAGCTAGCTAGTTAGCTAATCTGCAAACACCGTTATTGCTCTGGATTTCTACCTCATTCATGATCGTTACGGAGTGTCATTGCACCCACCAATAAGATGGGTGCTTCGCATTGCACTTCCCTCCCACATTCTCTATTCAGAATAGACCTGTGATGAACAATACGGGCAAAATTATGTTCAGAAAATGTATAAATAGGGCAATGTCTAACTCTGCCAATATTTGGGTAAAAGACAAGCTGTAGGCGGGCGGGTGGCGCAGCGGACAATGCGCTCGTCACCAACGCAAGAGACACTGGTATCGAATCCAGCTGTCAGCGTTGCTTCCGGCTTGGCCGGCCGTCATACTGGCTCGATTGGCAGAGTCAGCGGGAGGGAAGCCGGTGCGTGGGTCTGGGTCGTTGTGGACAGTGACTCCTACAGTTCGGTCAGGGCGCCTGCACAGCGAGGGAAGGATCTAAGAGAGGTAGTGTGACCTTCCACACGTTATACTCTCCCAGTGAGAGTCCGCGCTGCCAGGTGAAAAGAAGCGGTGGGCTGGCTACACATGTGTCGGAGGAAGCATGTGATAGTCTCCGCCCTCCCAGACCGACGGTAGGGGGTAGAGTGCGCAATGACCAAGAAGGGGATTGGGAATTGGCATAACGACTAACATTGGGAGGGGAGAAAAATGGAAAAAGAAGGTGGAAAAAGATAATTAAAAATTAAAAATAAAAGACAAGCTGTAGAAAGTGGGGCAATCATCAGTCCAGTCTGCAAGAAGACGTTGACTAGATTCATTATGACAACAGACTGCCTGTAGGCTAAACGAGACAGTTGTTATTTTTATATTAGGATTTGTATTTTGCCTACCTATTTATTTAGTTTAATAGTTCATGTATAAACTATGACACAGAGAGCCAGTTCAACCACAGAAGTACACAGGCAGGTGAGCTGAGAGCTTGGCTGTAGGACTAATGTAGTGATTAAGGACAAATAATATAATTGTTTAACATTAATAAACGTATTTGGATAAATGTGCAGTTATTGTAATTTTGCCTTTATACTGATCATTTTGAACTGACAATATATGTATTGCCTATTATTCACATTATTCTATAGCAAAACTGGCTTTAATTAAAATTTAATTAAACTGTGGCATCCACTTCCTTGTCACCTTTTCCACCCCTGGTGAGTCTGTGTCCCTGAGAGGGGGGGGGGGGCGAGCTGGGATGCAGACAGAGAGATGAGAGAGAAGAGCCATAATGGTCTTGTTGTTGTCATTCTGCTAACCAGGTGTCTCCTCCCCTAGACACACACACACACACACCTCTATAGGTACATGTTAGTATCCATACGGCCATACGCAACAGATGGCATTTCTGTTCACATTAATATCCCGTTCCGCTGGACCGGCTTTAGAAGAACCACGTCGAGCAGAAACACATTTTAAAATCCATTTCCGCTAACTTTCCTTCATCACCGTTTACATTCTCCCTGATGGCACCCAGACCGCCGTTTAAAGCCACAACCACAGATCTTTTTACTCACCAAACACTGTGAACCTAAGGGAGGATGTGGCTCAGTGACGCTTCAATTCAATTCAAACCGTTATTTATTCTCGAAAAGGACAATGAGGTCACCCTCATTTTCAATGTTGTCGAGACTTACAGACATTTCAATGCATACATTTCTTTACACACATGGACCACAGCCCTCGTCTCCATCTATATAAACAACATAGGCCAGTTTGCTGGAAACTCCCTAATTCACCTCTATGCTGATGACACAGTCCTGTACACCTCTGGTCCCTCCCCGGATGCTGTCCTGAAAACTCTCCAGGAGAGCTTTCTAAAAATCCAAGCTGGTTTCTCCGCCCTTTGCCTGGTCCTAAACACCAGCAAGACCAAAGTTATGTGGTTCGGCCACAACGGTGCCTCCCAGACTGACACCATTGTAGCCGCCGATGGCAAAAAGCTTGAACTGGTCACCTCCTATAAATACCTGGGAGTGTGGATCGACACCAAACTCTCCTTCTCTCAACACCTAACTAAACTGCAGGCCAAAGTCAAAGCAAGGCTTAGCTTTCTGTATAGGAACCGTACCTCCTTCACTACATCTGCTAAACTCACCCTGGTCCAGATGACTGTGTATTTGACTTTAGCGATGTAATCTACCGCTTGGCCCTTAACACTTTCCGTGCCAGCAGGGGGTGCCAGAAATAGGCGCTTAAGTGCCAATGCTGTAGTCAATGGAGGGCGATCATATTTGCGAACGCATAAACTATATCTTAAATTATGGCTATGTGTCTAATACGCCCGTCGCTCATTTGCAGTCAACATTGTCGAAACGGATTGTTTTTTAATCGGTTAATTTCCGTTTTATACCATTTTGAAAAACGCTATTTTTTTTTTACTTTCAGAAAAAAATAATATTCTGCAGGAATCACGCTTTACTGTAATACGCAAAACACGTTGTAATTTTTCGGCCTATTTATGAATCGTTTTCAAATAAACGCTAGATTATCGATAGTATATGTGTACTTATGCACGCTATAGAAGCGGGCTGAAAAATCGATTATCTTATTTCCTGATCAGCACACACACACTCACAGCCACACACACACATATGGGACACGTTGATATATAGGTGAAAACAGCTCTGATTATCCCAAGACAAAGAGATTCCTTACCGCAGATCAGATGTTCTCCAAAAAGATTATTCCAATTCCTGATCGCCATTCCAAATATCGATTGCGTTTATTGATCCAACGGTGGGTGGTCGAAACACATATTCCACACTGTTCTGCGGCTCGGCAATGAGTGGGTTTGGCTCGGATTACATGCCTGACAAGTAAAATGTGGAATCCGGACTATTTTCTTCCCATCCATTTCATTCAGTCCAATCCAATGGGGTGCAATACCATCCAGAGAGACAATAGGGGGCGGTATTTTCCCTGTTCAAGCTCAGACAGATCCCCACTGGTAACGTGAGGTTAGATTGATGAAAAATGAATGGAAATCGATAATAAATAAAGATTAAATAACGAGATTTCTCGTTTTTGTGACTCAACGCATGGCATGAAATAACGAGATTTCTCGTCGTTGGCACTCAAAGTGTTAAAGGTGATCTAGAGCGCTTAGATATCCTATATCACTCCGCCATTTGCTTCGCTACCAATGCCCCCTACAGCAGCGGTTCTCAACAGGGGTTCCGCGGCACACAGGGGTTCCGCGGAGAGCTGTCAGGGGTTCCGCGAGATGCCTGGCAATGTTCTTTAAAAATATAGAATGACAACAGTCTTATTTTGAAAATCCTATAGCGGGTCTCATTTATGCCCACGCGCAGCTCCAGCTATAATAACTAGGCTCCGAAAGCTAGCAACATTAAGGTCATTATGATACTCTTATTTTGAAAATCCGTGGTGTCGTGACTCATATCCGCTCCAGCACACAGCCAATAGGATGCATCTCAGGCAGGCTGAGCAGTGAGCAGTAGCGTCTCTCAGCTCAGCAGTATTAGTAGCGTCTGGATCTGGAACGCGGACATTGAAACACAGCAAGGGTAGTGTTTTTGCGACCCAAAACAAATCCCTGCTGTTTTATTCCACAACGGGTCAAATGCATATAACATGCTTTGCAATCCTTGCCATTCCTTTATGACCACGTTGTGTTTAAGACCGGAATTAATGTCCCGTTACCATAAGCTAACAACAAGCTAAAGCCCTGTTCAGAGCGACAGAGAACAGCAGAGTGGGGACTTGGAAGGAGGACTGGGGAGGAGGGGGGGGGGGGGGGGGGCATTCTCCCTCTATGTGTGTGCGTTTGAAAAGATGATGAAGTCAGACTACTATATTATATTGATAGTAAATGTACTGAGGGTGGACAGACAGATTATGTTGATATTTAAACATAAAAAATACAATACATAAATGTATCCATGATCATCATGCAACATAAAACAATTGCAGGAACGGTTTGGGAGAGGAAGGTGTTTTAGGTTGCGTGTTCCAAAAAATGTACTTAAAGTTTAAAGCTCAATATATCAAAACGTGGCACTTTATAGTGAACAGGCACTTTATAGTGAATCCAAATTCTTTTTGGATTACAGAAAATTATCCCTAAAGTGCTATCTGTTGCAGCTGCACTGTTTTCCATGAAAATACCATATTTGGATAAGTTTGACCATTTCTAAAAATCTGAAAATCATTATTTAATAAAACACAGAAAAGTATCACCAAGTTACTCTGGATAAAAAAATACTTTACAGACAAGATTGAGACAAAGCTTCCTGACACATCTCCATCCAAACTCTTGGAAGAACTCATTGAAATCTCATCTGATACCACCTGGAGAGCTAGTTTCAGAGTGTGGTGCTGAGTACCAAGTATCTCATGATGCTGCAGTTAAGGTGTTGATACCATTCAGCCCCACATATCTGTGTGAAGCTGGCTTTTCATCCATGACAGCTCTGAAAACAAAATATAGGGCCAAGTTGAGCCTTGAGGATGACATGCGTGTTGCCTTGTCAAAGATCTCCCCACGTATTGACCGTATTATTAGCCAGCAGCAGCAGACCTCGCATTGAGCTAGAAATGTCCACTGAGTGAACAAGTGCTTATTTTCTGTATTTATTTATATTTTTTGAGAAATGGTAACTTGGTGATCCTTTTCTGTATTTAAAAAAAATACATGATTTTCTGTTTTTGAGAAATTGTCAAACTTATCCAAATATGCTATTTTTATGGAGAACAGTGCAGCTGCAACAGATAGCACTTTAGTGATCCTTTTCTGTATTTAAAAAAAAAAATTGTCATCAGATTCAGACAACTTTATTGATCCCGCGTGGGGCAATTCATATTTGCAGATTCACCAACAAGCAACAAAGACAAACAAACAACAAAACATCTCAACGACAGCACGGCAAATAAAGAGTCATTGTATCATCATTGTAGCAAAAAAGACAGGACCGGGAAAGTCTTTATCGTATGTAGGGGTGCCCTGGAATATTTTATTGAACACAGGGGTGCCTTGGCAGCAGAAAGGTTGAGAACCCCTGCCCTACAGGACCCACCACTGCGAGCTATACTCCCTAGTAAACTGGCCCTCCCTGGAAATTAGACGCAACATCCACTGGCTGGCCTTTGTATATAAAACACTTCTAGGCCGTACTCCCCCTTACCTTACTTGCCTAGTCCACCCTCGTCCACTCCAGAATTACCACACCCGGTCAGCCACACATATCCTGGTAAACGCCCCCCATGCCAACTCCTCACAAGGCTGTTCCTCCTTTCAGTATGCGGCAGCTGATAGCTGGAACACACTACAAAAAAACGTAAATATGGAAACGTTTATTTCAATTAGATTGTTTAAGGAAACTTTAACAAACTCCCTAGAGCACTCATGTAGCTGCTTCTCCGTGAGCTAACACCATGCTGCCACTATTGTTCTGTTGTCTGTCAGTTGTTGTTGTTCAGTTCAGTTGTTGCTCTGTATGTATGTCCTGCCTTTTTAATAATGTTCCTTTGTGTTTTATTTTTATTTATTTGATTGTATCCCCTTTCCCCTGGGGGGCTTTTTACCCCCAAATAGGCTGTTATTGAAAATAAGAACTTGTCCTTAACTAACCTGCCTATAAATAAAGGTTGATGTTTATGATGATGAAGTGCCCCACAGCAAATAGCATAAAATGAACATAGGCATACATTTTGCATACAGTTGATACATTAACAATAAAAACAATGCATAAAGTGCAGACATAAGAATAGGTATAAAAGACAATAAAAGTAGCGCAACATAGAACATGCAGCCTTAACCTGTTAAGCCCTATTTTCTGAAAATACGCCTAAAATACATACCTAAGTAAATGGAAGATTGTTCACTTCTACAAGGTCCATTTGCATGTTTGTGGTATCTAGGGACATCTATGGATCTCATGGAATGTATTCCCAGAAAATAGTGTGTCAGAAATATTGTGTCTGTTACTAGGCTTGAGTAAATTGTGATATGAGAATATAAATTATGATTTTTCTTTGCATCTTTGACAGTGAATAACACCATGCTAAAAATTACCAGACATGAAAAACTGCCACTGAGCTCGTTCAGCACCTTCTTGAGATCATGTGTACAAAAAATTCTAAGCAAATGAATAAATTCATACACAAGTAATTTGCTTGCAGGAAGCTGGAATCGGCTCGAAATTTCAATGCTCATTGAGAGCTCTGGATGCCCTCTCCTCATACAACTGGTGACGCGCCACTAATAAAAAATGGCGGATATTCCCTAAATTATTAAGACATTCCATGAACTAAAATCTCACTAATAACACTTTAACCTTTTGGTAAACAAACATATTGCTTAAAATATACACTATGACTGCTGTTGTGACATGGTTAGGGGTCTTTACTATTGGATACATTTGAAAAGAAAAACGCTACTTAATGTCATACAGTCTGGAGAGATCGATTTATGACGTGATCCCCCATCTAACCACCACCATGTCCCGAACATCCAGAATCGTCGCCCACGTCTCCATAGTCCAAGACCGATAGAAAGACTGCTTCAATAACCCTCTTTCTACACATCATTGGGAAACTAGATCTATTCCTGTACAGGAAACCAATTTTTTTACTCAATTTACTGGCAAGGTTGTCTATATGATATTTAAACAAAAATGTATCATTGAGCCAGATTCCAAGATACCCTTTCTATGTCAGACCCATTTCTAGTCGATATAAGCAAACTGTTGTGATCAATATTTCTGGCCCGAAAGAACACCATGAATTTAGTTTCGCTTGCATTTAGTACAAGCTTAAGGCATATTAGCTCATCTTGCAGAGCATTAAATGAATGTTGTTGATTGTAAGTAGCTATTTTTACATAATCCGCGGTACAGTAGATAATTGTGTCATCTGCATATGAATGGGCTTGACAGCCCTTCAAGGACAAAATAATATAATTAATATAAATAGTAAATAAAACAGGGCCTAGGATCGATCCTTGTGGAACACCTTTTGTAATGGGTAATGATTCTGACTGGGTTTTTCCCACTTTGCTGCAAAGATGTACCCTGTCAACGACTCCCACAGTTCCACAGGAACAACAGCACAGTACACTTCTACTCAATAGGATCAGTACCGTGGGGTAGTTGTATTACTGTATGGAATAAATACCACAAGGTAGTATTACTAAATAGAATAGTATAATGTAGTTGTACTGGGTAGAATTAGTATTATTATTAGATCTAGGTAGATCTGTGTTTGTCTGCTTGTTTGTAGAACACCAAGAACCTTTCAAGCTAATACAATTAATTATATTGCTAAATATCATACAGTCTGTAGTATAAGAGCTGCTGACCAGGGGGCGGGGCTAAGGGTTATGTCACTTCTGCCTGCTATTCTATTTGATTCTGTTCTATTGCGATCTATTCTACTCAACTCTGTTCTATTATGTTGCATTCTATTCTACTCTGTTCTACTCTACTCTATTCTATTCTACTCTACTCTTCTACTTTATCCTATTCTACTCTACTCGACTCTACTCTACTCTACTCTACTCTGTTGTACTTTACTCTGCTCTGTCCTAATCTGTTCCATTCTGTTCAGTTCTATTCTATTCCCTCTCCTGTCAGTATCATCTAACTCTATACACGTCGACTTGGGATATAAATAATGAAATAAAGGAATCTTTGTGATTGAGTAAAAGAATAAGAAGCTATTTTCCACTGTCTGGTGTCTCATTCCATATGTAATAAATAGTGTAACATCCTGTCTGCCGGAGCCTCTGATCTCCCAGAGACTCCATTAGGAGCCGGGCTGAGCGGCAGGCGTGCACTGTCTCTTCTCTGCGTGATGTGAAATGAGAGCGTTTGAGAATCTTACTTCACTGTTGGTTTAGTGGAGTCTTCTTTTCCCACGCTGCAGTCGGTGAAGTCGGCCAATCAGCATGTCCGGGCCTCGTCGTAATATTCAATTACGTCTGTGTTTTTAAACCCCGGGGGCTGTAAAAAGATACGTACACATCATCACGTTTATAATCTTTGGTATGGATGTTTTTCTTCCTTGTGAAATCATTTATATTAAAGGTCTAAAGCCCTCCTGCAGTTATTGATCAAGTGAAACTAATGATCGTTCTTTGGTGTCAGAATTCTGTCTCTGCTTGATCGTGTTGAGGGCATTCCTGTTTTTAAGATCACCACACATCATTGTGTTGATAAGGTTTCTTTATAATTCATATGGTGTCTACTGTCCCCAGGTGTGTATGCCATGTCGGTCCTGGAGGACAAGGTGGTGGGGGAGGAGGTGGGCCGTCTGAAGGCCAAGGATCCTGACATGGGAGAGAACGGATTGGTCAGCTACCGCATAACGGACGGTGACGGAGTGGGCGTGTTCGACCTCACCACCGACTCACAGACCAGAGAGGCTGTCATCAAACTGAAAAAGGTAGGTTGCACACACACACACACACACACACACACACACACACACACACACACACACACACACACACACACACACACACACACACACACACACACACACACACACACATACATACATTATTCATACCTCCCCCACACACATACAGTATATTAGGGCTGACCCCTATTAATCGATTAGTCGACTAATCGGTCGAAAGGGGCCGTAGTCGACTGGCCAATCTCTTAGTCGAATATAATACAAATTAAAATAAAATATATATTTTTTTAATTTTTTTTAAAACAAAATTCAAAAGAAAAGAGGCATAGAAGCGTGGCTAACGCTAATGGCACGCATACCAGAGGCTAACTGCCTACGAAAACAGGCACAGAGGCACTGAAAGAGGATTTCACCCATCTAATGAACACACTATACTAGACAAATATCAAGATGTATCCATCAGTGGACCAATTGCATGCTTTTGCAGAGGACAAGAAGCCTTCAGTCGACTCCTTCAGACATTAAGCACCCCCCACAGCCCAAATGGAATGATAAAAAAAAAATATATTAAAATATTATATATATATATTTTTTTTAAGTCGACCAACGGCAAATTTTGGCCAATCCTAGTCGACCATCCAAATCCTTAGTCGGGGACAGCCCTACAGTATATACATACCCACACACGCACACACACACACATAAATATTAAGGCTGTCAAAGTTAACATGGTATTAACGCACAATTCTTTTAATGGCACTATTTTTTTTAACGCACAATTAACATTTTTATTAATATATATATATACATACATATATTTATACATTGTTTTAAACACTTTTCCTATACTAGATTTCACTCTAGTTTTTTTATTATTGATACTCTCATTGATACTATGTATGTTTCTGACTCAAAGTGTGTGTGTGTGTGTGTGTGAGAGAGAGAGAGAGAGAGAGAGAGAGAGAGAGAGAGAGAGAGAGAGAGAGAGAGGGGGGGGGTGAGAGAGATGAGGAAGGGGAAAGAGAGCTGAGAGAGTGTGTGTGTATGTGAGAGAGAGGGGGGGTGGGGGGGGGGTGAGTCCTCAGCCCTTGTGTGGGTGAATGTAACAAGTTCCTAACGTTTTCTTTCCCCTATTATTTCATGCACAATTGATTAATTGTTTTAAATTATTATTAAGTTATTTTGTGCATCACTCTGTTTTGAATTTGTTGCAAATTTGCAATGCATGAGGGTCATCCTTGTGTGTTAAATGGCTGCATAAAGCAAGAATTTGTTGACTAATGTTGATAATTAAAACTTGAAAAAGATCCGTTTAAGGTAGATTTAGAACAGATAAAAAATATGCGTTTAATTTGCGATTAATCACGAGTTAACTATGGACAAGCATGCGATTAATCAGATTAAATATTTGTATCGATTGAAAGCCTTAATAAATATACATACTCCCCCACACATACACACGCACAAATATATACATACCCACACACACACACTCACAAATCACACAAACACACACAGATGTTTTTTCATGGTTGGTTAGTTGGTTAGTAGGTTAGTTGGTTAGTTGGTGGACGGTCTGAACAAATTCACAAAGACTAGAATATAGAAGATGACGGATAAAGATGAACACATTCTCACTGTAGCTGCATCTGGCACTCATGCTAGGCTGTCACTCATCATGCTAGGCTGTCACTCATCATGCTAGGCTGTCAGTCACTCATCATGCTAGGCTGTCACTCATCATGCTAGGCTGTCAGTCACTCATCATCCTAGGCCAGGGCTATTCAACTGGCGGCCCGCGGGATGATTCTGACCGGCCCGCCAAAGATTACATGATAATATTTTTTTTTTCTTTTTTTTTTGTTTTTTTTTTTGTTTTTTTGTCAACGTTAACACGCACAATTGAGCCAAAAGTCACTCAATTAATGACAGATTTCATTGATAAATTGAGGGAAAACTTTGCAAGTCGATTTGATGAATTTGACATGTCCAGAGAATTGATGCATTTTGTGAGCAACCCATTTGCCAATGTAGCTGCTATTTCCACAAAAGAACAAGAGTTCCTTGCATCACTTCACATTGATGAAGGTCTCCTGCAACTTGAAATAATTGACATGCAAGCATCATCTGCTTTGAAGCAGGCACTTGAGAATGAATCCACCACAACATTTTGGATAAAGTGTATTCATGTCAAGACATTCCCCAAAATAAAAACGCTGGCAATATCTGTGCTAACAATGTTTGGCTCAACATACACTTGTGAATCCAGTTTCTCTCACATGAATGCCATTAAAACAAGCAACCGTGCCTCCTTGACAAATGAGCATTTGCATCACTGTTTGCGGGTAGCCCTCACTTCCTATGAACCCTCTTTCTCTGCCATTGCCCAGTCAAATAAGTGCAATCGCTCTCATTAGATGTGTGTATGTAGGCTAGGCATGTCTGCCCCCCACCCCCCTGATGTTTGAGAGTTAAGAGTGGACAATAAGTGCTGATAAGATGCTGTGATTTGCTGTTGTTGCACAGACATGAAGCCCTTTTTCATAAGCTCAGCTGCACTATAAATGTGTTTTTTTGTTCAAGTGTTGATGTTAGAATGTTCAGATGCACATCATGCACTTGTTTGTTTTTTATTTTATTTTTATATTGAAATGTTGAAGAGGAGATGTTGCAGTTGTTGCACAGTCATAAATGAAGCACTTTTTTTGAAAAGTATACTACTTTTGCAATGTAGTTAAATAAAAGTTGTGAAAATGTGGTTGCGTGTTGTGTCAAGTGTACATATATTCATAGCACGGGGAGGCGCCGTGGCAGTCCGGCCCCTGGCCCCTTGGGTTTCTGACAATGTGGCCCCCTGAACAATTTAGTTGAATAGCCCTGTCCTAGGCTGTCACTCATCATGCTAGGCTGTCAGTCACTCATCATGCTAGGCTGTCACTCATCATGCTAGGCTGTCAGTCACTCATCATGCTAGGCTGTCACTCATCATGCTAGGCTGTCGCTCATCATGCTAGGCTGTCAGTCACTCATCATGCTAGGCTGTCACTCATCATGCTAGGATGTCACTCATCATGCTAGGCTATCACTCATCATGCTAGGCTGTCACTCATCATGCTAGGCTGTCAGTCACTCATCATGCTAGGCTGTCACTCACTCATCATGCTAGGCTGTCACTCATCATGCTAGGCTGTTGCTCATCATGCTAGGCTGTCAGTCACTCATCATGCTAGGCTGTCACTCATCATGCTAGGCTATCACTCATCATGCTAGGTTGTCACTCCTCATGCTAGGCTGTCACTCCTCATGGTAGGCTGTCACTCATCATGCTAGGCTGTCAGTCACTCATCATGCTAGGCTGTCACTCATCATGCAATGCCTGAGGGTCATCCTTGTGTGTTAAATGGCTGCATAAAGCAAGAATTTGTTGACTAATGTTGATAATTAAAACTTGAAAAATATCCGTTTAAGGTAAATTTAGAACAGATAAAAAATATGCGTTTAATTTGCGATTAATCGCGAGTTAATTATGGACAAGCATGCGATTAATCAGATTAAATATTTGTATCGATTGAAAGCCTTAATAAATATACATACTCCCCCACACATACACACACACAAATATATACATACCCACACACACACACTCACAAATCACACAAACACACACAGACGTTTTTTCATGGTTGGTTAGTTGGTTAGTAGGTTAGTTGGTTAGTTGGTGGACGGTCTGAACAAATTCACAAAGGCTAGAATATAGAAGATGACGGATAAAGATGAACACATTCTCACTGTAGCTGCATCTGGCACTCATGCTAGGCTGTCACTCATCATGCTAGGCTGTCACTCATCATGCTAGGCTATCAGTCACTCATCATGCTAGGCTGTCACTCATCATGCTAGGCTGTCAGTCACTCATCATCCTAGGCTGTCACTCACTCATCATCCTAGGCTGTCACTCATCATGCTAGGCTGTCAGTCACTCATCATGCTAGGCTGTCACTCATCATGCTAGGCTGTCAGTCACTCATCATGCTAGGCTGTCAGTCACTCATCATGCTAGGCTGTCACTCATCATGCTAGGCTGTCGCTCATCATGCTAGGCTGTCAGTCACTCATCATGCTAGGCTGTCACTCATCATGCTAGGCTGTCAGTCACTCATCATGCTAGGCTGTCACTCACTCATCATGCTAGGCTATCACTCATCATGGTAGGCTGTCGCTCATCATGCTAGGATGTCACTCATCATGCTAGGCTGTCAGTCACTCATCATGCTAGGCTGTCACTCATCATGCTAGGCTGTCAGTCACTCATCATCCTAGGCTGTCACTCATCATGCTAGGCTGTCACTCATCATGCTAGGCTGTCAGTTACTCATCATGCTAGGCTGTCAGTCACTCATCATGCTAGGCTGTCACTCATCATGCTAGGCTGTCGCTCATCATGCTAGGCTGTCAGTCACTCATCATGCTAGGCTGTCACTCATCATGCTAGGCTGTCACTCATCATGCTAGGCTATCACTCATCATGCTAGGCTGTCACTCATCATGCTAGGCTGTCAGTCACTCAGCATGATTGGCTGTCACTCATCATGCTAGGCTGTCACTCACTCATCATGCTAGGCTGTCACTCATCATGCTAGGCTGTCACTCATCATGCTAGGCTGTCACTCATCATGCTAGGCTGTCAGTCACTCATCATGCTAGGCTGTCACTCACTCATCATGCTAGGCTGTCACTCATCATGCTAGGCTGTCACTCATCATGCTAGGCTGTCAGTCACTCATCATGCTAGGCTATCACTCATCATGCTAGGCTGTCACTCATCATGCTAGGCTGTCACTCCTCATGCTAGGCTGTCACTCCTCATGCTAGGCTGTCACTCATCATGCTAGGCTGTCACTCATCATGCTAGGATGTCAGTCACTCATCATCCTAGGCTGTCACTCATCATGCTAGGCTGTCAGTCACTCATCATCCTAGGCTGTCACTCATCATGCTAGGCTGTCAGTCACTCATCATGCTAGGCTGTCACTCATCATGCTAGGATGTCAGTCACTCATCATGCTAGGCTGTCACTCATCATGCTAGGCTGTCGCTCATCATGCTAGGCTGTCAGTCACTCATCATGCTAGGCTGTCACTCATCATGCTAGGCTGTCACTCATCATGCTAGGCTATCACTCATCATGCTAGGCTGTCACTCATCATGCTAGGCTGTCAGTCACTCATCATGCTAGGCTGTCACTCATCATGCTAGGCTGTCAGTCACTCATCATGCTAGGCTGTCACTCATCATGCTAGGCTGTCACTCATCATGCTAGGCTATCACTCATCATGCTAGGCTGTCACTCATCATGCTAGGCTGTCAGTCATCGTGCTAGGCTGTCGCGCATCATGCTAGGCTGTCACTCCTCATGCTAGGCTGTCACTCATCATGCTAGGCTGTCACTCATCATGACAGCCACTCATCATGCTAGGCTGTCACTCATCATGCTAGGCTGATTAGCTAGGTGTGTCGTCTTCGCTTGTTGCAGAAGCAGGTGGTTGTTTGTGTTTAGTTATTTTGATGAGTCAGCCTCGTGGACATGTTGCCACAGTAGGACAACAGGTCCCACACTGGATAAGCAGACCTCCAGTGCGGTGGTTATCAAAGTGATTGATTGAACATTTTATTAACAGATTTCAGAATGGGTACAATACAGTACGGCTCAATACACACAATTGTTAAGGGGATGCAGACCAGAAAAATACTTTCGTCTTGTTTACATCAGGGTCCCCCATTTTCAATTTATCATAACATATATGACATACATGACATACAGATAGACAGTACTGCTACATCTATACATTTATGACATACCAGATTTACAAATACAGTACTGTTTGTGATACAAAAAGAGTTTAAAAAAGAGAGTATACATTTGACGAAGAAACTGTACATTGGATGAGGTGGGGGGGGGGGGGGGGGGGGGGGGGGGTCCGGGAACCCCCAGAGGTCCTCGAGGAAGGTTCCAGGGGGTCCCCAGCGACATTAGTGTCATTTCACTAGTGTTGTATTCACTATAACTTAACCCAACGAGAATTACTATTCTGATCATACTGTAGTAGGTTTCCCTCTCTCCTCTGGTATCTCCTCACTTACGTACATGATAGACCGTTACAATGTACCATGGGGTGACAGTAGCTCAGGAGGCAGAGCGGTCGCCTGGCTCCCTGTTCGATTCTGGCTCCTCCCGGCGGTATGACAAGGTGTCCTTGAGCAAGACACTAAACCCCTAACTGCTCCTGATGAGTGAATGTGAGGCATAAATTGTAGTGCTTTGGATAAAAGCGCTATATCAATGCATCCATTTATATCACCATTCACTGTTTACAAGTAAGGGGAATTCTGGACAAAATCACGTAAAAAAACAACAACTTTGTTCTCAGATGGGGGTCCCTGAGACACGATCTTTTCAGATGGGGGTCCCTGACCTGTATACGTGTCGACTTTGGGGATCCTTGACATAAAGATTTTTGAGAATCAACGCTCTGGTGAACCGTAGACTCTATGTACTCAACTGTTTCTTCAACTTCCCTCGGGTTGGACCTCGAATCCAGCTGAAAACAGCTGAGGAACAGCGTGTGTGGTTCTCACTAGAGGCCTGTGGCTGAGCTCTCCAGACACAGAACACGTCTTCACAACAGAACAGTGTTCTCATGACGTTTCTTCTGCCATACAATATGACGCAGAGCCACACCTCATTGGCAACCCTGTGGTTTGATGACAGTCACCCGTTGCTTGCGACCGAGATGTCTGCAGTCAAATACTATGAACGGGATTTATAAAAAAATCAAGTGAAGTGGCCCTTGAAATGCTGTCTGTCTGTCTCTCTGTCTTTTCTGTCTGTCTCTCTGTTTGTCTCTCTGTCTTTTATGTCTGTCTCTGCATTTTATGTCTGTCTGTCTCTCTGTCTGTCTTTCTGTCTGCCTGTCTGTTACGACCCTGGCTCAAAGGCACGCAACCCCTGTGCAAACCGACACCAAAACCCGTGTTTAACCCAAAAAGACTACTCTAACAATGAAATACTGATACAAACTAAAGAACAAAGAATGGGAGAACGTGACAACTCTCCCTCTAGCCACAGACAGCCTGCATGTGTGACTGAAGAGCTGGTTTTAACCTGCCAGCAGGTATCCAATCAGCAGCAATTAGCTAATTAGCAGCCCTCACCTGCATGCCCAGTGACACAGGAGTGATCAAGCTCATGGTACATAACACCTCCCCCACCAAACTGGTTGCCCAAGAGGCAACCACCACACATCAAACCCATAAACAAAGAAAACAACTGTGACCCATTAGTTGTCAGGGCCACTACCACAACAGCGATAATGGGCACCACAATCACCGGTACTATGACCGTGAGAGGGCGTCTGCCAGCACGTTGTCCCTCCCACGAATGTGGCGAATATCCAAGTTATACGCTTGGAGGAACAAACTCCATTGCATCAAACGATGGTTCGAGTTCACCATGCTGCGAAGAAAAACCAAAGGGTTATGGTCTGTATACACAACAAGGGGCAAACTGGACGATCCAACGTAAACATCAAAATGGTTCAAGGCAAGAACCAAAGCGAGCGCCTCCTTCTCTATAGTAGAGTAGTGCAGTTGATGCCTGTCAAACTTTTTAGAAAAGTAGCACACTGGGTGCTCCACCTCTAATGCATCCTCTTGCAGGAGGACGGCTCCAGCACCGAGGTCACTAGCATCCACTGCCAACTTGAATGGCAGTTGAAAATCAGGAGCTGACAGAACGGGAGCACTAATCAGAATACCCTTGATGCTCTCAAAAGACTGTTGACAGGTCTCAGTCCACACGAAAGGTACCTTAGGACTGAGCAGATTAGTCAGAGGGGCAGCAACAGAAGCAAAGTTCCTACAGAAACTCCTATAGTACCCTGCCATACCTAGGAAGCGCTTCAACTCCCACCTGGTATTGGGAGCAGGGAAGCCCACTATAGCCTCCACCTTAGCTGCAATGGGGCACACATGCCCACGTCCAACCACCTTACCCAGGTAGGTAACCGTGGCCTGTCCAAATTCACATTTTGCAAGGTTAACTGTCAAGTTAGCATCACCCAACCGCTTGAACACTTCCGCCAGATGCTCCACATGTTGTGACCAAGAGGAACTGTGGATAACCAGGTCATCCAGATATGCCTCACAGAACGCTACCCCTGCCAGGACCTTGTTCACTAGCCGCTGAAACGTCGCTGGGGCATTTCGCATGCCAAAGGCCATCACTGTATACTGGCAGAAACTCTCTGGTGTGACAAAAGCGGATATCTCACGTGCTCGCGGAGTAAGCAGAACCTGCCAGTATCCCTTTAGCAAATCCAATTTACTTACAAAGGCTGCTGAACCCACCCGATCGATACAGTCATCCATCCGAGGAGGAGGGTACGAGTCCGGCTTGGTTACTGCATTAACTTTACGGAAGTCAGTACAGAACCGATGAGTGCAGTCTGGCTTATCAACAAGCAGGCAGGGGGAGCTCCATGCACTAGAACTGGGCTCCGCAATGCCATGTCTCACCATATAGTCTACTTCCTTACTCAAGATCATTTTTTTTCTTTTTCGGATTCACCCTGTAGGCATGTTGCTTAATTGGCCCTGCACTACCAACATCAATGTCATGCTCGAGTACATTAGTACGACTAGGGACATCAGAAAACAAACGTATATGCTGTCTAAGTAGGCGCACAACATCCGTACACTCAGGAAGTGGCAAGTACGACAGGTGGGAGTCCAAGTCACCTAGTATCTGAGTGTTTGGCAACCTGCCCTGAGAAATCTCCTTCGACACAGAACAGTCGGCTACAATAGGAGATGCAGAAATCGTTAGAACAGCCACAGGCTTGACCTCTGACTGGTCAATCTGAGCCCTATCATTGTACGCCTTCAACATATTGACGTGACATAATCTACTCTTAAGCCTGCGGTCGGGAGTCTTAATCAAGTAGTCGACCTCACCAACTTTGCGCTCAATGGAGTATGGCCCACTGTATTTAGCCTGTAATGCAGAACCAAGAATAGGCGAGAGAACCAACACCTTGTCTCCCGGTGAGAACACCCTATGTCGGGCCTGCTTATCATACCACACCTCCATTTTTCCTTGGGCTACCTTTAGGTTCTCTTTTGCTAGTTCACATGCTCTACTAAGCTTAAGCCTGAAGTTACACACATAGTCCAGCAAATTAGTAGAGGAAGGAGTCTGGTCAGCCAACCACTTTTCCTTCAGCAGTTTCAAAGGACCCCTCACTGTGTGGCCGAACACCAGCTCAGCCGGGCTGAATCCAAGAGACTCCTGGGGTTACCTCCCTAGCAGCAAATAGAAGCAAAGGGATTCCATCATCCCAGTCTTTTTCAAATTCCGTACAATATGCCCGCAACATTGTTTTGATAGTCTGGTGGAACCTCTCCAGCGCTCCCTGGGACTCTGGATGGTAGGCAGAGGAAGGGCAATGCTGGATAGACAACTGTTGGAGGACTTGAGCAAAGAGACGGGACATGAAATTAGACCCTTGATCTGATTGAATAACCTTCGGTAGGCCAAAAGTCGAAAAAAACCTAACCAGAGCCTTGGATATAGCTGGGGCTGTGATCTTGCGTAGAGGAATGGCTTCAGGGAAGCGGGTCGCTGCACACATAATAGTCAAAAGGTACAGGTTCCCTGTCTTAGTTCGAGGGAGGGGACCAACACAGTCAATGAGGATCCGCTCAAAAGGTTCCCCAACAGCAGGGAAAGGCTGCAGAGGAGCCTGAGGAATCTTCTGGTTTGGTTTACCAACAACCTGACACACATGGCACGAGCGGCAATATTGTGCCACATCTGACTTCAAACCAGGCCAACAAAAATGTCTTAGCACACGATCATACGTTTTCCTGACTCCCATGTGACCAGCAAGATCATGATTATGTGCTAGATGCAGTATATCAGGACGATACACGGCTGGAACAACAATCTGAAACACACTGCCCCAGTCATCCAGACTGGACAGGTTAGGTGGTGTCCACTTGCTCATGAGCACGTCATTGCTAACAAAATATCCTTGAGACGTATCTATCATTGCATCCTCTAAAACTGCCTCTTCAAAGAGGGACGACAAGGAGACATCCTTGTTTTGCTCCAGTACTAGCTGCTCATGAGACGGTATCACCTTACCAAAACCCTCATCAGGGCCACTTTTCAACTCAACAAAGAACGTGTCACTAAGTGTCATATCACAATCTGAGTTACCAACATCATGGGTGTCACATTTGACCTTTGACATTGCATGTGTTACAGCACACACAGGGAACACTCCTGGATGTTTCTGTGCCAGCTCATCAGGAACCTCAGAAACTACAGGGATGGGAATTACAACTGGAGTAGCCAGCACCTTGCCACCGGCCAAATCGTTCCCTAGAATGAAGGACACACCTTTTATGGGGATGTGAGAGCAGACTCCTACAACAACATTGCCTGATACTAGTTTCAAGTTCAAGTTTCTTTAATAGTTGTCATACAGAAGTACAGAATACTTTTGTACAAAATGCTTCTTACTGTTGCGCTCCAGAGACTGTGCAAGACAAGATAAGTATGAAATAAAAACATAGTAAAATTAGAAGTAAAAAAAAGAGGTCACAGTGTTCAGTTTAGACATATGTACAATGTTCGATACTAGGGGAGAGTTTAGCGAGACCTCATGCAAAGGGGTATTCACAAAGCCTCCTCCAAAGCCCTGAACAATGGCACCGGAATGCAACAAAGAATCTTCCGAAAATGGCAAAATTACATCCAGAATGAGAGACTGAAAAGCTCCTGTATCTCTCCATATTGTAATAGCCAGCTTCGACCCTAGCGCACCGGCCAGGGAAACAAATCCATTCATCATAAATGTTGAGGAGCCCTCTAGCTCCCTGTCCGCACCTTTGATACTTCGCACACCGCCCTCTAATGCCGGCATAGGTGTCCTGCCTATGGTTTCTACGAGAGCCACAGTTTTTACATTTTTCTGCTTAAGCACAGGGCACCCAGCAACGATATGACCAGGCTCCTTACAGTAAAACATATAACCCCCTCTGGGAAGGCACTAGCAGAACCACCTTGCCTAGGAGTCGAAGTAAACCGACCAGCAGACACGGGTGCCGGGAAACGGCTCCCCTGAAAAGGACGCCTACCCCTGGACTCAACACGGCCCTCCTCTACAAAGACAGATTTGTGTGTTAACACAAACTCGTCAGCCAAGACAGCAGCGTCGCCTATCTTCAATACCTTACGCTCATTTAGATGCGTGGAAACGGTATCAGGAACACATCTTTTAAATTCCTCTAGGAGAATCAACTGCCTAAGCTGCTCCCTTGACTCTGCTTTCTGAGAGGTGCACCACCTGTCAAACAGGTTCTCCTTCTCTTTTCCAAATTCAACATATGACTGTCCCTCCGACCTGCGATAGCCTCTAAAACGCTGACGATAGGCCTCGGGGACCAACTCATAAGCCCTCAATATGGAAGCCTTAACCAGCTCATAGTCAGCACTTTGGTCAAGGGACAGAGCAGTATACGCTTCTTGCGCCCTACAAACAAGAACACACTGCAGCAGCAGTGTCCAGGCCGTATCAGGCCACTTCAACGTGGTTGCCACCCGTTCAAAAAGGGGAAAATACTTTTCCACATCCTTCTCAACAAAAGGAGGCACCATCCTAATATTCTTGCCAACATCAAAACCGGAACGCGACTCTGAATGCAGAGCACCCGCCTGCAAGACAGCGTGCTTATAATCAAGCTCCTTCTGCGCACGTTCGTGCTCTAAGTCCTTCAAGTAACGCTCTTGTTGTAGCTGTCTCTCCTTAAGCTCACGCTCCTCTCTCCTCTCTCTCTCCTTAAGCTCACGCTCCTTAAGCTCACGCTCATGCTCACGCTCTCTCTCCTTAAGATCACGCTCCTTAAGCTCATGCTCACGCTCCTCTCTCCTCTCCTCACGCTCTTGCTGTAGCTGTCTTTCCTTAAATTCTAACTCTCTAAGCCTCCACTCACCCTCCGCCACCGCAGATAGCAGCGGAGACACGTCAGACAAAGGAGGCTCCTCCACCCTCGCCGCAAGCACCTGCTCCCTAACGCGCAAAGCCCTCAAAGCACCCAAGGCAGTCGGTTTCAAACGCTTCTCACTGGCAGTAAGCTCCACCTTGTAGTGCACAGCAAGCTCCAGAAGCTGTTCCTTGGAAAACCTTTCCAACAACTCATCAGAAGGGTGATCAACAAAATCCTTTATGGAAGCCATCCCTACTGCACCAGCACCACAACCTGCTCACTTTAGAGCCACCAAAAACACCCTAGCATACACACAATCTACCTGAGAACCACTGAAGAACCACGAAGAACCACTGAAGAACCACTAAAGAGCCACTAAATAACCACTGAAGAACCACCAAAGAACCACTGAAGAAACACTACAGAACCACTGAAGAACCATAAAGAATGGTAATGCCAATACTAATAACCATAAGGAGACGCGGTGGAAATGTGTGCTCTACTGAGCGCACCTTTCTAGTTTGCAAAAAATAAAAATAAAAAAAACAACCACCCTGAAATAAATATATGTGTCATACGCGCAGGTGGTCAGGTGCTAACAGGTAGGCTATCCAAACACTCAAAACAAACAAAATAAATACAACAAACAAATTCAAACAGGTGCCCCTTATAACCTGATATGACTACTTACGCTTCTACATCTAAACGGCAGTCAACACGGCCCACCACATGTCTACCCTAAAAAAAACTACACCAGGCCCTACCACACTACCTGTGTTTTCTGGCCCCCTATCCTAACTACCCTTAAGCTAATGCCCTGTAGACCTAACCCTCTTCAACCACACCTGCTACCAGCCAAAGATCATATTGACCATCCACCCGTCAAGTATATGGTATGGTACAAGACAAGTAGATGGTGCTAATCACTTCTCTGACTGCCCCAGGAGTATGTGGTGCAGATGAAGCTAACAAACAACCAGAAAATAATGTCCCTACCTACATGTGGTGCCCACTAAACTATATATTTTAACAGCATTAAGTAGTCACATCAAATTACAAACAAATAAGGGCATACTCACCTGTTTGATGTTCGGCTCAAGCCCCCACGTTACACAACATGTAACGAACACCACCCACACTATAGCACCACGACACACCAAACAATTTCTAGGGGTATTTGTTTCCAAATTCACTCCCGGACGAGCGCCCAACTGTTACGACCCTGGCTCAAAGGCACGCAACCCCTGTGCAAACCGACACCAAAACCCGTGTTTAACCCAAAAAGACTACTCTAACAATGAAATACTGATACAAACTAAAGAACAAAGAATGGGAGAACGTGACAACTCTCCCTCTAGCCACAGACAGCCTGCATGTGTGACTGAAGGGCTGGTTTTAACCTGCCAGCAGGTATCCAATCAGCAGCAATTATCTAATTAGCAGCCCTCACCTGCATGCCCAGTGACACAGGAGTGATCAAGCTCATGGTACATAACACTGTCTCTCCGTCTTTTCTGTCTGTCTGTCTGTCTCTCTGGTTGTCTCTCTGTCTTTTCTGTCTGTATCTCTGTATTTTCTGTCTGTCTCTCTGTGTTTTATGACCTGTATGTCTGTCTGTCTGTCTGTCTGCCTGTCTCTCTGTCTTTTCTGGCTGTCCCCGAAGCCTGTTTTTGGGATTCAAACTTCGTCAGGGTTTTTCGAACGGGCGTTCGTTTTTTATTTTAAATAAAAAAAAATCGTTTTTCTTTTTCTTTTTTTATTAAATATCCTCAAAGTAAATCCCCAATTTGAATAAAGTGATTAATCTGATTCTTTTATTAAATCAACTTTCTTTAATGAATATAACTCATCAGTTTTTAATACTATAATATTGCCTAATCTTTATTTGCAACTGTGAAGAAAAACCCTATTGACAGAATGAATAGACACATAATTTTGTATTTTTTTATTAAAAAAACCTAAATTTTTTAATAATTTTTTTTTAAATCGAATGTTGATTTAGAATTTGAATGCCAACGTAATGAACGAAGGTCCGAACGTTCGAACGTTTGGGCTTACCCTATTATTGGCAGCTTAGCCACGTGGAGAAGGAGGTGCTATGTGTACCCTTAATTGTTCAGTGCTGCTTGGCCCCGATACATTTGATTCCCTGTTTATGTAATATAATTTGTGGAACCAAATAAAGTATTAAAATGTGTGTGTGTGTGTGTGTGTGTGTGTGTGTGTGTGTGTGTGTGTGTGTGTGTGTGTGTGTGTGTGTGTGTGTGTGTGTGTGTGTGTGTGTGTGTGTGTGTGTGTGTGTGTGTGTGTGTGTGTGTGTGTGTGTGTGTGTGTGCGTGCGTGCGTGCGTGCGTGTGTGTGTGCACGTGTGTGTGTGTTGATAATGTATTGATGACTCTCAGGGGAAATCAACACCTTTTGACACACACACACACTACTAGGGCTGCTCGATTATGACCAAAAGAATAATCAGGATTATTTTTATTGAAATTGAAATTGTGATCATTACTATTATTACTTATTATTATTGATTTGAGAACATCACAAACACTTATCTTTGTTCAGGAGAGATGGGTATCCTTTGGATTTGATCGATTTCAGTTCTGCTTATCGAATCCAGTTCTTATCGAATCTCTGTTCCAATTATAATATTTGTGGTAAGAATTGAATATCAAGAACCACAACTATTCTACTTTTCATTCTTGGCAGATTTAGGCTCTATTCCGTAAATTGTGAACCATGCGAAGGTATCTTTCTCTCTTAACCTGCTGGAACTTAGCCTTTAGTTTTTACCATCCGTTTCTGATGCATTATGACAGGAATATATCAAAGGAGGCTTATTCAATTAATTAATATTACTGTGGATGATACTGCATTTTTTTTAATCTATTACCTAATGAAAGAGACTTCTGTTAAATCACTGCCCAGTTACATGAATCCACTCTTCCTGTGCTCATATTCCCTTCATAGCTAAAGTGACAGTTGTCACTCTAACATCACGAGACCGCCGCCATCTTAGTATAGGGGACAACAAACAGGTGTGTACGAGCAAAAGTGAGCTCCGTTTTTAAATAGTAGTAACATATAAACATGAAAAAGGCATGTAGGCTACTTGAAGCCTCCAGTGCACACACACTGAGAATGGACTATATGGTGAAGTAGCTAGCAGCTAACATTTATCTGCGGTTTACAGCCTCACAGCCAATAATTAATTTACGATATACATATTTGTTCCTTATTCTCACCTGTTATGAAATGGGTAGAGCAGACATACGTATGATTTGACTTGGGGACCAGTGTCTGCTTTGATCGACTCTCCCGTCTGCGGCTATGCCCTCAACTGGTATTATATAAAACTTGAGTTTTGATTTTGTTATTGGTACAAAACGTCACACAGCAGCTCTTTGTTATTTTGATGCACTGAAAAAAATTGCCCTTGATTATGTTTAATTAGCCACTTTCCAATACGTTTTCTGCACTAAATGAAGCGTAAACAATGTACCGGGAGGGAATTTCCCCCCTGCGCCGTACAGTAGCAACAACAGACAGGAAGTTGACTTTGAGAATGGGTGTCTGGATGAACTGTGGCAGGGTGCTTTGTGAACTTCATCTAGGATGTTTGGGTCCCTCTAATATAAAAGACGTATGTCAGCGGTCAGTATTGTTACACTCGAGTCGCATAGCTAGACCTCTCTCCACGTCCACGCTAGTTAGTGTTTGTGCAGCACAGGAAATGTTATTCCCCAAGTGTAACGTTAACGTTGTTGTAAAAACACAGGAGGCCGTGTTTTTTTGTGAAGTTCAATCAATCGGTCAAGCGTTTGCTGTTGTCATTAGCCGTGTTCCATGAAAAGTAAACAAGAGTCTCTGCTCAGCTGACATGACCACGTTAGTTGAAAATGCAAATGGACCCTCACACTAGGGCTGGGCGATATGGCAAAAAATGATATCGTGATGTTATCATATCACTCGATATCGATAATTATCGAAATTGTTATAAGTCACACTCCAGTTCTCAGGCTGCAGCTGGTTTAAAAGCGAAAGTAAACCGGCTTCTCCGCTGGCTGTGGCGCCAGGGGAGTTGAACAGTTCTGGCTCTGCTAGTTTCTTTTCTATCTGCTAGCACACATAGCCTACTGTGTACAGACGGTTTCAAACTGTATTTTAAATTAGAAAGCAAACAAAATAAATGGACAAGAGAAAAATAAATCTCAATTTGGTCAGTATTGTCATTTGGACAAGCAAAGCCATTACTTTAAGTTGCAGGCAAGAAAGACAAGTCTGTCCACTGTCTCTGGTTTTAAAACTGCCCTGTTGCAGGTCACAAAAAATATATATTTTAGATATCGATTATTAAAATATATCGCGATATTTATCGTTATCGTTATATCGCCCAGCCCTACCTCACACTGCCAAGCCCTGCATGCTGCATCATATGACGACGACTGAATTAGTTGCATCTTTCTTCTCGACCAAAGGCTGCATTTCTGTCATCTTCTACAAGTTACCAAAAACGTTTCAAAATAACATGCAGTATCTCCCTCCTCCTCCCCATCCTCCCTCTCAACACGAGCTGGAACTATTGTTTGGGCTTGTGAGGAGGGGCGGAGCACAAGGAAGGAAGGGTGCGTTACATTTATAACACAGAACAAAATGGGAGCAACATGGTTACATGATTATCTTATTTGCATGATCGTGGGAAGACAATATCGTAATCAAATTGAAATTTGATTAATCTAGCAGCCCTAACACACAGACACACATACACACATGCATGCTTTTGCAGAGGACAAGAAGCCTTCAGTCGACTCCTTCAGACATTAAGCACCCCCCACAGCCCAAATGGAATGATACAAAAATATATATATATTATATATATTTTTTTCTTTTTAAGTCGACTAATAGTGGACTAACGGCACATTTTGGCCAATCACAGTTGACTATCCAAATCCTTAGTTGGGGACAGCCCTAAACCAGACTAGTAGACTAAGAACACATTCTTATTTAACCAGACTAGTAGACTAAGAAGTAAAGAACACATTCTTATTTAACCAGACTAGTAGACTAAGAACACATTCTTATTTAACCAGACTAAGATGGTCAGCAGACAGTAAGGTGCCAGCAGTCTGCCTGCTGTGCTGCGATGGAGACACTATGACTTTAAATCCTCTCAGCTCGTCCATTTCTCCCCCATTTGTCTGAACCGGGGTTTAAAACCGTAAAGGCTTATAGAAGGCAATTCAATGGCAGGTCCATTACAAGTCAATTGTGTTTCCCCCCAATATACAGTAAGTGAATTGAACCTTGGTCCAATAACTGTGATGTAATCTCTCAGAGACAGAGATTTTGATTTGATTTTATTTTATTAGGGATCCCCATTAGCTGGTGCGATAGCGATAACAGAGGTTGACTACATTCCTGACGGCTTTCAGACGATCACTTCTCAGGTCTCTCTTCTCAGGTCTCTCTTCTCAGGTCTCTCTTCTCAGGTCTCACTTCTCAGGTCTCTCTTCTCAGGTCTCTCTTAGGTCTCTCTTCTCAGGTCTCTCTTCTCAAGTCTCACTTCTCAGGTCTCTCTTCTCAGGTCTCTCTTCTCACTGCTCCTCAATTCCTGACGTTTCCATGGGCTAATGAGATGAAATCCTTATTTTATTGGTATTCATTTTCCAGAACTGATTCTGCTGTGTGATATTTAGGAGATTAGGAGTCAAATGTTTCTCATGTATAAAGGAAAATGGTCCGTTGATAATAGTGTGAACAAAATTCACAAACTTACTGTCTCATAATAGTTACAATGCAGACACGTACGTGAAGTATAATTTAAACAAAAGACAAAGATCCCTATGTGCACAGATCAGGGACAACATTATCTCTAGCCCTAGAGACCGGCGGGTTAAATGCAGGACATACTTTGTTCGGTCTGTGAGCTACTGTAGGTGAAATTGAGAATGCGGATAATCTTTTACAAGGACGTACAGGATGTACTTTTTAGTAAAATGTCCTTCGTTTATGTTGATTTTCTTGAGCAGGATGAATATGAACAACTTTAGTTTTGCTTCAGGAAGGGAACTTTTTGTAGCTGATTTTATTTGTCAAGCTTGGGAGAGAAGGCAGAATACTTTGTTCCGAGCTGTAATCTGTATTCATATGAAGGGCACTTTGTGTGCATGACACGAAAGAATCCAATCAATCAATCAATCAATCAATCATATACAGTACGGTGCATTGAACCGTGGTAGTGGTTGAATCTGCCAGAGGACAGACGTTGACTACATTCCCGCTGGCTTTCAGATTATCACCTCTCAGGTCTCCTTCCTGCAGCCGCGGCTTCCTCATCCTGCGACGGAGAGCTGAACTCAGTAACACGGCAGAAGTGAAAAACCACCTGTTGTCCTGTCGAATCGATCGCCTTTTCTCCAGCCGTGCCTGGTTGTTTTGTGAGATTCTCTTTTTTTCACGATGGTTTTATCGGGTTTCAGTCGAGAGCTTTGTATCGATAGGAGGCTAGAATGTCACTGCAGGTCTCGTGTTCTAAGTGGTATTAACCTCGACTTCACTCGACAGAGGAACGCAAAGCGTGCGATAGGAGGAGGGTCGGGGAAAGAGGGCGGAGCTTGGAGACAGGTCAACTGGGTCGTCTGCTCTAGAGATAGAAAGACAGAGCAAACGATGTGCTCAAAAATCCGTCTGAAATGTGTTGTTTCAGAGCTATCATGCTGGATATATAATATGTGTTGTTTGAGCGGTATCATACTGGATGTTATTTTACATAATGTCCATAATCGACCACCCCGGTTGAATGAACGAACAAAGGGATGAATGAAGTGAAAATGTTCATTTAAAAGCATTTCTTGTTACTGTAATGCTGGTGTATAATGTCGGTGGTTGGCAGAGACTAGTATGAGAGTATGAGAGTATGAGACCCCGCTGGTGTTTTTTCATGGAGCGAGAGCTCCCCCTATCAGCGGAGAGACACACTGCACCGGTCAATCACTGCATTCTAAACAGCATTAGATCAGACTTTGACCTTTTATTTATTGTCACATCTGACTTTTCCCTCCTATTTGTTTTGCAGTTTCCAAATGAATGATGAATCAATATATGTGTCCCTTTTCTCTGTCTTCTGCCCTACCCCCCACCCTCTCTCTCTCTCTCTCTCTCTCTCTCTCTCTCTCTCTCTCTCTCTCTCTCTCTCTCTCTCTCTCTCTCTCTCTCTCTCTCTCTCTCTCTCTCTCTCTCTCTCTCTCTCTCTCTCAGATGGTGGACTTTGAGACTAAGAGAGCGTATACGTTGAGAGTGGAGGCGTCCAACCCACACATAGACCCTCGGTTCATTGCCTGGGGCCCTTATAAAGATGAGGCCACAGTCAAGGTCAGTCGAGTTTAATTCATTATTAGGGCGTGAGCCTCAAAGGGGCTGAACCCTCTTGTAATCGCTGGTTTTATGCAGTTGTTAAACTGAATCATATACAGTAGAGATGTGAAACTGAATTGTATACAGTAGAGATGTGAAACTGAACCGTATACAGTAGAGATGTGAAACTGAATCGTATACAGTAGAGATGTGAAACTGAATCGTATACAGTAGAGATGTGAAACTGAACCGTATACAGTAGAGATGTGAAACTGAACCGTATACAGTAGAGATGTGAAACTGAATCATATACAGTAGAGATGTGAAACTGAATCATATACAGTAGAAATGTGAAACTCAACCGTATACAGTAGAGATGTGAAACTGAACCATATACAGTAGAGATGTGAAACTGAACCATATACAGTAGAGATGTGAAACTGAATCATACAGTAGAGATGTGAAACTGAACCATAATACAGTAAAGATGTGAAACTGAACCGTAAACAGTAGAGATGTGAAACTGAACCATATGCAGTCAAATACACGCATGACAACAACACTTTTGTTTCCAATATAGAAGTTGCCAGAGATGCAGTCATTGGGTCTCATTCTCGAACGAAGTTACGACAAAATATTTCGTCTTAGCCAGATTTCGGCCTATTTAAGACATATTAGGGCTGGGAGTGGGAGTCCTCAAATTTTCCTGAGATCTTATTTGAGAGCAGATCTAAGAGTGCTGAGGAGCACACTTAAATATGCTCTCAGCCCACGATCAAATCTCATGATTGATTGACTAATTTAAAATGTTATTATAACTTGACAGACTGTGTTCTCATAGTGATTCCTTCATGTTAACGCTACAGGCCTCCTTGGAATTAATTACTTGATCATAATTAAAATAAATATGACAATATTTGTACAATAAGAAATAAATAAATATGGATTCATCTGATCACAGGGCAGCTGGATTAACCATATCTGAACCAGCTATTTTGGACAAATGTATAATTACTTTAATTACTCAGATATTCAAACACAATTATGCAATTATTGTGAAATGATTGAAAATAATAATAATTTAATGCCTTCTGTGGAATTTGCATTTCTTATTTGTTACACATCTGTTTTAATGATTAATTATATACATTTGAAAGAATGCAGGTCAACATGCAATGTATCCCATTTATTGGTATACAATGGGACAGACCTTTGTTTGATTGATTGATTGATTGATTGAAAACTTTATTAACAGATTGCAGAATGGGTACAGTACAGTACAGCTCAATTACATAAGGGGATGCAGACCAGAGAAAGAATTTCGTCTTGTTTACATCAGGGTCCCCCATTTTCAATTAATCATAACATATATGACACACACGACACAGATAGACAGTACTGCTACATCTATACATTTATGACATACCAGATTTGCAAATACAGTACTGTTTGTGATACAAAAAGAGTCCAGAAAAGAGAGTACATTTGACGTAGAAACTGTTGGAGGAGGTTGGGTAGGAGGGGTGGTAGACTTACACTGTACAAGCAAAACTGTACATTGGAATATTGACAACCATACTTGGTCATTTACTGTACATTGGAGGGGGTTGATATAGCTATAAACCTGCATTCCTTCGAATATATCATTAATCAATTAAACGTATATTGAAATACACTATATAGCCTATACACCAACACTGAAATGACAGTGGATAAATAAATAAGAACTAAAGCTAATCGGTGGAAATAGACTGCATTAATATTCCATAACAAGTCTTGTGTGCGCCTACGAATGAACAGTAGCCTATAGGCTTAATTATGGAATAATAAGCCATACTGCGTCCATTCATTACGCCCGCCGGCCCGTAGGCTATATATATTATATGTCATTCATTCATTCATATACAGTACTGCGCGCGTGTGTGTGATTAAAATGTGTGTCATTAAAATGTACTCAAGCATAGTAACAGACACAATATTTCTGACACTGGGAATACATTCCCTGAGGTCCATAGATGATCCTAGATATCAAGAACATGCAAATGGACCTTGTAAAAGCACTTTTAGGCACATTTTCGGAAAACATGGCTAGGGCTTAACCTCTTAAGCCAGAGCCCAATTTTCTGAAAATCCATAATTTTTTTTTTAAATCTGTACCTTCTTGAGATCATGTGTAGAAAAAATCTAAGGAAATTAATAAAGGGAAAATGATTAACCTCTTAAGCCCGGAGCCCTATTTTCTGAAAATCCGCCTAAAATACATACCTAAGTAAATGGAATATTGCTCCACTTCTACAAGGTCCATTTGCATGTTCTTGGTATCTAGGGACATCTATGGACCTCGGTGAATGTATTCCCAGTGTCATAAATATTGTGTCTCTTACTAGGCTTGCTTAAATTGTGATGAAACAAAGGAGAATATGAATTATGAATAACACCATGCAAAAAATTTGTCAGTCATTCAGTACCTTCTTGAGATCACGTGTACAAAAAATTTAAGGAAATGAATAAAGGGAAGATGATTAAACAGAAGGTTTTGTAGATTGTAGACAGTACTGAATTCTGCCATCCGGACTAATGCAATTTGAAATATTATTATAGAATATAGAATTCGAGGCCTATAAATGACCTTATTTTGCCAACTTGCACACTATAGATCGGGCCAAATCTCCTCTTTCAAATGGCAGAGTTCAATTTGGATTTAGTATCACCAGGCGTGCATGAAGAACAGAGAATGAAATCTACTGTATGTACAGTAGGTTTTTTATTCTTGCAACAGCTCTGCCATTTTGAAACTGATTTCAAATCGGATGGTTGCTAAATGCTCAAAATAGGGGAGACAAACTAACTGCGCTCCAATATATGCCAATAACGTTCAGTTTTGTGTTATATAATCGCGAGTAATAAGATAATTAAAATAATTTCATAAGCAAGTAATTTGTTTGAAGGGAGCTAGAAGCCTTTGGGAAGTGTAGTTTAAAAAAATTCCAACGCTCATTGAAAGCTCTGGATGTCATCTTCTCAAAATGTCTCAACATGACTACATTCAGCGACGGTCGCTTTTTCAAAATGGCGTATACCTGCGATCACAACAACACATTTCAAAAAACGAAAATCTCACTAATAACACTTTAACCTAGTGGTAAACAAACGTATTGCTGAAAATATACACTATGACTGCTGTTGTGACATGGTTAGGATGTTTACTGTTGGATACATTTGGGGGAAAAACAAACATTATGTCATACAGTCAGAGAGAATGATTTATGACGTGATGTCATTTGCGGTCCGGTACCGGACCGTACGAGTGGAAGAGGTTAAGAGGTTAACTAAACTGATTTAGTTTTCCTTGAATTTTATTTTGTGTTTTTTACCTTTTTTTAATATGCGTGTAATCTCCAAAGCACTGAAAATACTTCAATGCCTTTCTTGAGAATAAATCATTTCTGAAATTAAATGAACATACTGTATATTAACATGAGGAGGATGAGGAGCTTGTAGATGAACATACTGTATGTTAACATGAGGAGGATGAGGAGCTTGTAGATGAACATACTGTATGTTAACATGAGGAGGATGAGGAGCTTGTAGATGAACATACTGTATGTTAACATGAGGAGGATGAGGAGCTTGTAGATGAACATACTGTATGTTAACATCTCCTCTGTGTTTCTAGATCATGGTGGAGGATGCGGACGAGCCCCCGGTGTTTGTGGCTCCCAGTTATACCTTTGAGGTGGAAGAGAACGCCCCAGAAGGAACTCTGGTGGGCCGAGTACACGCTAAGGATACGGATGTAGCTAATAACCCTGTCAGGTAACATGTGATTCCTTGCTAATAACTCTTAATAACCTTTAAACCCTTAAACCTCTTCCACTTTTTTTTGAATGCATACATTAATTCCAGACTGACTGATGAAAGATTGTACAGATTTAAACATTTTCTCTTTGCATACAACAAAATGTGCATTAAAGTGCATTTTCTATTCTCTGTAGGATAACTACAAAAAAGTGCATTCAGAACAAAGCCAAGGTGCTTTAAAACTGCATAAAGATCTGCAAAAAGACACACACATGAGAGGGATAATAGCTTATAGCAGACTTAATGATGTTACTGTAGTGGCTACTGTCATAATTCATGGAATTATGGAAGGACTGTTGTATTTACTACATCTCCCGTGACTCTTAGCGGGGGATGACGTAGCTTACGAGAGACAAGTGAAAGAGGACCGGAAGCGGTGTTAGCTAGCTTAACGCTAACGTTAGTTTAAAAGGTTTTAACCGCGACGGGCATATATAGTAATGGCGAGGATATAAAGCATTTATTGGATGCGTTGCTCGTGGAGTTTACATAGAAACAGCGCGACTCCCAAGAGGAGTTAGTTATGACAGAACGCTGCAGAACGCAGGAAGAGTGCCAAGCTGCTCACGTTATACGTTGCGCAAAGTCTGTAGCCGCGTTTTGATTACGTCATCACAACAACACTTTAGGTTACGAACGTTACATAACCCTGTTCTTTGACATTCAGTGATATATTTTCGGTGCTAAAACCATTTTGGCCGAAAGCCGAAAATGCCTTTTTAACCATTTTCGGACGCTAATTTTCGGTGGCCGAATATTCGGTGCATCCCTAATTCTGTGTAATAACATCTGATATATTTTACAGGTATATAATTCCTGTGTAATAATATTTTATTTATTTTCCAGGTATATAATTCCTGTGTAATAACATCTGATATATTTCCCAGGTACATGATCCCTCGCTATACGGATGTGGAACAGTTCTTCAGTATCAACTCAGAGGATGGACTGATCACCACCACAAGACCTCTGGACAGAGAGGCACAAGCCTGGCATAATATATCTGTCTCCGCCACAGAGATAGGTACACAAACACACACACACACACACACACATACATACATACATACATACATACATACATACATACATACATACATACATACATACATACATACATACATACATACATACATACATACATACATACATACATACATACATACATACATACATACATACATACATACACACACACACACACAGGACACATACACATCTGTGAGCTGTTGTTGAGACAAGCAGTGTTGTCTTCTGGGTGAGGCACCTCTAACGGTGTGGTATCTAGGAACACTAGAGAGTAGACTAGAGACTCTTCTTTTGTCATAACGCTGGTTTCCGAATCAATAGTTCATGCGTCATTTTGATGTTTTGAAAGTTGAAATCCTCTCAAAACATAAAATAGCTGCGTAATTTAGTGTAGTCTCTGCGGTCCTCTTTCTCTGCTGCAGTGAGCATTACAGCTGGTTAATGGTAAATGGACTGCATTTATATCACATGGTTTCATCCAGACTGTCCCTGGAGAGACTTATGTGATGCATGCAAATTGTGTGTGCATCTGCATGCATCATCATTGTGTACAAACATTCCTAAATATTTTATATATTTTATTTTATAATGTTTCAAGGAAGTAGGAGTATCTGTTGAGTCCTCAATAAGATTTGAGCCTGGATGAGACTTTAGCTTCATTAACACTTGATCTATCTAACTCACCAACTAGCATCAATGAGACTTGAGCTATCTAACTCACAAACGAGCCTCAATGAGACTTGAGCTATCTAACTCACCAACTAGCCTCAATGAGACTTGAGCTATCTAACTCACCAACTAGCCTCAATGAGACTTGAGCTATCTAACTCACCAACTAGCCTCAATGAGACTTGAGCTATTTAACTCACCAACTAGCCTCAATGAGACTTGAGCTATCTAACTCACCAACTAGCCTCAATGAGACTTGAGCTATCTAACTCACCAATAGCATCAATGAGAGTGGAGCTATCAAACCCACCAACTAGTCTCAATGAGACTTGAGCTATCTAACTCACCAACTAGCCTCAATGAGACTTGAGCTATCCAACCAACTAGCCTCAATGACACTTGAGCTCTCGAACTCACCAACTAGACTCTGGGAGCCAGCCAGCTAAGTATCTGTCTCGTCTGTTAGTCTGTTTCTATCCACAAGTATTTTTAAAGCAGAAATATCTGCTGACACCCCACAGACTTCAACTTTCTAACATCACCACAAAACTCCAGACAGCTAGAAAGAGGGGGAGGGATGGAGAAAGAGAGAGCGAGAGAGAGAGGGGGGGCAGAGAGAAAGGGACAGCGAGAGACATGGATAGAGAGATAAACAGACAGAGAAAGATAGGCACAGAGAGAGAGAGAGGGGGGAGAGAAAGAGAGAGAGGGACAGAGAGAGAGAAAGGGTGTGAGAAAGAGAGATAGGGAGAGAGAGGCAGAGATAGGGACAGAGATAGGAACAGAGTGAGAGAGAGTGAGAGAGAGAGAGAGAAAGAAAGAAAGAAAGAAAGAAAGAAAGAAAGAAAGAAAGAAAGAAAGAAAGAAAGAAAGAAAGAAAGAAAGAAAGAAAGAAAGAAAGAAAGAAAGAAAGAAAGAAAGAAAGAAAGAAAGAAAGAAAGAAAGAAAGAAAGAAAGAAAGAAAGAAAGAAAGAAAGAAAGAAAGAAAGAAAGAAAGAAAGAAAGAAAGAAAGAACGGGACAGAGAAGAAGGAGAGAAAGGAATGGACACAAAGTTAGTGAGTACTACCACTCAGAACCTGCTATATCATTGAGTCAGTTACTACAGTTAGTTCGTAATTTCTCACGTATTTCTTTGTTATTATAAAATGACATTCAATCCACAGTTTAAAACGGTAACCACCTAAAAGTGCTTGTAAAGTAGAAGCAGATGCTAGCGATCTCCTCGCCACAATAACGTTAGCCGGCTAGCCACCGTGCCCCACCCGGCTATTTCTGAGGCCGGAGCTCAGCCTATCACAGCACAGCGTGGTTTCTCTGTGGCTAGCTTGACGCCAGACTGCCAGATGGTTCCAGGCCCGTGGCCCACTGAGCTATGAGTTTGCAGGCCATGCTAACCGCTAACTGGCCCTGGGAAGCTAAATGAATGCCTGTTAATTACAGGGTAGAGGATAGAATGGACACGCTAGAATGGCAAGTATGTAACGCAGCGACAACAAGGTTGGAGCAGGGTTTCAGAAGTTACAGAGGGGTGATTTATTGTGTGGGGGGGGGGGGGGGGGGCTGTGTGTGTTTACCTCTGTTACTTCCTCTTCTCTCTCTCTGTCTCTCCAAGTTCATGTTGTGTGTATCTTCATCTCTCTCTCTCTCTCTCTCTCTATATCCCTCTCGTTCTCTCTCTCTCTCTCTCTCGTTCTCGTTCTCTCTCTCTCCATCTGTCTCTGTGTGAGTTTATGTCTTGTATGCAAGTCTATTTTGGTTTGAAATAGATATTCTGAATCCAATATTTCTTTCCATTTGAGTCGGTTATTTTACATCAAAATGTTTCTGGCTGGCTGGCTAACTGACTGACCGACCGACCGACCGACCGACCGACTGACTGACTGACTGACTGACTGACTGACTGACTGACTGACTGACTGACTGACTGACTGACTGACTGACTGACTGACTGACTGACTGACTGACTGACTGACTGACTGACTGACTGACTGACTGACTGACTGACTGACTGACTGACTGACTGAATGAGTGCATTGTTATCTTTACTCAAAGCGAGATTACAGGTCTTACTCTCCATCTGGTTTCCAGGCAGTCATGCTCCTCACTGTATTCACCATGGCAATGACCAAATAGCTGAAACCATGTCCCACATCTTAAATGGTTGCCATGTATACAGGGGCCTCTACATAAGTAGGCATGACAGAATAGTAGATTTGATAGCGAAAGATATCTCTTCTATTTTTAGGTCCTCTATCACGCTGTTTAAGCATTCTACTGTGAAGCCAAGCATGTTCAACCTGTGCAATGATGATTCTGTGTTCTCTAATATTACAGCTAACACCCCTGATGTATTTGTTGTAAATGAACACCTTAGGGAGGTGTCCATTCTTGAGGTTGGCTGTACTTTTGACTACAGCTTAGAAGAAGCCTTTCTAACCAAAATGCTGAAATACCAACAGCTACAGCAGACCATCTCACAGCTAGGCTACAGATGTAAACTCCTAGTTTTTATCTTTGGCAGCCTAGGGCATGTGCACAAGTTGGTTGTGAGGGGCCTACAAATAGCCGGTCTCCCCAAAAGGAAGGCCAAGCAGTTAGCCAGGTACTGCTCAGTATCAGCAATTATAGGAAGCCGCTCAATTTGGAGGAGGCGCTGTTACCTTTTCCCATGATTCTGCCGTCCATGCACCTTGTACCTGGCTGTTCTTTCATCATTTCTGACTGCACTTGCAGTGTTTATGTCCTTTGTATGAGGCCTCCTTGTACTTCTGTTCATGTGGACATAAACAAACATTTCAAATGTGTGTTTGTGTGTATGTGTGTGTGTGTATTCAGGAGGTCATCACCAGGACACTAAGGTCCGTGTCAACATCAAAGTGAAGGACCTGAATGACAACGCTCCTGAGTTTGCTGCCATCAATGAGGTTCTCATCTGTGAGACTGTGGCACCTGGAAAGGTACAGTAGGTCTGATTGACTGAGAGAGTAAGTGTTTGTTTGAGCGTGTGTTCATCAGATTCATCACTAATGATAGATACGACACTCATCACTGTATTCTTCATGAGAAGGTTGGTTGGTCCTCTCTGATGGAGAGGTGCAACAAACACTGGTATTTTTTTCATTTAAGGCCCTTATTGGTAAGCTACCTCCTTATACTACATCATTATTGGAATGGAATGTTGGAACCTATGGAACCCGTTTGAGTGACTGGCTGGTCCTTAAACGAACATGCCAACATTTTGGGAAATTAGCTTACCGTCTTCTCCAGAGAGAGACAAGAGGATTGATACCAGTTTCCTCTCTGTGCGTTCAGTAGAAAGCTATCTGGCTGCATGTTAGCCTAGCTTAGCACAATGAATGGAAGCGGACATGACCTTATCTTCTTGTCTCTCTCTGGAGAAGACGGTAAGCAAATTTCCCAAAATGTTGGCGTGTTCCTTTAGCCTCTTAACAGGTGCCCCCAAAAAGGACTGCATACTCTTTTTGCAAACCAAAATACTATACTTTATACTTATAGCACATGCAAATCGTCCCCAAGATGGCCAACATGTGGGCGTGTTAAGAGGGTCCCCAGAGTTTGTTCTGAAAAGGGTAAATCTGTATTTTTCTATGATGCCCCTCTAGCTCATGGAATGACCAACAGTCCTTAAAACTTGAGATTCTTCCCTCTGTTGCAGAGTTGAAAACCTTGATCTTCAAACTTTGTCAATCAAGATTTACCAATCAAGATTTACGTTTTATTTGATTTTTTTAGATACATTTTTTAGCATTTATTGCTTTCATGGTCAGACATGACCGACAGATGAGGAGAGGATGAACGGGAGAAGAGGGGGAAGACATGCGACAAATGGGAGTCACCGGGAGTGGGAAGCGAACCCGGGACGGCCGCTTCGCGACGCCAGCGATACATGGTGTGCTAGTAGAGCGCCCCAAGATTTTACGTGTTTTAATTGATTTGCTATCCTTGCTTTTTGCCTCATCTCGTTGTTTTAGCGATTTTATATGCTGTGTAATTTTACATGCCTTTTTTTTTGGTAATCTCTGTATTAGGGCTGACCCCGATTAGTCGAATCATTAATCATTCTTTCCAAAAGCGGAGGCTTAAAAAAAAAGAGGCCTAGAAGCGTGGCTAACGCTAATGGCGCGCATACCAGCAAGGCTATCTGGCTAAGAAAATGGGCACAGAGGCACTGAAAGAGGATTTCACCCATCTAATGAACACACTAGACTAGACAAATATCAAGATGTATCCATCAGGGGCGGCTAAGTGGTGCAGTGGGCAAGGCGCTCGCCACTAATGCAGGAGATGCTGGGTTCGAGCCCAGCTCTCGGCGTTGCTACCTGCTTGGCTGGTCGTTCATACTAATACAATTGGCAGTATTAGGGGGTGGGAAGCTGGTGGGTGGGGATCGGACGTTGTGGACAGCGACTCCTACAGGTCGGTTGGTGTGCCTGCGCAGCAGAATCAGGAAGCAACAAGGTCCCTCCCACGCAGACCCTCGCCACTGAGAGATTGCGCTGTTCAGGTGAAAAGATGCGACAGCTGCCTCGTCGTGTACCGGAGGGGACACGTGATGCAAGGCTTGGTCCACATTGCAGCCGACCTGTGGGAGGCATGGCCTAACAGCGTTCGAGACAGGGGAGGGTAGAATTGAACAATACGAAATTGGGATGGGAGAAAAAATAGAAAATGGGAGAAAAAGTAGATACAAAAATAAAAGATGTATCCATCAGTGAACCATGCTTTTACAGAGGACAAGCCTTCAGTCGACTCCTTCAGACATTAAGCACCCCCCACAGCCCAAATGGAATGATTTTCTTTTGCATTTTTTGCATTCGGGGGGGGGGGGGGGGGGGGGGGGTTAGGACTATCGGCAAATTTTGACCAATCAACGTCGACTATCCAAATCCCTAGTCGGGGACAGCCCTACTCTGTATGTACACTCGACATGACTGTAAATGAGGGAAACCTCAGTGGGCTTTCCAGTTGAAATAAAGCGTTTGAAATAAGGCGTCAGGTTTTACATCAACATGCCGTGTCTTATATCCCACTGTGTTACCGAGACTGGTTTGATGTACAGCTTCAGTACATCATCATCATCATCATCATCATCATCATCATCATCATCATCATCATCATCATCATCATCATCATCATCATTCCAGCAACGTCGCCCTCATCCCCCGCCTCACTGTGTTGCCTTGAGGCTGATGCTCTGGGACAAGTAGGCGGGTGACTTCCCCAGGACAACACAGAGGCTCTGGGTCAAAAATCTATTCAAATATTTTGTTGCGGCGAGATATTGCTTTGTAATTTAACCTCTTAACATTCCTGCAAATTTGGCGTAAAATGCCTATCGAATTCTTACCCAAAGTTTGTACTTTGTAGCACATGCATAAGTCTGGGCCCTATTCCCCGTACCTGGTTCAACTAAGTCGATCAAGATGTCATTATCCAGATTCAGTTAACCCGATGTTTGAAGCCGGGATTTTTCTGTTCCTCGAAGGTGGATTCAGTCTCGTTAACTCAAACCAGACTTGAGACCCAGGATAAGTGCGCGCGGCCGCTCCAGTTGAAAAGCCAGCACGTATCGATAGCAGAGATCCTGATTATCTAGCGGCATTGATTGATTAATTGATTTAAAACTTTATTAACATATTGCAGTACGGCTCAATCGCCTCGCCGACAAGTTAAATGCGTTATCTATAGGCTAATTTTAAGTCCCTCATTACCTCAATCAATCAGATTATATTTCTTTAAACTTGCCTGCTGGATTGAATAATCAAATGAGATCTTGCTAGCGAAAATAATTAGTTAAACTGTTATACAGAATAACGATACGGCTCTCTTACCCATTGATTGATGTATGGTCGATCTTTTACTTATCTCCACTGTGGTGTAACGGGTTCTTCTTTTGACTTTCACGCAGACGACCGGGGTTCGAAACCTAGTCTTTTCCTTCTTTTTGCGATGTAGGAATAATTCAATTTGGTGCACGTTGAGAGCTATATAAAGAATGACATCCTCAATGCATGTAGATTTATAATATTTTAACTTAAAACTAGGCTACTTTGGCGTATAATCATTAATATTATATTCCAAAAAATTATATTGGAAACACAGGGTTTCGAACACCGGTCGCCGGGTTGCCAGGATAGAGCACTACCGCTGCGCCACTGTGCCAGATGGGATAAATTCATTGTTTATACATTAATGAACGAGAGACCCGTGTTTAGAATATTCTTTATTTTGAATGAAGTTTTATCTCTTTATGCTCATTCATTAATGTGACGTCAACGGCTCATTCAATTTCTCAAATCCGTCAAACAGCGCATCTCATCAGACATCTTAATCCCAGTTACAATTAAAATAACCACATAATGTGTACATCGCACCGAGCGAGCGCCACGGTATATAACGTGCATTATTTAGGACAAAGTGAATTTAGTATCAGCATTTTGGGTCTATTTTACATTTCAAAAGCCCCCTCTGGAAGAATGGAGCACAAAAACGTAATTCAGAATGGTATAATGCAGATCGTAGACTGTGGGAATAATTTCAGGAAACGGGCTGTCATTTCTTTGCGGGGGCGTGGCGATGGTTCATCCGGCTAACTTGAACTTAAACCCTGCTCTCGACCAGGCTCAAACTTTTGGATCTGTTGTCATGGTGATTTGGACAATCCAGGTACGGGGAACGGGAAAGTCCGGCTTAAGTCAGACTTCACCGAAAGTTATCCGGCTAACTCAGTTATCCAGGTACGGGGAACGGGGCCCTGGTCTCATTTGAAAGGACTTTTTCGAAACTGATGTTCATTGGCTGTTTGGTCTTATAACCCAAGATTGGAAGCATGTAATAGGTCAAACTGGGTGTCAATCAAACGGTGGCCATTTTAGCTTTCAAACGATGTGCTGCTTTAGATACTAAAACAATGGGACGCAACAGACAAGGGTAAATGCACTGTGACGTGTCCATCGTGGCTGAGGGTGATTCACTGCCCAATCACAGCCATGCGGGGCATCTACTGGAGGCAATGTAGGTCACAAACGTCTCTCATTCAGTCTTTGTATATGTGTGTTGTCTAGGTGATAGAGACGGTGAGTGCGGTGGATAAAGACGAGATGGCTCACAGACAACTCTTTACCTTCAGTCTGGCTCCTGAGGCCGCACACAACCACAACTTCTCCCTGAAGGATAACAGAGGTGGGATATCTATTCATCTATACGTTTTACATTTACATTTACAACAGTGCTGAAACTTGGGTGGTGCAGTGATGAGTGCATGATAGTATAAGACAGTAATATAATTTCAGATATTGATTGAAATATGGCGTAGATGGCTTGATTGATCGGGTTTCGGCTGTCCTAACTGCTGGGAAGTTCGGCTTCTCTTTGATGACCCGTCCAGAGTTCAGACAGGAGTGGGTCTAAGGCGGCCAGAGGATGTAGAGCGGAGGGCTCTTGAGGGTGTGTAGTTAGAGACCATTGACCGGAGGTAGGCGGCAGTTTCAAGTTCAAGTTTGTTTATTCAAGTTTGTTTATTATTTGTCACAACAAAATACAGAACACTTTATAATGAAATGCTTGTTTCTGTATGAGCCCATGAGAGTGTGCTACACACAGTAAAAATAAGGTAAGTAAAAAAAGTTATTAAGAAGTAAGTAAAAAAGTAAGTAAAAAAGTAAGTAAAGTCAATTATACATATATACAATATACAATACAGAGTAAAATGAGATAACAGTGAGGTACAATGCAGAGGTACAAAACTTAGGGTAGGGTGCAAATGAGGTATGAATGTAGTGCAAATCTCTTTAACCTCGTCCGCCGGGGGCGGACCGCAAATTACATCACGTCATAAATCAACCTCTGCAGACTGTCTGACAAAATGATCTGTTTTTTTTTCAAACATATTCAAATATAAACATCATAACCATGTCACAACAGCAGTTATAATGTATATTATCATCAATACGTTAGTTTACCAATAGGCTAAAGTGTTATTAGATATATTTTAGTTTTTGTTTTTCTGTTGTTTTTATCGAGGACATCGAGAGCTTTCAATGAGCGTTGGCATTTTTCAGAAACACCCTACCCAGAGGTCTCTAGTTCAAAAAAAGCAAATGGATTCTATATGAATTTTTTTTATATCTCTTATTACTCAAGATAATAATCCACAAAACGTAACGTTATTGGCATATATTGGAGCACAGTTAGTTTGTCGCCCCTATTTTTTATAAGATTTGGCACAATCCATAAATGTGCGAATTGGCTATAATAAGGTCATTTATAAGCCTGCTATTCTATATTCTATAATAATATTTCAAATTGCATTGGTCCGGATGGGAGAATTCAGTACTGTATCTAAAAAAACCTTCTGTTTAATCATCTTCCCTTTATTCATTTCCTTAGATTATTTGTACACATGATCTCAAGAAGGTACTGAACGAGATCAGTGGCAGTTTTTCATGTCTGGTCATTTTTAGCATGGTGTTATTCACTGTCAAAGATGCAAAGAAAAATCATAATTCATATGATTCACACAATATCACTGAGGTCCATAGATGTCCCTAGATACCAAGAACATGCAAATGGACCTTGTAGAAGTGGAGCAATATTCCATTTACGTAGGTATGTATTTTAGGCGGATTTTCAGAAAATAGGGCTCCGGGCTTAAGAGTGTTGATTGATTGATTGATTGAAAAGTTTATTAACAGATTGCAGAATGGGTACAGTACAGTACAGCTCAATACATACAATTGTTAAGGGGAGGGCGGTCAGGTGGCGTAGCGGAGATTGCGTTCGTCACCAACCCCCGGAGACGCTAGGATTCGCCTGTTCGAATCCAGCTCACAGCTCCGGGGTTGTCACCAGCTTGGCTGGCCGTTCACACTAATACAATTGGCAGTATTAGAGGGTGGGAGAAGCTGGCGGGTGGGTCCGGGTCGTTGTAAACAGTGACTCCTACAGTTCGGTCGGGGCGCCTGCTAAGCGCGGATAGGATCTAAGTGGGATAGTGTGATCCTTCCACACGCTACGCCCACTCAGTGAGAGTCCGCGCTGCCAGGTGAAAAGAAGCGGTTGATTGGCTGGACGTGTGTCGGAGGAAGCACGTGATAGCCTCCACTCTCCCAGACCGACTGTGGGGGGTAAGTGCGCAGCGACCAGGAAGGGGATTGGGAATTGGCATAACGACTAACATTGGGATGGGAGAAAAATCTGAGGAAAAAGGAGGGAAAAAAAAAAAAAAAAAAAAAAAAATTGTTAAGGGATGCAGACCAGAGAAAGACTTTCGTCTTGTTTACATCAGGGTCCCCCATTTTCAATTCATCATAATAATAGAGGTTAATAATAGATAAATATAAAGTGTGTTAAAGTGTCTAAAGTGAGTAAAGTGAGTGGAGCCATTCCCTTCGCTGCGCGATATGTCAGGTTTAGGACCTAGAAGCAAATTTGTGTGGCGATGGGGAGCCAGTGCAGGTCCCTAAGAAGCGGGGTAACATGGGCTGACTTTGGTAGGTTGGCGATCAGACTGGCGGCTGCATAGATAGATAGAAACTTTATTGCCATTTCAACACTGTTGATTGGGATTTGTCTTGGTGCCACGTACAGTACAGACAATGTTAAAAACATACAATATAAAAACACAAGAATACAATATAAAAACACAAGAGTACAATATAAAAACACAAGAATACAATATAAAAACACAAGAGTACAATCCCCACAATAAAGAGTTTTACACAAACAATTAAAAGGAAAAAATGCTACAGTACCTAAAATAAATTGCTCAGTGTTCCAGTTTTAAAGTGCATATTGCCTTAAAGTGCATGTTGGCTGGTGCTAGCCCTTGTTGTGCAAAGTGCCTGTACATTTGTACTCGAGTTCAGGTGACGGACAGCCTCGGGATATGTACTGTTTTTAAAACGGGATGTACTGCACCTGAGACTTTGGAGTCTTCTGCCAGAGGGAAGGGGGTTAAAGAGGTCGTAAGCAGGGTGAGAAGGGTCCCTGATCACCTTTTCCCCTTTCCGCCGGATTTGCGTGGCATAAATCGAGGCCACAGAGGGGAGCTCACAGCCGATGATTTTTGACGCTGTGCGTACAGTTCGTTCTAAATGTCCCCTATCATGGACGGTGGTGTTTCCGTACCACACAGTCATTGAGAAGATAAGGACACTCTCTACAGTGGCTCTATAAAAACTGAGCATCGCCTCCCTGGACACACCAAACTTTTTAAGCTGGCGCAGGGAGTGGAGCCTCTGGTGGGCTTTGCTTATGAGGCTGGTGTTAACTTCCCATTTTAAATTATCACATATGGTGATGCCGAGGAATTTGAAACTGTCCACCCTCTCCACCTGCTGGCTGTTTATGTACAGAGGAGGGTGGACTGCCTCCCCGCGCCGGAAGTCAACTATAATTTCCTTTGTCTTAGAGATGTTCAAAAGCAGGTCGTTCTCCTTGCACCATACAGCAAAGCTATCGACTTCAGCTCTATAGGCCGATTCATCCCCGTTCTTAATTAGTCCCACTACTGTTGTGTCATCCGCATATTTAAAAAATCAGACAGAATCAGAGTGGGAGGCACAGTCATTAGTGTATAGACAGTAGAGCAGAGGAGATAGAACACAGCCCTGGGGGGCCCCGGTGTTCAAGGTCCTGGAACTAGAGAACAAATTACCTACTTTAACCACTTGTTCTCTGTCTGAGAGAAAATCTAGAATAAAATAGCAATTCATCAATTCATCAAGAGACTCATCAATTCCGAGCAATTTAAGTTTTTCAAATAATTTAAAAGGCACAATCGTGTTAAACGCTGAACTAAAATCAATAAACAAAATTCGTACATAAGTGGCAGAGGCCTCCAGGTGCTGCAGGATGGTGTGTAAACACATAGATACAGCATCCCCTACAGACCTGTTGGGCTGATAAGCAAACTGATACATGTCTAATTTAACAATACTAGATAAATGATCACAGACAAGCCGCTCAAACACCTTCATAATGACAGAGGTCAGAGCGACGGGCCTGTAATCATTCAGACAAGCAGCGCTAGATTTCTTGGGCACAGGTATGACTATGGCAGATTTATAGCATGCCGAGACTTTAAATGTGCTGAGAGACCAATTAAAAAGATCTGTAAAAACAGTAGCGAGTTGGTCAGCACCATTTTTCAGGGTAAAAGTAGACACATTGTCTGGCCCTGCGGCCTTCCTAACATTTTGTTTGCGGAGTAAGGCTCTGACTTGGTGACTTGGTGTTCCTCGACTACAAAGGGGGGGGGGGGGGGGGGGGGGGGGGTACAGGACCCATTCTATCAGCTACCCTGGGTTGATCACCCGAGTGCACATCAAATCTGCAATAAAATTCATTGAGCTTGTCAGGGAGTAGGGGGTCCCCATCCTGAGCTGACTGTTTATTCTTGTACCCAGTCAGAAATATTGGTGACAGTGATATCCTTGTAACCCTAGACGTTACTTCGCTATATTCCAACATTAACCACAACCTTGGTCTAGAAGCTTTGAACCATTTCCTAAGGAAACACCCAGACCAAACGCCCCCACATGAATTTATCATGGAACTGATGAAATTTACATTGAATAGAAATGTATTTATGTTTGAAAATACCTATTACCAACAGGAATATGGGTCTGCTATGGGATCCCCATCCGCATGCGCCTATGCGTGTTTATTTATGGGTAAGTTCGAGGAGGACTTCATTTACAACAATGTGTTATATGGACCCCATATCAAATATTTTGTTCGATTTATCGATGATGTTTTCATGGTCTGGTCAGGAAACGAAATAGAGCTGTCATCCTTTTTGTCATATTTGAACTCTTGTGTAGAATCCATCACTTTTAGTATGGAAAAGAGCCGAGAATCCATTCACTTCCTAGATGTTAAACTAACTAAAATTAATAACCTAATTGCCACAACTATCTACAGAAAACCAACGGATAAAAACAATCTCCTACAGTTTTCTAGTCACCACCCAGTGCCTTTAAAGAAAAGCTTGCCTGTAAGTCAACTATACAGACTCAAACGTATCTGTAGCTCCCAGGAGGAGTTCCACTCCGAAAGTGAAAATATGTTGGGACGTTTTGATGAAAAGGGCTACCCAAAGCAGTGTATTAACTCTGCCATGGCCACAGTAAACCAAATCGAAAGAAAAGAACTATTCCGAAAGAAAGAAAGAAACAGAACACCAGGCACCATTAATTATGTCCTTACTTATGATCCATTTAGTTACGTTATCAAGTCCACAGTCATGAAACACTGGCATATTCTATCATCGGATAGAACATTAAATGATCGCTTCCAACACCCTCCACGTTTTACACATAAAAGAGCTACAAACCTGAAGGACCGCCTTGTCAGAGCGGACTCTTATTCAAAGCCAGAACCTTTTATTCATGGAAGCTTCCCATGTAGATCATGCACATCTTGCAGCCACATGATCAAAACAAACACATTTCACGACTCCCACACCGGGAAGAATTACAAGATCAGATCGCTAATAACATGTAATTCCACACACATAATTTATCTATTATTCTGCCCATGTAAAAAATACTATATTGGACAGACATCCCGCAAATTAAAAATCAGATTGAACGAACACAGAAGCAATATAAAGCGGACTGACATTAATTCCCCTGTGGCACGACATTTTAACGAAATGGATCATAAAATTAATGACCTCAAGTGCATAGGTCTAGAGATGGTTTTTCTTAATAGAAGAGGTGGCAACCATGAACAACTGCTTTTGCAACGAGAATGTGTATGGATTCATCGGCTCAAATCTATGTATCCAGTTGGGATGAATGAAGAGTTCAATTTGACTCCATTCCTCTAGCTATCATAAGTTATCTACTGTATAAACAAAAAACTAGTACACTGATTAATGAATGGTCTTACAACCTGATACCCCCAATGTACTGTTTTTTGTTCCATACAGAGTTGTAAATTAAATTATATATTGTATTGACATCGGCTCAAATCGATGTATTCCATCTGGGATGAATGAAGAGTCCAATTTTGGCTCCATTCCTATAGATGCTACCCTAAGTTATCTACTGTATGAGAGAGAAAAACTAGTACACTGTTTAATGAACGGTTTAACAAACTGATGCACCCCAATGTACTGTCTTTTTTTATTTCCATACAGGTCTGTAAATATTGTAATATGTATCAATTTGGTGTTTTCATATATTACCATCATACACATTTATGTGATATTGTGATATTGTGATATTATGTATTCTACTTGTCAATCTAGCCCTGCTACCAATCATGACGTCAACCTAGCCTGTTAACTGTTAACTGATTGCCGATTGTTCCCACCTGGTGTCAAGTACAGCCTACTTAAGTTATGTTTGTCACAGTTGTCATTTACACACTGATGAAGGCCGGATGGCTGAAAACGTTTTGTGTCCTTTGAAAATAAAAAATAACGATATTCAGAGTGCGGTCCCTACCTCCCTTTTTTGCATAATTAATATTGGACTACGCACCTGTCTGAGCGCAGTGGTTACCCTTTTCTACCCTATTCTTGTACCCAGTAATCATATGTAGGCCCTGCCAAACCCCTTTTGCATCCCCAGCTTTCAAATTGTCCTCAAGACTGTCTCTGTACTTAGCCTTAGCTGTTTTCACACTTCGTTCAAATTCATACCTGGCAATTTTATAGAGATCTGCATCTCCACTTTTGAAAGCCTGATTCTTCTTAACCCAGAGACTTTTAACCTCTTTATTAAACCATGGCTTATTATTGCCATAGATAGTCATCATCTTTGATGGGATACACCTGTCTTCCGAGAAGTTGATGTATGAGGATATTGTGTCAGTGTATTCATCCAAATCATCACATGCTTCACTAAAAACAGACCAGTCAGTGAGCTCCAGACAGTCGCTGAGCATATCAGCAGCCTCAGTCGACCACTGCCTCACAGGCCGGACAGTCCTTTTAATAGTCTTTAACTGTTGACGGTACTGAGGGATTCTGAGTTGAATAGGCTTGGTGGTGGTGGTCGGTAGACCAGTGAGCAGTGCATTGCAGTAGTCGAGGCAAGACATGACTGTTGATTTGACAAGGAGTCGGGTGGCTTCTTTTGTTAGGAAGGGGCAGATCCTTCTGACATTGCTCAGGAGGACCCTGCAGGTTCTGGTCGTTACGGCTAAAATATCTAAAATCTACACACTGATGAACACTGAACAGAAAGATGATAGGATGCTACAACAAAAAGATAAATGGGAAAAAGATATTAAACACAAATATACCATGAAAGAATGGTCATTGCTCCAGAACTCCCAAACAACTTTAACAAATACCAACCATAGGTTAACACAATTTAATATACTACACAGAATTTATTATACACCTCACAGATTATATCAATTTAGCCACGAGACATCACCCAATTGTCTTCGATGTCAACATGCTAAAGGGGATCTAATCCACACGTTCTGGAATTGCCGAAAGTTAAATTATTACTGGAAATTTATATTTGAACAACTTTCAAAAATTATTGGAAAGACGATGACTCCTGACGCACGAATAGCTATTTTGGGTGATATCTCTATGCTGAGTAACTTTGACAACTTTGAAAAGAAATGTATCCTGTTAGCAATGTCTGCTGCAAATTTTTTTATTCTTTGTCATTGGAAATCTGAACCCCCTCCCCCGACTAAACAATGGTGGGCAGAACTCCTATCCTATTGCACACCTGAAAAAATCATGTATAATGTGAAAGGAAAAATAATACACTTTCAGAAGATCTGGGGTCGGGCAATGGATTACATACCAAATATGGGTATAGAACTGGAGAGAGCCAATTGAAGCATAATAGAGATTGTGGATGTTGTCTTTTTATATTCTATATTTGTCTGCCTGTTTTTCTTTTTGTTGTCATGTTTATTATTTTATTCAGGTAGTAGCACAGACAATCATGGTCTTAAAGTAAATCATGCATTCGATAGTTTTTTTTTTTTTGTACTAGGAAGGGTCGGGGAAGGGTTAGTAATTGTTTAGTTAGGAAATGTAATTTATATATTTATAACTTGCATTTTACAACTGTATGTAAATGAAATGTTAAAAGCAAATAAAAGATAATAATTGAAAAAAAAAGAGAGAGTGAGGTAGAGATACAGTAGAGAGAGAGAGAGGTAGAGATAGAGATACAGTAGAGATAGGTAGAGAGAGGGAGAGAGAGATAGAGATACAGTAGAGAGAGATTGAGGTAGAGATACAGTAGAGAGAGAGAGGTAGAGATACAGTAGAGAGAGATACAGTAGAGAGATGTAGAGATACAGTAGAGAGGTAGAGATACAGTAGAGAGGGAGAGAGAGAGGTAGAGATACAGTAGAGAGGTAGAGAGAGGTAGAGATACAGTAGAGAGGTAGAGATACAGTAGAGAGAGAGGTAGAGAGAGGTAGAGATACAGTAGAGAGGGAGATATACAGTAGAGAGAGTGAGAGAGATACAGTTAGAGAGGGAGATAGGTACAGTATAGATACAGTAGAGAGAGGCAGGAGTCTGGCTGATAAATGGTCTCAACATTAAACATCATTTTTTACTGATTTAATATCAGTACAGTCATACCTCATTGCCTCTGCTAGTCTGTCTGTCTGTCTGTCTGTCTGTATGTCTCTATATATATATATATATATATATATATATATATATATATATATATATATATATATATATATATATATATATATGCAGTATCTATCTATCTATCTTATCTACTGTACATATCTATCTATCTATCTATCTATCTCTCTATCTCTCTCTCTCTCTCTCTCTCTCTGAGGATGTGTATTCAAGTTGTCTCTCTCATGTCTCTCTATCTACAGTATCTCTATATATCTCTCTCTCAGGATGTGTATTAAAGCTTTCTCTCTCTCTGCTCTCAGACAGTACAGCCAGTATCCAGGTGCTCCGTAAAGGCTTCAGTCGCCTGACGCAGGACATCTACTTCCTGCCCATTGAGATCAGTGACAACGGCTTCCCAGCCCTGAGCAGCACCAACACCCTGACCATCCGGGTCTGTTCCTGCGACAGCAAAGACACCATCCTGTCCTGCAATGTGGAGCCGTACGTCCTGCCTGCCGGCCTCAGCACCGGGGCGCTCATCGCCATCCTGGCCTGTATTGTTATATTACTGGGTAAGAAACTAAACATGTTTAAATATACCTTCAGGTCGGTGCGGCTGGGTTGCGTAGAGGTCTAAGCACTCGCCTACCACCGCAGAGACTCCAGCTGTCCACTTGGACTGGCTTGGTCAGTCGTCCCTACGAACACAATCGTCAGTGTTCGCAGGTGGGAAGCCGGTGGGGTATGAGTCCTGGTCGTTGGAACAGTGACTGCTACTGGTCAGTCAGGGGGAAATAGCGCGAACCACATGCCTCCTCTGTCAGTCTAGGGAGGGTGTTGACTATCACATGACTCCCCCGATACATGTGGATTCGCCAGCCAGTTATTTTCACCTGATACGTTCTCCCAGTGAAACTCCTCGCTGTCAGGTGAAAAGAGCCGGCTGGCGAATCCACATGTATCGGGGGAGTCATGTGATAGTCAACACCCTCCCTAGACTGACAGAGGAGGTATGTGGTAGTCTACACCCTCCCCAGACTTGACAGACGAGGCATGTGGTAGTCTACACCCTCCCCAGACTAAAATAGTTGGCATGTGGTAGTCTACACTTTCCCCAGACCAATAGTATAGGGAGGTGTAGTCTGACGTCACTTTGGACCGCCCATGAGGTCCACCCGTATAGGGATTTATCATTGGGAAAATGGATTATCGGCTATTGTAACAATTCTGCCTCATGAACATTGGAAAGCTTTCCATTTTTGCACAAAATGAGTTCCCTTCTAACATTATTGTTTAAGCATTTTTGGTTGAAATAAAATTAGGACATTTTTCTTTACGATTAATTGCAAATATTTTCATGTTGAGCTATAGATTGTGGATGAATACGCACAGAAAGGTACACCATGCAAATGTTCATGCTTTATTTGTTTTAAAAAAGACAATTTAGAAATGGGCAATGGGGAAATATGTTGCAATTTTGCAAGGTGGACCGGCCGGAAACAGCAATAATGTAACCACTACACCTCCATATGGCAATGCGTGCAACGACCAGGAAGGAAATTGGCATAACAACTAAATTGGGGGATGTGCGAAAATGATAGAAAGGCAAAACATTTAAGAATAATAATAATATATTATTATATACCTATATATACCTTCAAGTCATACAGGTTAAAAATACGCGCTGCTAACAACAAATAAGTCAACTTCCAACTTTTAAAGTAATAATCTTGAAAATTTTCATATAAATAAATATTCTTTATTATTTTTACTATTATTTACAATTTTCCCACTCTCTATTGCCATTTAATATAGCACAATTGTGATGCTACTCATACCCAGTTCGTGAATGCATTTACATTTGTTGTTACAAAGTCATCAGCCACACAGGATGGCGTACATTTTGCAGCAGTTTGTTTGGAATGAATAGAAGACTCAGTAGTTAGCATGAATTTTCAAGATGGAAAGCAAGTCAATACAGTGCAAAAAAAGGGCAACAGCAATGACCGCTTACCACCACTAGATGTCACCAAAACAAACAGAAATGTGGATCTTGTGGATTACTACTTTACGTATTAGACCTTTTCAGAAGAATTCCTAGGGAAACAGCTTGGGCCCCAGTGTACCTACTGTATTAGTACAGGAAATAAATGTGAGCCATACAATTTTCTTTGGAAAAGGTCGACACGACTTGGGGTTTGTCAATACAATGCATCTGTTGGTGGTTTGAATTAGGGCTGGGCGATATGGCCTAAATATGATATCACGATATTTTCTGACCTTTCGGTGATACACGATACACATCACGATGTTTTTCCTTTTTTTCCCCAAACAATTCATTATGAGGCTTACCAAGACAGTATTTAAGTTTGCAAGCTAACATTAAAGACAAAAGACTAGAGATGTTCCGATACCATTTTTTCCTTCCCGATCCAATTCCGATACCTAAGCTTTGCGTATCTGCCGATACCGATACTGATCCAATACCAGTGCATACATTTAAATATAAACTATAATATTATACATATTATATATATATATATTTTTTTACAGCTACAGATACTGTTTTATATATACTGTTTTTAAGTAATAACTAGAAAGTAATGGTATTTATTCAACAACAGATGATTGTATATATTAGTATTAGTATCATTAATTGAGAACTATGCTCAATGAGTTCACCCACAGAATGGTTGTTGGGACACTGGTTCCGCACAGACGTTATACGTTGTTGCACTTCCTATCCAGGCTGCTCCATTTCAGTTGTGTGATAGTAATGTGTATGTTGTGATTTTTAATGGACAATAAATATTCAACATTCTCTTTTGAGACTCCGCCTCAGACTCTTATCCTTTGGCACTAAAAGCGAAACATTGTCACCGGTATGGCTGTCCGCATTATTTCATTAATTGTCAATCAGTGACGACACAGGTTAGCCACGTTAACGTGAGCTAGGTTAGCCAGTTAGCGTGAACTACCGGTAGATGGAAAGAATGTAACGTTACTGGTGAAAAAGTGATTTACCTTGGAATACTCCTTTGCCAACTTGCAGTACTTTGCTTGCAGGTCTGCAGCCATTATTGCTGGATTATGAATAGTCCCAACTTTAGCCAAGGTAACGTTAAGCTAAAACTAGCTCTTCAGCTAATGCTAAATAACACCAGCAAGCTCCCTGTCACACCACTCTGTCGGGACGATGGCATTTAAGAAAGTATCTGCTGTTAAAATGACAAACAGCATTGACACTTTAATTCACGGTCGATTAAAAACACATTTTTACCACCGCCTCTCTGTCTCTGCCTAGGTGTGTGTGCTTGCGTGCGTGTATGTGCGTGTAGATGACGTAATTTGGGTGAGTGTGTGTGTGACTGACTTTTTTTCTGCGAGAGGGAGAGGCGAGAGGGAGAGAAAAGTATTTAGCGCTGCGCTTGTAAGTCTCATCTCAGCCACGGCGGCCTCTAACGCGAGGGCAAAACATCACGATATCCACGATACGTTTAAAAAGTGTATCGTTAATGAACTGTACCCGATATTTATATAATATCGTCATATCACCCAGCCCTAGTTTGAATTCATCCTCCCAGAGATGGACACATTGGCAGCTGGAGGGAACCTGGAACCTTCTGGTCACAAGTCTCTGTAACCACCAGGACATTCTGTTCACATGTCTCTGTAACCACCAGGACATTCTGGTCAGACATCCTGGTCCTGTTTGTGGTTCTGTGTTGTCAGAAGAAGTCGCTTGTCCTGTCATTACTTACCTGTCTGTTTCCTCTTTCTACCACCTCCTCCTCCTCACGCCTCCTCCTCTTCCTACCACCTCCTCCTCCACCTCCCTCCCCTCCTCTTCCTACCACCTCCTCCTCCACCTCCTCCTCCTCACGCCTCCTCCTCTTCCTACCACCCCCTCCTCCACCTCCCTCCCCTCCTCCTCTTCCTACCACCCCGTCCTCCACCTCCTCCTCCCCCCTCTGCTCCTCCTCTTCCTACCACCCCCTCCTCCTCCCCCTCTGCTCCTCATCTTCCTACCTCCTCCTCCCCCTCTGCTCCTCCTCGTCCTACCTCCTCCTCCCCCTCTGCTCCTCCTCTTCCTACCACCTCCTCCTCCTCCCCCCTCTGCTCATCCTCTTCCTACCACCCCCTTCTCCTCCCCCTCTGCTCCTCCTCGTCCTACCACCTCCTCTTCCTCCCCCCTCTGCTCATCCTCTTCGTACCTCCACCTCCTCCCCCCTCTGCTCCTCCTCTTCCTACCACCACCTCCTCCTCCCCCCTCTGCTCCTCCTCTTCCTACCACCCCCTCCTCCACCTCTCTCCCCCTGCTCCTCCTCCTCCCTCCCCCTGCTCCTCTTCCTACCACCTCCTCCTCCTCCCCCTCTGCTCCTCATCTTCCTACCACCTCTTCCTCCTCCCCCTCTGCTCCTCCTCTTCCTACCTCCTCCCCCCTCTGCTCCTCCTCTTCCTACCACCCCCTCCTCCCCCCTCTGCTCCTCATCTTCCTACCACCCCCTCCTCCTCCCCCTCCTCCCCCCTCTGCTCCTCCTCTTCCTACCACCCCCTCCTCCCCCCTCTGCTCATCCTCTTCCTACCTCCCCCTCCTCCTCCCCCTCTGCTCCTCATCTTCCTACCACCTCATCCTCCTCCCCCTCTGCTCCTCCTCTTCTTACCTCCTCCTCCTCCCCCCTCTGCTCCTCCTCTTCCTACCACCCCCTCCTCCCCCCTCTGCTCCTCCTCTTCCTACCACCCCCTCCTCGTCCTCCCTCTGCTCCTCCTCTTCCTACCACCCCCTCCTCGTCCCCCCTCTGCTCCTCCTCGTCCTACCACCTCCTCCTCCTCCCCCCTCTGCTCCTCCTCGTCCTACCACCTCCTCCTCCTCCCCCCTCTGCTCCTCCTCTTCCTACCACCCCCTACTCCACCTCTCTCCCCCTGCTCCTCCTCCTCCCTCCCCCTGCTCCTCCTCTTCCTACCTCATCCTCCCTCCCCCTGCTCCTCCTCTTCCTACCACCTCTCTCCCCCTGCTCCTCCTCTTCCTATCACCCCCTCCTCCACCTCTCTCCCCCTGCTCCTCCTCCTCCCTCCCCCTGCTCCTCCTCTTCCTACCTCCTCCGCCTCCCTCCCCCTGCTCCTCCTCTTCCTACCACCTCCCTCCCCCTGCTCCTCCTCTTCCTACCACCTCTCTCCCCCTGCTCCTCCTCTTCCTACCACCCCCTCCTCCACCTCTCTTCCTTCCTCCTCCTCCTCCCTCCCCCTGCTCCTCCTCTTCCTACAACCTCTCTCCCCCTGCTCCTCCTCTTCCTACTACCTCCTCCTCCTCCCTCCCCCTGCTCCTCCTCTTCCCAGCGATAGTAGTGTTATTCGTGGCGTTACGCAGACAGAAGAAGGAGCCGCTGATCGTGTTCGAGGAGGAGGACATCAGAGAGAACATCATCACCTACGACGACGAGGGAGGTGGAGAGGAGGACACCGAGGCCTTCGACATAGCTACTCTGCAGGTAAGGATGGAGGGAGGGAGGGAGGGAGGGAGGGAGGGAGGGAGGGAGGTAGAAAGCAGTCATCATTCAGGAGAAGTTTAGTGAACTTCAGGGGAGTCATCCTTCGGGAGAGAAACAGATGCTGTAATGATGGAAACCTACATGGATGTTATTTTGATCTCATCTCTCTCTCTGTCTCTCTGCTCTCTCTCTGTGTATCTCTCTCTCCCTCCCTCTCTCACATTCTCTCTGACTTTCTCTCTCTCTGTGCATCGCTCTCTCTCTCACTCTCTCTCGCTCTCTCTCTCTCTCCAGAACCCGGACGGTGCTAATGGCTTCCTGCCGAGGAAGGACATCAAGCCGGAGCTGCAGTTCCCCCCTGCGGGCCTTGGCCGCCCGGCCGCCAACAGTGTGGACGTGGATGACTTCATCAAGTCCCGCATCAACGAGGCGGACGGCGACCCCACGGCTCCACCCTACGACTCCATCCAGATCTACGGCTATGAGGGGCGGGGTTCCGTGGCCGGCTCGCTCAGCTCCCTGGAGTCCGTGACGACCGAGTCCGACCTGGACTACGACTACCTGCAGAGCTGGGGGCCCAGGTTCAAGAGGCTGGCGGACCTGTACGGGACCAAAGACTCTTACGAGAACGACGACGATGATGGTGAAGACTCCTAACGAAGGCCTCCCCCCCCACAAACCCCCCACACTTTCCTGAATTCTGATTGATTCCTGAGGATTTGTTAATGAAGGATAACGAACGCTACCGACTCCCAAACCTCTCCTCTGGTTAGCATACATTATCAGAGCTGAAGGATAATGCTTTCTGATTGGTCCTTGTTGATTTGTCTACTACAGTTGATGAATGGAAAACGAGCCGCTCCCCGCCCCCCCGCTTCTTAATCCTCCAAGACTACCCTCGACCCTCCCATTCTCCCCCCTTCTCCTCTGCCTCTCTCTCTCTCTTTCTCTCTCTCCAAGGACTGCAACATTGTAGTGCTGGGAGTTTGCTATGTCAACTATTTGTATAAAAAAATTATAAAAAAAAAATTATAAAAAAAAACACTGTTGGGATTAAGATTTGCTATTATATGACCAAGTTAACTTGTTAGTAGCAAACTTGTTGCTGTTTAGTTTATGTGAGGTAGGGTTTACTTAATATGTATCTGAGTCATGTCTCCCTTTAGAGGGGCAGAGCTTCACAATGGGATTCAGAGAGAGAGAGAGAGAGAGAGAGAGAGAGAGAGAGAGAGAGAGAGAGAGAGAGGGAGAAAGAGAAAGAATCAAAGACAAAGATGAAACTAATTAAAAACGGACACTAGCTGGGGACGTTAGTGGCCGCGGCTTTTATGAAGAAATTAAACATGGTGTCATGTTTGCTGGACCTGAACGATCATGGAAACAAACACTATTTCACTTTTGTCGTGGTGTGCGTGTGTGGGGTCCTGCAGGATGCTGTTGATACTGTGAAGATGCTCACAGACAGTTGTGTTGTAGTCATGGTGGCCTTATATAAACAATAACAACTCCAGATGTAATCAACAGCAACAACATGACAGCAGAGTATGACTTGCTAGCTAGCTAGCTAAATCCCTGTAACATCTCACAGCAAAACAAACGCAAAGAGAATATCTCTGGAATATCGATACTCTAATTTTTCTACGGCCAAAATGAAACGGATTCAAATGAACAAACTGTGGTTGATTTTTATTTGTCCCCCCCTCGCCATTCTAGAGAAATCCATGCCCCGCCCACTTCCTGTCATCCCTGTCCACCAATAATCAATCACTTTTTGATCCAAGTCCACCAATGACTGATCACTTTCTTCTTCTGAATCCACAGATGGTGATCAATCACAATGAATAAAACCTGTGAGCTAAAAAAAGACAAAAAAAAGAAATCGCCTTAAACTTAACGGACACTCTTGCAACGCAGTGCATTATTTTCTTTGTTTTTTCTTTCGTTTCCTTTTTGTAACTTGAACAATATATTGGGAAATCAAGCTACTCTCCTTGTTAGGTTTGTACATAGCAATGTGCAGATATGTGGCGCCTCTCTGAGGGTCCCACGTCATTCCAGCCATCCAGAGCATGTGTCGCTTTCAACCTGTCCTGAGTGGAGTTTGGAACAATAGATTATACATCAAAACAACGTCTGTTAGATTACACATCAAAACAACAGGTGGTAGATTACACATCAAAACAACAGGTGTTAGATTACACATCAAAACAACGTCTGTTAGATTACACATCAAAACAACAGGTGTTAAATTACACATCAAAACCACAGGTGGTACTGTAGATTACACATCAAAACAGCACATGTTAGATTACACATAAAAACAACACATGTTAGATTACACATCAAAACAACAGGTGGTAGAATACACATAAAAACAACAGGTGTTAGATTACACATAAAAACAACGGGTGTTAGATTACACATAAAAACAACAGGTGTTAAAGACTCCATCAAGAGGAAAATGGTCTCGAGGTGTACATCAAAAACTCCATCCAATCAAGTACGATCATTGTTTTTTAAATAAGCCCCGCCCTTGTTATATAAATATCCCTATTGGTCGTCAACGATGGAGTGAAGGCTGCCATCACTGTCACTCTCCATTTGGCCTTTATCTTTCAAATGATTTCCTTCTTAAGTCCCACCCCCACATCTTGTTTGTCATTCGGAGATGAGAGAATGGAATCCTGAAAGCCCAACACTCACTCAGTGTCCCGCACGCTCTTTCATAGCAGCATATGTTGTATCAACAGGTGTCGCTAATAACACATCGTCAACACATGCTCTGTTGAAAAGTAACACACTGTCGTTCCAAGCTGCTCTCAGATCAGTTGAAAGCAACACATCCTTTCAGAGTGTAGGTCCTCGTTCAATCCCTTTTTTACAAGTATTATTATATTATTATAATTATTATGACGACTTGTTTTTTTATTTTATTATTATTATTATTATTATTATTATTATTATTATTATTATTATTATTATTATTATTATTATTATTATTATTATTATTATTATTATTATTATTATTATTGTTATTGTTGTTCTTTCTTTGGCTGCATTTAAAGCAACAGAAAATCTCCTTTTTTTAAACTCTGTATACAAGAGGTGAGTCTGAGTCTGAGCAGGAAGCGGGTGGATGAGACTCTGTGTGGAACACAGGAAGTCCCAGAGCGAATCCTCTCGTTCCAACGTGTGTATCCAGCCTCTCTTTTATCCTTTCTCTCTTTTTTTTCCTCCTCATTTTCAACTTTATTATTTTATCTGTGTTTGTTCGCTCTCCCTCCCCCGGCCGAGGGAAAGATGAGCAGGTCGCGTCTGTCAGTGAGAGATCCACTCCTTTCTAGTCGATCTGCAGTTTTATGGTACCGATTTGTAGAATTTTAAAGGTTGTTATTTTAGTACACATGCAGAAGTATCCCAGTGTTACGGAGGACGTGTTGAAGATGATTAAAAGACGTTACGTTATCACACTTATATTTTCACAACATTGTAATGTTGCTTTACTATGTGCTTCGTTATCCGAAGCGAAAAAAAAACTAAAAAAACATTTAAATAAATAAATGCTCTTTTTATAAAACGACACAGATTTAACAGGAGTTCAGTATATGTGGAGATTTTAATGAATGGAGACATGTTGTGTATCTTATTTCTGTACGACTTCCTTGAGTCTGTGGAGCGTGTTTGTTAAAGGGGCACTTCACCAAAAAAAACGATAGATTATTTTTTTGCACATAATCTCACACACATCCAAAAACTCTAAACAGTTTTGCACACATTCATTTAGTTTGACAGTTATTGAGAGTAAATACGTTTGAATATGGCCACCAGTGATGTCATCGGGGACATTGAACCCTTGTGTTGCATTAAATACAGCTCAGTGAAATTATGTAGATGAAGAAAGCAACAGGATGAGGGACTATAGGGACTGCTACCTTATCATTCTATTGAGCTGTAATCAACACAACGATTCAATGTCCCTGATGACATCACTGGTGGCCATATTAAAACTAATTTACTTTCAATAACTGTCAAACTAAATGAATGTGTACAGAGTTTAGAGTTGATGTCTGTGAGATTATGTGCAGGATACATCAGCATTGCTTTTTGGTGAAGTGCTCCTTTAAGTGTTTTGTACCGAAACTGAATGTCATTTTAATTATATATTTTCCACTGTAGTAAACATGCTGTATTTAGTGGGTGTATCATACACACACACACACACACACACACACACACACACACACACACACACACACACACACACACACACACACACACACACACACACACACAAACACACAAACACACATACACAGAAAGAGAGGCACACACACACACTACATCAGGTGAGCAGTGGTCCTGACTAGACACTACATCAGGTGGGCAGTGGTCCTGACTAGAATGAATGAATGAATGAATGAATGAATGAATGAATTTTGTATTCACACACACACACACACGATACATTTTACATGCGAGTATCCTCATGTGATAACATGTCGCAAATTGTGTGCATGTGCCAGGTCTCCCAAGAAGCTATTTAAAGCTTTTGGAGGGAGCCTGAACACAGATACAAACAGAATATGAACAAACAAAACAATAACAAAATAAACAAAAACAAACAAACAAAAAACAAAACAAAAAACTACAACGTGGGTAGGTTTACACACCTACCTACTAACTGACATATAACAGAGATACATAATACAGACAATTTTATTCCTAAGTTATAATTTTACTTAGAGATATGATTTTAGCAGTTCCTCTTTCAATGATTTTTTAAAGGTTTTAAAGGTATTAGTCATTTTTAGATTTTCATCAAGCTTGTTCCAGATCTGTGGACCCCTGCATGCTATGCTTAGGCTAGCACAATTTAGCCTTCTCCTCTTGCCAGATATAAGATGCTTGTTTCTTGTGTTGTGGATGTGCAGTGGTTGGCAGACTGGGACAAGCTCAGACAGTCTGTGATTCATGTTGTTGACAACTTGATACATAATTGATGCGTTTTGATGAATATTAAATTCAGCGAGCCTCAGGAGACCAAAGCGATGGAAAAGAGGCTTTGAGGGCGCTCGATACCCGGACCATGACAGCACTCGTAGTACCCTCTTTTGTAGGCTTTCTAGTTTTTTTAGATGGCTGGGGTATGTGTTGCACCATATGACGTTACAGTAATTAATGAGGGGTTCATCAGGTGGGCAGTGGTCCTGACTCCAACAATCACAGCTGATTGATGAACCAAAGCTTGTGACATCACAACGAGCAATACTTCTTGATCAGCTTGTTTAGGTTTGTTAATCCAAAAAGGGCACTTCACCATGTTATGCTGGGTTTATTTGTCACATAATCTTATTTAGCAGACATTAATTTAGTTTGACGGTTATTGAGAGTAAATAATGAGTTTGAATATCTTCTCCTGTGATCTCATCAGAGGACACTGGATCCTTATGTTTAAATGACTGTGTGAGACAGGGGCGTCCATTTGGTATGGCAAGGTATGGCACTCGCCATATCTTGGCAAATAAAAACGTAAAAAAAAAATTACAATTGTAATTTTTTTATGTTGATTTAGATTTCGAATGTCAACATTATGAACGAAGCTTCGAACTATTCGGTACAGCCCTAGCATGTTTTGATATTGTCAATTATCTCACTTTTACTAGGTGACTTTTACTGTGACTAACTGAAATATGCCCCAAAAAAAAGGAAAATGGACATAGGGACGTTTTTTAATCAAAGGGCAGTAGAGACAAGTGATACAGGGACACAGGTAAGGTCTGGCTTAGTGATTATAATAGTGCAGTTCAGCATTCAGTATTGGCTCAATTGCAAGAAAAGTAATAGACAGTTATGATATTACATTCTGCATAATTCGTATGCAAAATATTGTGGTTCCCTGCTTTAGTCTGTTGACACATTTCTATACAAAAAATGCTTGTGTAGTCCTGTGTCATACCTAAATGTCATATAACTGAATTGTATAGAAACAACTCACCAAAAGTGACTATTGCACAACTGATTTGACAAAAAAAATCCACCACGGGGGGAAACACCCCCTTCACCCCCCCCCCTCCTCGCCATACCTTGCCTTTTACTGAAAGGACGCCACTGGTGTGAGATCCCTACAGCGATCCTATTCTTGCATCTGCATCTATTCGGACGGCACGGTGGTGTAGTGGTTAACACTGTCGCCTCACAGCAAGAAGGTCCATGGTTTCATTCCCGCTTGGGGACCAGGTTTCCGTGTTGCCAGGTACCCAGGTGGGGTATCTCCCCGGCCTTTCTGTGTGGAGTTTGCATTTTCTCCCCATGCTCGCAAGGGTTTCTCCCCCGATAAGAGAAACCCAATGGAAAAACATGCACAACAGATTGCTAAAGCTGTCGCGTCCCTGACGAAGACGGGCAGGAGCACTTGGATTGGTCCCTGGGGTGCGGTCCCTTGCCGATGCCCCTATCTGCTCCCGGGGAAGGACAACGGGATGGGTCAAGTGCAGCGGCGACCCAACAATTGCATGTTTGTGTGTTTCCCTGTGTGTGTGCCGCCCATCGCATGTGTGTCACTGCATGCCAAATAAAGACTTCTCCAAAGTCCTGCATTATTATTATTCATTCATGTAATTAACACAACAAAATAAGAAAATCGTCAAAGACTTCAACCCTGGCCAAACAGCAAGGAGTACATTATGTCATTACAGACAAATCCATACAAAGACCAGCAAGGCAAACCCAATGGAACATATGACCCATTAAATTGATAATGTATTTTGTGATACACCCACTAAATACAGCATGTTTACTACAGTGGGAAATAGATAATTAAAATTACATTCAGTTTCGGTGTGTGTGCATTAAAGCAGTATTTCATGCTGGTAATAATTATCAGTACGTACAGGTGTTATTTAAGCTAGCTTGCTTCGCAGCAGCCCTACAAAGACTTCTGTCATAAACTCACACACACCACACTGTCACACCACACTGTCACACCACACACACACACACTGTCACACCACACACACACACACACACTGTCACACCACACACACTCTCTCTCACACACACACACTGTTACACACGTGCAACCCTTTCTGGGAGGTTCAAGTGCTAAAAGTGTGTTCTCCAAGGGATACGGTTCACTAAAAGAACATATACACACACACATATACTGTCACACCACACACACACACACATCCAGCTCCTTCCCTCTCCAGGGGTAGAGACACATAGAAATGTCAGCATGATCTTTGGATCTACAACACAGAGAGAGAGAGAGAGAGAGAGACAGAGAGGGAGAGAGAGGGGAGAAAGAGAGAGAGAGTGAGAGGAGAGGGAGGGGGGATATGGAGACTAGAGAGGGTGGGAGAGAGATGAAGGGACAGAAAGAGAGGGAGAGAAAGATGGAGAGAGAGGGCGAGGGAGGGGTGGAGAGAGAAAGCGGGAGGAAGGAAGAGAGAGGGAAAGAGGGAGGACGAAGAGGAAGAGATAGAATGGGAGGGAGGGAGATGGGGGTGTGAGGTAAACGGTGGACAGTGGATTTTGAAGGACAATTCAGATTATTTTCATCCTTGACCTTATTCTGCCGTCATCTACTCTTAAAAACACTCATACGGCCTCGTTGGAGAAAAACGATTGACTGTAATACGATCGTCCACATTGAGCAATAAACTCAAAGGCTAGCAGCTAACTGCTTGAGATCCTCTCCCGGACCTCTCCCACCGGAGAGCTGGCGTTATGTGGGCTCTGGAGAAAATCAATCTCCTGTTTGATCCATCCTGAGGGCTGCTTTTATTGATTAAAAAAGAAACGCTCTTAAATGGGTACAGAATCTGAGATGTTTCTACTCCATCCCACTGGGAAGTCCAGAAAACATCCATCCAACAGCCTGTATTACTCTAAGAATGTCCTGCGGTGTGTGTGTGTGTGTGTGTGTTTGTGTGTGTGTGTGTGTGTATGTGTCTGTGTCTGTCTGTGTGTGTGTGTGTGGGGGGGGGGGGGGCATCAATATGAAATGCATGTGCACGCACACTGATACACACACTCACACAAACACATGCACACACACAGATACACACACAACTAGATACACCCACATTTGTATGAGGTGAGATTATATTAGATTCGATTAGTCTAGTAAGAGCAGGCGTGTACCAAGATAAGATCAAATAAGATAAGATATTCCTTTTTTGACCCCCTTGGGAAAATGCAGGCATCATAGCAGCATGGGGGAGGGGGGATGATATACAGGTATGGGCAGGGTAATATAAGACATACTCTTTAGCCTTTTTGGTTTATTTTCACTTTGGCATAAACATTACTGTAGTGTGCACCTGCTACTTCAAAGTGCAGCGAAGAGAAGAGAGAAGAAAGAGAACTGAGCAGGTGGACACACCCCTTTTATAAGTTCAGCGTCACGACACACATGTGTGCCTCTACCTTGCGCTTGAGCGCCCCATAGTGTTACAACAACATTATTGAACTCTTAATATATTAATAACACAAACAGTATATATGGCACATAATACAACTGAGGACACTTGTATACCTTTACTCTTAAAACACTTTGAGCGAGGGCGGCTATGTGGCGTAGTGGGCAAGGCGCTCGCCACGAAATCTGGAGACGATGGGCTCGCCTGTTCGAGCCCAGCGCTCCACATTTTGCTTTCAGTTTAGCTGGTCGTCCGTACTAATACACATTGGCCGTATTAGGGGGTGGGAAACTGATGGGTGGGGATCGGGCGTTGTGGACAGCGACTCCTACAGGTCGGTTGGTGCGCCTGCGCAGTGGAATCAGGAAGTGTCGGGGGCAGCGTGAGCCTCCCACGCGTTACTCCTCACCACTGAGAGATCGAGCTGCGCAGGTGAAAAGATGCGACTGCTGTTACCTCAAGTACCGGAGGGGACTTGTGCTATGTATGACTAGTCCACATTGCAGCCGGCTTGTGGGAGGCAAGAAACAGCGTTCGTGACAGGGGAGGGTTGAATTGGATGATACGAAATTGGGATGGGAGAAAATATAGAAAGTGGGAGAAAAAGTGGATAAAAAAAAAAAAAAACTTTGAGCGCCGGCTATTATCCTCATCCTGTAGTAAATGTGCCACACTATAAATAGGCATTTTCACTGTGCGTCACGGTGTTTGCAAGGCTATATCTATATTCTATATTATAGCTATGGAGACAAAAAAAAAGAATAAATGTTTTCATGTATACGTTCGCGTGTTATCCCGTGGTGAATATTGTATAGTTTTAGAGTGATCCTGGCTAATTCCTGGAAACTGCATTATGGAGCGATATGTGAATTTTGCTAAAGGGGTTCGCGTTGCTCGCCTGGACACGTTACTATTTCCAAATCGTTTTTTGATGCTCTGATCATCAGCAACGGCATTTCTTTTTAATACTACATATGTTGATCGGCTAGATCGATGTGAAATCATTGTTGGATCAAAGTAGGATTTATGTCATATACTGTAGTCCTTACCTTTGATTGGGGTTATTCCAAAAATAATATTCCAATTGTCTGATCGCGATTTCCAGTATTGATGTCATCGGGTCACCGACAAAATCTGGCACAACGCATTCATCGAGTGTCCTGGAAACGTTTCAAAGTGCTCGCATGAAGGGATTCACTTGACTTGGTCTAAATTATCTGCCCGGACGACATTAGATGTGACACACAGTTTGGAACAGGGTTTCAAAGGGTAGGCGATACTGCCACCTAGCAGGATATGGCCAGTATTGCACTCTCTGGGTCTCAGTATGGCTTTCAACGGTTACATAGAGGTCCGTCAGACAGAATAGAATATTCAAATCGAGAAAAGAAGGAAAACGGACCAAATAGTGTATACGTTATTGGCATTCAATGGTTGGCGAGCAAACACATATATATACATGAATGGCGCAGAATGAGTTCACAGCAGTAGAAAAGTTTAAAAAAATAGGCAGTGTAAAGAATATAATTAACTCCAGAATCTCACTACAATCTCACTAGAATCTAGGGCTGTCCCCAACTAAGGATTTGTATAGTCGACTTTGATTGGCCAAAATTTGCAGATAGTCGACAAAAAAATTTATAATAATAATATAATAATTCTATATATATATATCATTCCACTTGGGCTGTGGGGGGTGCTTAATGTCTGAAGGAGTCGACTGAAAGCTTCTTGTCCTCTGCGAAAGCATGCAAAAAAAGATTAACATATCGGCATGTAACTCGAGAACCACTAAACAGATTTCGTCGCCTGAAACGGCAATCGACAGGCAACAAATATATTGTATTAAAATAAATGCACACCCGAGCCGCTAGAGGTCGGCAAAGTGGCGGTGGGCAAATCGTCCTCAAGAATGAAACGTGGATCCTATCGGGCGTTTGGCTCTGATTCGTTTCATATTCTCCGCTGTGGATGTATTTCCTTAACCGGAGCGCCCGGATTGTGTTTCATTCAAGCATAAATTGAAGTGTCTTTACACGTGGATTGTGGATGTGAATTACGAGGAATCTGAATCTGTGGATTGTTGAATTCTGTCACACGTTATTGTGATATTGTAACTGGGATTAAAATGTCTGAGGAGATGCGCTGTTTGACGGACTTGATGACATGGACGTGACTTGAGAAAAGTGAATGAGAAATTGCAAGCCTTTGACGTTTTGATGAATGAATTTGAGAAAATGCATTTATCTGTTCAAGCACTGTTATCTGATGATGAACAAGAGGGTGATGAACATGACTGGTATAAACCAAAGGTTAATACATTCAATGCATGTATGGATGATGTCCGAAACAGATTAAAACCTGATTAATAGTGAAACTGTTAATAGCCTCCAAGCCTCTCTGACACCGTTATTTCGGGGGTCACGCCTTGAAAACTTTGGGAACCATGTATTTATATAGTACATGATACCTAAGCGCATACAGTACAGATATCCTCATAAGTATCTATTCATTCGTATCAATTAGATACTCTTTGGGCTTGTTTTTATCTACTTATTCTGAAAAAGAGTTGAACAAATTATTTCCGCTAGCAAGATCTCATTCGATTATTCATTCCAGTAAGCCTACTGCCAGCAGGTACATTTAAAGAAATATAATCTGATTGATTGGGGTAATGAGGGACTTAAAATTAGCCTATAGATATGCATTTAACTTGTCGGCGAGGCTATTGAGCCGTACTGAATTGTACCCATTCTGCAATCTGTTAATAAAGTTTTCGATCAATCAATAAATCAATGCTGTTAGAAAATCAGGATTTCTGCGATCGACACCGTCTTTTCAGTTGAGGCGGCCGCGCGCAATTATTAATCCAATTAATTATTAAAGTATCAAGTCTGGTTCGAATGAACAAGACTGAATCAGCGTTCGAGGAACAGGGAAAGCCTGGATTCAAACATCGGGTTAATTGAATCTGGATAATGGGACTTTTGATCGACTTACAGTAGTTGAACCAGGTACGGTGAATAGGGCCTAAGTGTTCAGGCCGCGACCCCCCGAAATAACGGGGTCAGAGAGCTGCGACCCCCACTATTATAGGAGGTGGTTGAAACATGCAAACGTTCACACGCACACATATGCATTGGAGGCTTTTAACACGCACAATAACAACACAAAATAACACAATAATCAAACAACCATAAAATGAATACATACCTGTCACGATAACACATTTTGCTGGGCGATTAATTGTCCCAGAAATTATTGCGATAAACGATATTATTGCGGTTTTGAGAGATTTTTTTTTTGAGAAATGTATTTCCTAAAAGCTTTCAATTAATCTTTTTATTTTTTTTTACTAATATAATAATAGCATAATAATGCAAGGAAACCGTTTCAAAGTGCAATAAACCTTTATTTAACATTGGAAGACATTTTAAATATCCTAAATAAAAAAAATGCTCAGTTTGATTGTTTATTATAAAACAAACTGAAACTGGAAAGCCCTCTGTCTGGCTTTTTGTGTCATCCTTTTAACATGTACATGTATTATTAATGTACCTTGCGGTACCATGTACAAAATGTTAATAAAGTATGAGAAAAAAACTGTGGAAACGTAATAAATAAAAAGGCAGTGTTCCAAATAAACACCAAAATATATACTATCTCTATTGGAATGGAGACTTCAGCACAGGATAAACTAGGGATGGGCAAAAATAATCCAGATCGATTGATCACATGATGTACTCGAGTACTCGTGGAGGAAAACGCTGTACAAAATAAACGTCTTTTGTGTAATTGTATTAAGGTTATTGTGTGTTGTAGGCAGCTATGCTATACATTGTATTTCGTATGTTAGCTATTTAGCTAATATTGAATAGCATCAACGCTAGATTTTTAATCTTTATTTAGCAGTCCAGTTTCTCCGGGCAGTAGCGAGTAACTACTTGGGTCTAAAAATAGCTAGCCTACACTACAAAGAACGCTACTTGGTTAAAAGGAGCAACACTATTGAGAAATGTAGTTATATTTCGTATGGCTTATCGCGTCCCGCTCAAGCCTATTGAGATACCCCTTATCTCCTGTACCTACTGTACTCCACCACGAAACAACTTATGCACCCACACCTGACCAGGTCCCGCCCCTATGGAGGTGTAGCCTATAAGACCATGGTCCTGGTCACCAAACACCCTTCCTCTATTTTCGTTCCATCATATTGGATGCTGTGCACCGTATGTAACTAGTAGTATGAAAAGATTAGAGAAGGTTCGTAATGTTGAAAGCTTACCGGAGGTTTGCTTTTCCCTGGCATCTTCGGAGCATGTTTCAGCGACACATTGGGCCTGTGCTGATATTTCCTCGGCTGGCGGCGGCAGACCGAGGGGCAGCGTACAAGGTTTGACTATCAAGTCGGCTTGTACAAAGGTAAGGCCTGTGTCATTAGGCATCAATGTCAGTATTGGTAATGCTGTGGAGTATGTTTCGGCGCCAGGGCCGGGGCGGCTTGGTGATCGTTCCACTGCAGTGGACGGTTTCCTGGCAATCCTGGAGCACGCTGCTAACGTTAATGCTACTACTGCTACTTCTGCTAATGCTAACGTTGACGCTGAAATGGGTCGTTGTTCTAATAATCCCCGCCGCGGGATACCGCTTTTCCCTCCTCTTACCAGCTTCGTTGATGAAGGTCAGTCGGTGGTTGATGTGGGGGGTTTCGCTGAGTCCTATTTACCTTTTTTACAGGTGAACGGGCTAACAACAGGGTGCAGGCCGGGTGTACCGTGGCTAAGTAGCCAGGTAGCTTTGTTCCTGTGCCCCGGCGGGGATGAACGACGTCCCGCCCGGCCGATGCTTGATAGCGAATCGGCTCGGAGGGTGGCAGTATGGACAGATGAGTTGTATACTGCTACAGGATGGTATTTGGCGGCGGCCAGTGTTATGGCTCAGCTGGCTAGTTTCCTATCCACATTGGCGTCGGGTAGTAGGACTTTGGGTCCAGCCGACATTGTAAACATGGTTCATGTTTGTGGTGTTATGGAGATCTTGACTCAGTCGCAAGCTATACCTGCGGGGAGGATTAGGATGCTATCAACGTTGGTTGTTAGGCATGTTTGGTTGGAGCAATCTCCTCTTGGGGAAGAGGATAGGTTTTCTCTCCTCACGACTCCTTTTTCAACAGATAGTCTTTTTGGGCATTCTGTGGAGGCGCAGGCGGTTGTTGATCTGGGTCCTACACCGCCTCACGCTGTGCAGCCAGAGGTGGGAGCACGGTCTCGTCAACGACTGTGGCGAGATCCTAGACAGGCGGCCATGTTTCCCCCGCCAGTGGTGCCCTGGGTGGAGAGTCAACAGGGTACCACAAGGCCGACAGCCTTGGCGGCCGAGGGATTGGCCATTTTGGGTGAATTCGAGTTTGGTAAAACAAGTCGTCGTCACTTTGCCGCGAGCAGCCCGCTCCCCGTTCAATCCTCTCTCTGTTACCCACGGAAGCGGGGCTCTGATCGTTCTCCTTTGGCTGCGGGCCGCGAACCTTCGTTGAAGCGTATGCGGCCCCATTCTTCACCTCTCATGGGGACAGGGGCTGACACCCAGTTGATGGCTGAGCCTGGGTCTGTCCGTGAGAATGTTCCGTCGCGTGGTTCCTGTGTTGGATGAGCCTGGTGTTACAGCTGCCACTAGCTACAGTGGTCAGCAGGGGGACTCGAGGCCTCTTCTGTTGAATGCACAGCAAGGGTTACCCCGGCTTCGCCTTCGCCAGGCGGGGTATCGCGCTGATGCCTCCCACCCCCGTCACAGCGGCAGTGGTCTGCAAAGGAGAGGCGAGCGTGATTTGGGTGGTAGCAATATCACTGCAGGGCTTCGGCGTGTAGGAGCCCATGGGGTCCTCATGCCTTGCGTGTCTAGCTGCGGAACAACTCCTCAGCATGCGCTAGAGGGGTGTTCAGGGTGGGGTGTGTGTCAACCAGTTTGATGACAGCGTATCCCGTATCAAACCGGCCTTTTCTGTTGGGGTCCCCCCTTGGGTGCGTCGCACAGCGGGAGGGACCGGGCCAACTATCTACTATTCCTTGCGGCCCAGCGTCAGTTGACGGCGGGTGCGCTGTGGGATTATTTTCACATATGGCGACAGGAATGCCGTCTGGATGGGTGGATAGAGGGAACGTTGAGGGAGGGGCTTGTTTTGCAGTTCGCAAAACCCCACCCTCCGTTCTCAGGTTTGGTGCCGACCCTATTGTCAGGGTCAGAAGCAGTGACAGCCCTGGCCGACGAGATCCAATCTCTGTTGGCAAAGCAGGCCGTCGTTGTGGTTCCGAGAGAGGACGCAATGTCAGGCGTCTACTCCCGTTATTTTCTGATACCCAAGAAAACAGGGGGGGTCAGACCTATACTGGATCTGTCCGCGTTCAATCGGTTGATTGTAGCGAGACCGTTCAGAATGTTGACCGTCAAACTCCTTCTGCTTGCTGTCAGGAGGGGAGACTGGTTCACCTCCATAGACCTGAAGGATGCGTATTTTCACATCCCCATTTACCCTCCTCACAGGAAATTCCTACGGTTCCTGTTTCAGGGCGTAGCATACGAGTACCAGAGGATGCCGTTCGGTTATTCTCTGGCTCCCCGCACATTCACCAAGTGCGTGGCGACTGCGCTGGAGCCCTTACGTCGTCGGGGGTTACGAGTTCTATTCTATCTCGACGACATTCTACTCCTCAGTCGTTCGGAGGAGGTTGCCAGGTCTCATACCAGGCTGGTGGTGGAATTCCTCACCAGCCTGGGTTTTGCTGTGAATTGGAAGAAGAGTACCCCTCTTCCCAGTCAACAGGTGGAGTACTTGGGCTTGACGTTGAGGTCAAGGCCCATGATTGCAACCCTCTCGGAGCAGCGTCGGGTGGTTCTCCGTCACGCGCTCAGGGGTTTCCGTCTGGGAGGGACGGTCACGGCGCTGCAAGTGATGCGTCTGCTAGGCATTATGGCATCTGCTCACACGGTGGTTCCTCTTGGCCTCCTCTTCATGAGGAGGATACAGAGGTGGTTTCTCTCTATGAGAATAGATCCGGTGAGGGACAAAAGGAAACGGTTGACGGTTCCTTTGTCAATATGGGGAGATCTCGCCCACTGGAGGAGGCTGGGTATCCTCACCATTGGGGTCCCCATAGGCAGCAGGAGCTCACACGTCACAGTCTTCACCGACGCCTCTCTCACGGGTTGGGGAGGGACGTGTCGGACCCACGCAGTGGGGGGCAGCTGGACGGGTCATGCTGGCCCAGCTACCCCGCATATCAATGTGTTGGAGTTGAAGGCGGTCCTCCTGGTCCTCAAACGGTTCGACCACCTGGTGGTAGGCGAACACGTTTTGGTCAGGACAGACAGTATGACGGCAGCGGCATATATCAACAGGCAGGGTGGGACTCGTTCCATCCGCCTGCTCCGGGCGGCGGTCGAACGTTGGCTATGGGCATCCCGCAGGCTGCGCAGTCTGAGGGCGCTCCACATTCCTGGTACAGAGAATATGGGGGCAGATATGATGTCTCGGGGCGGTCCTCATTACGACAAGTGGGAACTCCGCCCCGACATAGTCAGACAGATCTGGGATCGGTTCGGGGAGGCCTCGGTAGATCTGTTTGCGTGCCGACACTCTCACAAGTGCCCCTTGTGGTTCTCGCTCAGTCGAGCGGATCATCCCCCCTTGGGGGTGGATGCCTTCTCGACCTTTCCATGGCCGCTCCGGTCTTCTGTACGCCTTTCCTCCTGTACAGCTGTTGAGTCAGCTGTTGGAGCGGATACGGAGGGAGCGCAGGACGGTGATCCTGGTCGCGCCGGACCGGGGCAAGTCAGTGTGGTTCCCGGTCTTGATCCAGCTTCTGGTCGCTCCTCCTTGGGTCATTCCTTGGTCGGCGACAGCCCTCTCACAGCACGACGGGTCACTGTTCCAGTTTCCGATGTTGGGCCAACGGCTGTTGGTGTGGCTGGTGGGAGGGTGAGGCTGGAGAGAATGGACCCTTCGGTGGTTGAGACCATCCGGTGTGCACATGCTCCCTCCACTGTCGGGGTTTACGCAGGCAGATGGCGTGCGTTCCAAGAGTGGTGTAAGGCGGGGGGCTGGGACCCAGTCTCCTGCCCCCTGGATGCTGTTCTGAGTTATCTCCAGTCTCTTCTTGGTAGACTGTCGGCTTCGACGGTGAGGGTATATGCGGCGGCTATATCCTCCTATCATGAGGGAATTGAGGGGACTGTTTTGTTCAGCCACCCTCTTGTGAAGCATTTCCTGCTTGGCGCTCGACGCGTTAAGCCGGTGCAACGCTCCTTGGCTCCGACTTGGGATCTTCAATTAGTCCTCAGTCGGTTGTCCTTGGCCCCGTTTGAGCCGCTCGAGCAGGCGCCGTTGGAACGGCTGTCTTTCAAGACCGCGTTCCTGCTGGCTGTCACTTCCGCTAAACACGTGGGTGAGCTCTGTGCTCTCTCGGTACGTCCAGAGTGCCTGTCTTTTCGGGCCGATTGCGGTGCCACTCTGCGACCTAATCCTGCTTTCATGCCTAAGAATATCCGGAGTTCCTTCCGCTCCCAGAATATTGTGGTTCAGGTGTTTCGTCCTCCTCCTCACACTAGTGAGTTAGATGCGGGCCTTCACCTGTCATGTCCGGTCCGTGCTTTGGGGATTTACCTCAGCCGTACTCAGGACCTCAGGGTTACCAATCAGCTTTTTGTCTGTTACGGTGGTTCTCGTGCCGGTAACACACTGTCGAAACAGCGCCTGTCCCATTGGTTGTGCGAGGGCATTGCCCTCTGCTACACATTGGCTGGGCAGGATCCCCCTGGGGGCATCAGGGCGCACTCCACTCGTGGGGTGGCTGCCTCTGCCGCTCTCCTGGGTGGGGCCTCGTGGAGGACATCTGTGCTGCAGCTTCATGGTCCTCTCCGGGCCCCTTTGTAAGGTTTTACCTCATGGACATGACCGGGGGTTCTGTCTCCCAGGCGGTTCTGGGGTCTGTGGCCTTTCCTGCTTCCCGTCCTTTGGTAGGGTAGCAGGAGTGTGTGGGTATGGGCCACAGTGTGTTAGGTCACACGTGGTTCCGCCTGTGCTGTGCGTTCAAGGGGTTCTAGTTCCCTAGTTCTCTAGTTCTAGGGCCCTGAGTTCCCTTTTGAGGGATCTTTTACTGGAACGGGATTTTGGCGAGGAAGAGTGTTTGGTGACCAGGACCATGGTCTTATAGGCTACGCCTCCATAGGGGCGGGACCCGGTCAGGTGTGGGTGCATAAGTTGTTTCGTGGTGGAGTACAGTAGGTACAGGAGATAAGGGGTATCTCAATAGGCTTGAGCGGGACGCTCAGCCAATACTCATATAACTAGGTTATATACATAACCTATCGTTAAGCTATGTGCTCACAGGAGCTCCTGTGCTGTGCTCTAGTAACGTCAGCGGCCCGCCTCCCCACACGGAGTGACTGACAAGGGGTACTGGTTCCGCCTCATTAAAACAAACGCGCAAATAGCAATTAATCGCGCCCGTCAAAATCATTGCATTCATTTTAATTATCGCGCCGATTAATCGATTTATTGCTTATCGCGGCAGGCCTAGATGTGATCTGTACTTATTTTTTATATAAGTCAGTGCAGATAATGTTTTTTCGAATAGGTAGGTAGCTGTGCGTATTCCCCCTCAATTGATATCCAGTCGGCATCGGAGGTGGGCAGCGAGCTGGGATGCATTCTCCATCAGAAACAAGCGCGCCTCATCCCGCAGCTCAAACAGGTGTTGTGCAGTATGTAGGAAATCCATAGGCTGAATATGATTTATTATCAGCATTTTAGGTCTATTATTTTACATTTCAAAAGAATTTCTTTTACCAGTTTTACCAATGTATTTTAATTGTTTTTAATTATAGGCCTATTTCACACATTCTATGAAATCAATACATTCTGGAAATCATCTCGCGGAAACATTATTCAGAATGGTATAATGGGATCAAAGAGCACCCACCCACCCCCTCCCAATGTACAGTTTCCTCCCCCTCGTATGTATATTTTCTGTTAGGATCTCTGTTTAACAGTACTGTATATTTGCATATCTTGTATGTCACAAATGTAACAGTACTGTATATCTGTATGTCATGTATGTCATAAATGTCATGGTATATATCTGTATCTGTATGTTGATAAACTATAGTTGGTAAGCTAACACTTTTACTCAGAAGACCTTTTACCGTTACTGGAGGAAATTATTTCAGAAAACCTTGATAAGGAAATCAATATTATTACAAAATATTTTGCCAGGCTACATGTCCAACAGCATTAACCCTTTCACTGCCACACAACAGAAGGTTAACCCTTTACTATCACACAACCGACGGTCACCGTGAAAGGGTTAACCTTCTGTGTATTGGCGCAGTGAAAGGGTTAACCATTTTGGTAGTGCGCAGTGAAAGGGTTAAGGAATATCTGGGGAAAGCATTTAAACCTCTCATGTAATGAGTCAGAGTGGAATAGGATATGCTGAAATCAAAGAAAGCTGTAGAGGGATATAAAAACAAGACTCATTCAAATGCTTTTATTGGACAGCATCTAGATTCTAGATGGCATTGATTAGGCCTTAAAAACACAGTAGACTGAATACAGTGGGTACATTACTCCATGCTCTCATGACTCATGGCTTCTGGGACCTAGTCCATAATTGTATAAAAGAGATAGCTGGCAATAACGTTAGGTTATGGCTATAACCAAGTTCTGTTAGTTAGGGGTGTCGCTTGGCATCACTACTGCACTCCCTCGCGTACGTGCACGCGCACTGAATAAATTCCACAATACCTTTAATACCAGTATTAGTCTGACCACACCCCTCATCAGCTTACCTTCATAAGCAGGTGTGTGGTCACCTGCTCTCCTCCTACCCAAGCTTTCACCACAATGTGAGGTCAAGGGCTGCAGCGGCCGTCTGATGCCAAGCGTCACCCCTAACTAACAGAACTTGGTTATAGCCATAACCTAACGTTCTGTTCCGTTAGGGGCTCTGCTTGGCATCACTACTGCACAAAGGGAGGCCAAGCGGAGCCGCTGGCTGACAAATACACCCCGCTGACAGCCCCCCACAACCATCAAAACAGGGAGGGCCGAGCCCCCCCGACCCCCCCTAATGGAGGGCATCCCCCCTATTAGGGGCTTCACGAGAGGGCGACGGACCCGACCGTGCGAAGAGGCACTCAAGCAACCCAACGCACAGGGTGAGCAGACCGTGGCTTGACCCCACGACTACACCCACGCACAACCCGCATGCCACCCGGGAACGAACGTAGGAAACAACCTCGTCACTGCCCCCAGAATCACGGGGTCAAGGGCAAACCCAACCCCGTGGCAAGGCCGTAGCAGCGGAGCGCGAAGGAAGACCCAGACCCACCAAAAGGACTGGACTCCCTGGAATGGGGGCCCGGAGAAGTCCATGATGCCAGCATCAAGACCCCACCAGGTGGGCACCTAGTGACCCCGCCCCCCACATCGCCAGCGCATTCGGACAAAGGCCCCTCAGGCGAGCGGGCCCTGTCCTCCCCAACAGCACACCGCCTGGAACACAGGCCCTGCAACAGGCAGACAGTATGGTCATAACACACAAAAGTTAACCAAGGAAGCAGGCAGCGCACCGGGGAAAAAGACCAGGCAACAGGCTGTCAACCCAAGCCTGGAAACTGCGGACGAGGCAGGCGCCAGAAAGGACAGCTGAAAACAGCCGCCCCGGCGGAAGGGGCGTAAACTGGCGTTGTCGCATAACCAAGCCTTTAAACAGCATGTCAGAAGCGGGATCCTTAGACCACTCGACCCCTGACAGCTGCTCAGAGAAAAAACCCATACGATCGGCAGACGTCATGAACGTGCAGGGGCACCCTCAACCGGAGAACCGGGAGTTGACACTGCAGCAACACACCAGAGAACCAACCACCCAGGCATCACCCCATGCAATGGTTGGTCCCATAACCCCCAGGAAAGAAACCCCAAAACACATCTGCGGCACCGCCACAGCCCGCGTTCTGGTTTCCAACAGGGCTATCCCGGGCCTACGGGTCAACGAGCATCACCCCGGACCGGGCCCGGTGATACGGGGAGCACAGGGTCCCCCGAGGAGGTTAAAACCACCCCAACAGGCCCCTCAGCGTCAAACGCAAGAGAAGAGCGTAAAAAATGGAAGACCAGCCCCAGCACCCCGCACTCGGTATTCCCAGGAGGTCACCCAACCAAGTACCAACCACGACCAACCCGCACAGCGGCCGAGATCCGCCGAGATCGGACGCGTACAGGTCGGCACGGCCGTAAGCCATTACGACAGTGCAGAATACAACGCACCTAACAAGGGTCCCATAACGCTCAACCCTGTGACACCCGGATCGACCCAGCATTTTTCCCCCTGAAAAAACCCCAAGTCCCTCAGGGTACCAGAACAGCAGATCTGCATCCCCAGCGGACAACGGGTGCAACTGGACTGGACCAGCGCGACCAAAACCAGTCCCGTGCCCTAATCACGCCGACCTGCCAACCCCAGGAGAAGGGGCAGATATGCGTGTTTGATCCCAACATAAAAAAGAAGGCGCCACCCAGACGTGTCGGTATGAACCGCGCCCGGTGGCCCACCCCTAGGGCGTGAGACCCTTCCCCATATGTCCAGACCCATTCCGTCATCATCCCCTGACATGAACGGGAACCCATCGACAACACACAGGGTGTCGGAAGAGGAAAAAACCCCCATCCCAATTGCTCCATAAAAACGCTGTTTCACCCAAGCAATCAAGGCGCGCTAGTCAGCCAATGGCCCAAAAGCACATCCTGAGCCAGCACTATGTGTGCGTTTGGACATACCCACATCAACAACAGGTCGTTTAGACCACCATATTGAATCCCCAAGACGCCCAGGGAAACGACAAGAGGGGCGAGATGCAATCAACTCCATGAATGAATGAATGAAAATTTACCCAACAGACTGCAGAAAAGGGTACAACCCAGTACGGCAATACACACAACAGGTTAAGGGGAGGCAGACCTGAGAAAGACGTTTAGTCTTGTTACCATCAGGGACCCTCATTTCCAATCCATCAAATCACATTCAACTCTTTATACAAATAAAGAAAAGGCATCACCCGTATGACCCAATCTGCACAGCTGGGAGTAAAAAACCCTGTTTTTCACATGATTTCAATCCAGTCACTCCTTTTAATCAGAGTGTAAGACCAGACCCTCCCAGAAACACCTTCCCACATGAGACCACGGTCAAGAAAAAAGATATGTAAACTGTGAGACCAAAAGACTCAAGTTTGACACATAAACCGGGCGCAGCAGGCCTGTGAGCCCTGCGCCCAACCTCGACATCTTTAAGACACCAGCTCATGGAAGGCGTCGCCATAGCAACAACGCTACAACGGGCGGGGAAAACCTACCGGATCCTGTCATGTAACAGGAGTCGGTAGAATACCCCTTCCCCCCCCCCCCCCCCCCCCCCCCTGTCAAGCACTGGCTTGGCCCTGACTGGCTCAGCAGAAAAGATCAAAAATCCCCTAAACCAATCAAGTGGGGAAGGAGGGGTTTATTCGACACCCCCTCCCGAAACACACCCTTTATCCCTACACACAGAAAAACAACCGTAGCCATCTTGAAAAACCTCCGGTAGAAACAAAGCATAGCGAAGCTAATACAATGCCCGCTACCCACAAAAAGTGTAAAAGGTTTTACAACAAAACACAAGTCGCCTGTGCGTGAATCCTATACCCGTTGCCTATGTCATACATAGGAAAAACACGCTGAACGAGAGTAAGCGGCTAGGCCGTGAAATGTGTGCGTACGAGTATTACTGCAACTAAACAACACAGCATTGTGAAAACACATATACTTAGTCAAAGCAATGGAATAACACCAGTTCTAGCTGCATGTGGAGCATCAAGCTAAATAGAACCTATTACCGAGTGTACGTTGCAGACTTGCTTAACCTCGTAATCACAACACAACTCACCCCACAACGTAAAAAAGGGCAGATTCATATATACACAGCCCCACCATATGATTTGTTTGAAGAAACACACAGTTTGTTCGGCCAAAACACAGTCCCCCTCCGTCGGGGAACTTTCTTCATTATTACTAATTAAATAATGTGTAAGGCACAAAATCACAGAGGGGCCGGGGAGGGTGTAGGGGAGGGGACACAGAGGGGAAAAAGTCACTCCTAACGGCGTCTGCCACCTCGCGCCGCTCGAGTCTTGCCACCCCGGAGAGCCCCGGAGGGACGGTAGGTTACAGTCTGCTGGACACGACGTTCCCTACCGTCTCCTCCGGTCTGGGATGGGCCGGCAGTGGCAGAAGCGCCGTTTCGTCCCCTGGCCCTCTTGGCAGGGCCAGCAGCGGCGGCGGAGGCAGTGGTAGCGGCGACGGAGACAGCTCGACGTCGCGGGAGGCGGAAAATGGGGTTGGAGGATGGATCTCTCCTCTGCCATCTCTCTGCACGTTGAGGTCATCAACCGCAGGGCCTTCCCGAACAGGCCAGCGTCGGAGAGGGCGGCCGTCAGAAGAGGAGCTCTCTTCTTCTCTGGCACACGGGCCTGCTCCAGCCAAAGGTGACGCTGGCCCAGGGTGGCCAGGGCGCGCACTTTCCCCATGGCTATGGCCAGCACCTGGGAGAGATGCAGAACAGCTCCCGCAGCCTGGGTGATCTGATCGCATTTCACCTCGGTCAGATCCGTGCCGCCCGTCATTATCCCCGATACAAATCTAGCCAGGTGGGCGATGTTAGACGCCGCAGCCAGCGATTGTGTACCAGCGATAAATGACTGGTCACCCCAATAAGCCAATCGCCTAGCCGATTTCCCCTGGAGGACCGGCTTGCACAGTGGCTCCCACACCATATCCGGACAGAGGAGCGCGGCCATCGGACTGTCAAGCCGAGGCACGCCCTCCCCCATACCTTTGACCAACCCTGCTACCCGCGTAACCGGTACGTAGGTAGGAGTTAGTCCCATGATGTTGGCCACCGCCTGACCCCGACGAACATAGGCCCCCATCGATGGGAAAAATGGGTAGACAACGTCCACCCCTCTCACTGGGGGACGCTGCCAGGGATGGCCTATGAGGTCATCAGGGACAGGTGCAGGCAATGGCAGCGGCAGCGGCACACCGTTTGCGGCAGCGGCTACCGCCATGAGCTCGGGAAACAAGGCCCGCAGTTCCCCCTGCGAACCTTCCTCCACCGACCCCGCATCCCTCACATACAGCAGGCTGCGACTGGTCAAGGAGCCACAATCCGATGCGGCCGACAATAGGGCATCCTGCCGCTGAGGCCAAGGTGGTTCCTCGACATCCTCGAACAGGGCGCCCCATGGAGCCATTTCCCCCCCCTCTGGGGTCTCCTGAGGAGGGATACTCTCCTCCACGGGGCCATCAAACAAAAATCCGTCCGCCTCGTCCATGAAGTCCTCAGTCTCCATCGGAAATCCCGAGCCGGACGCATCTTCGCTGGTCTCCAGCAGCTCCCCAAACCCAGGCCGTTCGCGTCTGCACGCCACCATCTTGCGACGCGAGCGAGCAGACGCGAAAAGTTTGCGTCGCAAATCCTCCGGCTCCAGAACAACCCCCCGTTCACCAACGGGCGATTCCCCAGAACCAGAGGAACCAGAGTCGAGATCAGGCCATCGCCGGAGCGACGGCATCGACCCCTCGGCTCTTCGGTGAGGAAAACTATCCACCGGCAGTCTCCCAGCACCGAGGCGCACAACGGAGGCGGGAATGGAGAACCGGTGGTGAAGAGTAGGTCTAGCGGGTCTACTCTCCGCGGAATACATTATGACCCAAACCTTTTCTTGTACAACGAAAGTGAGAGAAGAAAAGATTAAGCACAATGTAAACCAGTCACAACTCTTTTCAACTAACAACACGTCAAGTGGGGTACTACCGAGGCACTTCCTTGTGGTGAAAGCGAGAAGGAGGAGAGCAGGTGACCACACACCTGCTTATGAAGGTAAGCTGATGAGGGGTGTGGTCAGACTAATACTGGTATTAAAGGTACATTTGTGGAATTTATTCAGTGCGCGTGCACGTACGCGAGGGAGTGCAGTAGTGATGCCAAGCAGAGCCCCTAACGGAACAGAACTTGAATTCTCTCCCAAGTTGTAAAGACTCGTTTCTTATCCACGACAGACTCAGTGTGCATGCACACCAAGGAGGTAAAACGCAGCGTAATCTTGGTCAGTACAACGGGGCAGACTATGATATATTTGCATTTGTTAGCAATGCTAGTGATCTAAACAATCAATCCATGCCAAAGCTAGATATGTAAAAAGTGAAAGACTCACACTCACAGCCATGCTGATTTAGCAACATGACATCGAGCCATTTTCATTTGAAACAACGTCAGGGGAGTGTCATGGTTTCTCCATAGCGCTCCATTATACCTTTAGTCAGGGGAGTGTCATGGTTTCTCCATAGCGCTCCATTATATCTTTAGTCAGGGGAGTGCCATGGTTTCTCCATAGAGCTCCATTATACCTTTAGTCAGGGGAGTGCCATGGTTTCTCCATAGAGCTCCATTATACCTTTAGTCAGGGGAGTGCCATGGTTTCTCCATAGAGCTCCATTATACTTTTAGTCAGGGAAGTGCCATGGCTTCTCCATAGAGCTCCATTATACTTTTAGTCAGGGGAGTGCCATGGTTTTTCGATAGATGCTCAATACAGGTAGGGGGCAACTCAGTCATGTGATTCAGCATTTATTGCTGATTGGCTAAAAAATGGAAACCTGTCTATGTGCTGGGTGACCCATTAGCTGTGAAAGACTGGAAATAATAATAATAATAATAATAATAATAATAATAATAATAATAATAATAATAATAATAATAATAATAATAATAATAATAATAATAATAATAATAATAATAATAATAATAATAATAATAATAATAATAATAATAATAATAATAATAATAATAATAATAATAATAATAATAATAATAATAATAATAATAATAATAATAATAATAATAATAATAATAATAATAATAATAATAATAATAATAATAATAATAATAATAATAATAATAATAATAATAATAATAATAATAATAATAATAATAATAATAATAATAATAATAATAATAATAATAATAATAATAATAATAATAATAATAATACATTTAATTTGTATTGCACTTTTTGTTCACTAGGATCCCAAAATTCTACAGGGTTAAAACATAGTTAAAAAATAAAATAATTATTAGTAAAAAATAAAATACAGAATAAAATTTGCATTTTGAAACAGAAACAGTTTTCAGGCCTGCTTTAAAAGAGTCCAGGCTCTGTGGTGCCCTCAGCTGGGGAGGCTGTTCCACAGGCGTGGTGCAGCTGAGCAGAAGGCTCTGTCACCAATGGTGCAGAGCCGGGTATTGGGGACCCGAAGGAGCAGGCTACCTCCAGATCTGAGGGTACGGGTGGAGGATTGTGGAGTGATGAGTTCCTGAAGGTAGAGGGGTGCGTGTCCGTTTATGCAGTTATGGGTGAGCATCAGGATTTTGTAGTTGATCCGGGATGAGACGGGGAGCCACTGTAGTGAGTGGAGGATGGAGGTTATGTGCTCGTGTTTATGGACTCTCATCAGGATCCTGGCAGCGCTGTTTTGGATGTAAATGCTAAACTGATCCAAACTGCCATAATGGTGTGTAGACATAATGTGCATTTTGGCACCCCGCTACTCTTGCTCAGTGCTGGTAGTCCAGGGAACCACCGCCCAAACAGTTCTACTGGCTGCTGCAGCTATGTGGGCTTCCTCGTCACCAGGCTGTGCTGCGTGATTACGAAACCAAGCCGCATTTCTCGGAGACGCTCTCTGATTGGCCGACGCCTGTTTCTACACTGGTTAAGCTTAGGCACTCTTCGAAGTTGGTTAAGGTTAGAGTTTGTCTTAGAGCGTGACGGCAAGTTCTTTCGACGGTTAAGCTTAGGCACTCTTTCGAAGTTGGTTAAGGTTAGAGTTTGTCTTAGAGCATGGCGATAGAACACCAGGTAGTTTGCAGGCTGTTTGGCGTGGAAATGGGCAAAGACACAGCTCGTCACGGATTGGGCAAACGCGTCAGTGGCCAATCAGAGAGCGTCAGTCAGTGCCAATCAGAGAGCGTCTCCGAGAAATGCGGCTTGGTTTCGTAAGCACGCGGCTGTGCTATGTCCAGGCCACCAGTAAGCAGTCAGAAATTAGGACGTTTGCTATTCCCATATCCTGTTGTGTAATGAAATGTCCAAATAAAGATTTACCTTTTACCTCTGTTACACCTTCATCTGTTGTCCTGCTATGTTACTGTGTTGGGAATCTAAGAAACTAGTCCAGGAACCTAGTCCAGGAAACTAGTCCAGGAAACTAGTCCAGGAACCTAGTCCAGGAACCTAGTCCAGGAAACTAGTCCAGGAAACTAGTCCAGGAACCTAGTCCAGGAAACTAGTCCAGGAACCTAGTCCAGGAACCTAGTCCAGGAACCTAGTCCAGGAAACTAGTCCAGGAAACTAGTCCAGGAACCTAGTCCAGGAAACTAGTCCAGGAACCTAGTCCAGAAACCTAGTCTAGGAAAATTGTCCAGGAAACTAGTCCAGGAACCTAGTCCAGGAACCTAGTCCAGGAAACTAGTCCAGGAACCTAGTCCAGGAAACTAGTCCGAACCTAGTCCAGGAACCTAGTCCAGGAACCTAGTCCAGGAAACGAGTCCAGGAAACTAGTCCAGGAACCTAGTCCAGGTATATTTCCTCAACCAGTGACATTTATACACCTGGACAGAATAAATTACATGCGTTTCCATTAAGTAGAAAATAAATGGATATAGTCGTTCATTTCAGCTTGTGCACTAGCTAACACACTGACCACTACGCGGCATGCTCTCTCTCTCTCTCTCTCTCTCTCTCTCTCTCTCTCTCTCTCTCTCTCTCTCTCTCTCTCTCTCTCTCTCTCTCTCTCTCTCTCTCTCTCTCTCTCTCTCTCTCTCTCTCTCTCTCTCTCTCTCTCTCTCTCTCTCTCTTTCTTTTTCTCTCTCGCTCACCTCCTCTCAAACAGGAGGTCAGTTTGTGACCGGCATGTAATGGGGTCGTAACCCTTCCAACCACAGAGGAGAAGTCATCACTCTGCTTTGAGCTAAATACAACTGACAGCTCAGGACACACACACGCACATGCACGCACACACACGCACACACACACACACACACACACACACACACACACACACACACACACACACACACACACACACACATACATGCACGCACACACACACACACACACACGCACACACACACACACACACACACACACACACACACACACACACACACACACACACATAAACATGCACACATGCACACACACACACGCACGCACACACACAATAACTCAGTTTATTCCTATATATCACCAGTGCCCTAGACGAGACCTGCCTATCTCAGAGTAAGACCAGTGTGTGTGTGTGTGTGTGTGTGTGTGTGTGTGTGTGTGTGTGTGTGTGTACTATTGGACACAGAGGTCAATCAATCTTTGGTCTTCTCAGAGATACAATCACAGAACAGAAATTACCTTCAGCTATACTATCAAAAACCTTGTTACCTGTAGTACTACCATCTAGCACCGTGTTACCTGTCTGTAAAAAATATTTTATATTTTAGAATGTATATACATAACAGAATGTATATCAACATTTTTAAGAACCGGACCATATTTTATTCTTTATTCTTATTTGTATTCTTACTCGTGACTTTTTGTTTCTGACTCCCTAAATGTTTACCGTTTACTGTGAACGATCTGTAGTGCCGAATTTCCCTCGGGATAAATAAAGTATTTCTATTCTATTCTATTCTATTCTATTCTATTCTATTCTATTCTATTCTATTCTATTCTATTCTATTCTATATGATCTAATACCTTGTTACCTGTCTGTATACCATCTAACACTGTGTTTGTTACCTGTTTGTATACCATCTAACACTTTTTTTTTTTTATCCACTTTTTCTCCTCTTTTTCAATTTTTCTCATCCCAATTACCCGCTGGGCCAATTCTCCCCTCCCCTGTCTTGAACGTTGCTCGCATATGTCCCCCACTGGCCGGTTGTAGGGAGGATAGAAGCCTTGCATCACGTGTCCCCTCCGATACACGAGGAGGCAGCCTGTCATATCTTTTCACCTGCCAGCGCGGACTCTCATTGGCGAGGTGTAACGTGTGGGAGGCTCACACAACCCCCGCCATTTCCTGTCTCTGCTGTGCAGGCGTCCCCCAACCAACCTGTAGGAGTCGCTGTCCACAACGTCCAGATTACCACCCATTGACTTCCACCCGCTAACTCTGCCAATTGAGTTAGTATGACGACTGGCCCAAGCCGGAGGCAACGCCGACAGCCGGAGTCGAACCCGGTGTATCTTGCGTTGGTGATGAGCACAATGTCCGCTGCGCCACCCAGCCGCCTCATCTAACACCTTGTTACCTGTAATACTACCATCTAACACCTTGTTACCTGTAGTACTACCATCTAACACCTTGTTACCTGTAGTACTATCTAACACCTTGTTACCTGTCTGTATACCATCTAACACCTTGTTAAACTACCTGTAGTGCTACCATCTAACACCTTGTTACCTGTAGTACTACCATCTAGCACCGTGTTACCTGTCTGTAAAAAATATTTTATATTGTATAATGTATATACATAACAGAATGTATATCAAAATTTGTAAGAACCGGACCATATTTTATTCTTTATTCTTATTTGTATTCTTATTCGTGACTTTTTGTTTCTGACTACTTAAATGTTTACTGTTTACTGTGAGCGATCTGTAGTGCCGAATTTCCCTCGGGATAAATAAAGTATTTCAATTCTATTATATTCTATATGATCTAATACCTTGTTACCTGTCTGTATACCATCTAACACTGTGTTACTGTACCTGTGTGTATACCATCTAACACCTTTTTTTTTTGTATCCACTTTTTCTCCTCTTTTTCTATTTTTCTCCCATCCCAATTACCCGCTGTGCCAATTCTCCCCTCCCCTGTCTTGAACGTTGCTCGCATATGCCCCCCACTGGCCGGTTGTAGGGAGGATAGAAGCCTTGCATCACGTGTCCCCTCCGATACACGAGGAGGCAGCCTGTCACATCTTTTCACCTGCCAGCGTGGACTCTCATTGGCGAGGTGTAACGTGTGGGAGGCTCACACTACCCCCACCATTTCCTGTCTCTGCTGTGCAGGCGTCCCCCAACCGACCTGTAGGAGTCGCTGTCCACAACGTCCAGATTACCACCCATCGAGTTCCACCCGCTAACTCTGCCAATTGAGTTAGTATGACGACTGGCCCAAGCCGGAGGCAACGCCGACAGCCGGAGCCGAACCCGGTGTCTATTGCGTTGGTGACGAGCACAATGTCCGCTGCGCTACCCAGCCGCCTCATCTAACACCTTGTTACCTGTAATACTACCATCTGACACCTTGTTACCTGTAGTACTACCATCTAACACCTTGTTACCAGTAGTAATATCTAACACCTTGTTACCTGTCTGTATACCATCTAACACCTTGTTAAACTACCTGTAGTGCTACCATCTAACACCTTGTTATCATCTAACACCTTGTTACCTGTAGTATTATCATCTAACACCTTGTTACCTGTGGGTACTACCATCTAACACCTTGTTACCTGTAGTACTACCATTGAACACCTTGTTACCTGTAGTATTATCATCTAACACCATGTTACCTGTGGGTACTACCATCTATCTATCAAAGCTGAGGATCTTTAACTCCAATGTTAAATCAGTCCTCCTGTATGGCTTGGAGACCTGGAAGACAACTGTAGGGCTGAAGCAGAAAGTACAGTCCTTCATAAATTCCTGCCTCTGCCGCATTCTAAGAGTGAGATGGCCAAATGTCATTACAAATCTGGACCTGTGGGAGCGCACAAAACAACTACCCCTGCCAGAAGAAATAAAGAAGATAAAGTGGATGTGGATAGGCCATACCCTGAGAAAGGAAGACACAAACATCACCCGGCAAGCCCTACGATGAAACCCACCCGGAAAGAGGAAACGCGGCAGGCCTCGAAACACCTGGCGCCGTTCTTGGGAAGGGGAAATGAAAGATGCTGGACTGTGATGGCACAACATTGTTCGGGAGGCCAAAAACCTCGCAACATGGAAAGAAATCGTCAATGCATGCACGCACGCACGCACGCACGCACGCACGCACGCACGCACGCACGCGCGCGCGCACGCACGCACGCACGCACGCACGCACACACACACACACACACACACACACACACACACACACACACACACACACACACACACACACACACACACACACACACACACACACACACAGACTCACATACTCACATACTCACATACTCACACACACACACTCTGTCTACAGATCTTTTACTGAGGAATAGCCAGGTTGATGTCTGTAACCTTGAAGTGTTTGACGGCAGCGTTGTGGATGTTTCCACCCCATGGTGAGAGTATATTTAGCAGGTTCCCTGGAGCACATTAGCGATACGCAGAGGGTCAACTCATCCGACCTGAACCATCAACACAGCAGCAGGGGGTAGAGATCTACAGATACAACTGAAGAGTTGACTGATCCTCTTATCACAGCAGAGACAAAAACACACACACACACACACACACACACACACACACACACACACACACACACACACACACACACACACACACACACACACACACACACACACACACACACACACACACACACACACACACACACACAGAGACAGACAGAGATGAGAGGGAGATGAGAGGGAGAGAGAGAGAGATATTATACAGTGTCACAGAGAGAGAGAGAGAGAGAGAGAGAGAGAGAGAGAGAGAGAGAGAGAGAGAGAGAGAGAGAGAGAGAGAGAGAGAGAGAGAGAGAGAGAGAGAGAGAGAGAGAGAGAGAGAGAGAGGTGCTGCTGCTGAAGACAAGGTTCAGTATCTTAAACAATACTGTCCACATATATTCATCCTAGGCACTATTATTACCACCTGGTGCTGCTGCTGACAAGCTCTATTATACAGTATCTTGAGGACATTATGCTACAGACCACCAAGCTCTATTATACAGTATCTTGAGGACATTATGCTACAGACCACCAAGCTCTATTATACAGTATCTTGAGGACATTATGCTACAGACCACCAAGCTCTATTATACAGTATCTTGAGGACATTATGTTACAGACCACCAAGCTCTATTATACAGTATCTTGAGGACATTATTCTACAGACCACCAAGCTCTATTATACAGTATCTTGAGGACATTATGCTACAGACCACCAAGCTCTATTATACAGTATATTGAGGACATTATGCTACCGACCACCAAGCTCTATTATACAGTATCTTGAGGACATTATGCTACAGACCACCAAGCTCTATTATACAGTATCTTGAGGACATTATGCTACAGACCACCAAGCTCTATTATACAGTATCTTGAGGACATTATGCTACCGACCACCAAGCTCTATTATACAGTATATTGAGGACATTATGCACAATGCTACAGACCACTACGCTCTATTATACAGTATCTTGAGGGCATTATGCTACCGACCACCATCTCTATTATACAGTATATTGAGGACATTATGCACAATGCTACAGACCACCAAGCTCTATTATACAGTAAGGAATGAAACCAAAGATTTCTGTGAAAAAACATTAGTTGAAGACATGAATGAGACATGGTGGGATAATGTGGTCAAACAGACATAGGCTGCCTTACAATTATTTACAGTTTTTATCCGTTTGTGTGTCAGAACCACTAAAGCCCTGTGGCTTGATCTGGAACTGTTATGGTTTGTAACCGACCCCAATCGCACAACACAAGACAGGTATGAGAGTAAGCCAAGAACTGGGCATTTATTGAAAACAACAGAAAACGGCACTGTCCCTTTAAGGGAGAACACAATTCACAGGAAAACATGAATTGGGAAAATAGGCACAGTGCCTTTAAGAGGCGAGCTGGCTAAGGGGAAGGCTATAAGGGAAGGCTAACGGACAGGGCCGGGGCAAGGGACAAGGCAGGAACAGGGAGGACTAGGAGGACTGGACAGGGAGGACTAGGAGGACTGGACAAGGAGGACTAGGAGGACTGGACAGGGAGGACTAGAGAGGGGAAACAGGGACAGAGGCCCGCGGAGGCGGGCTGGGGACAGGGAGGACTAGGAGGACTAGAAGGACTGGACCGGGAGGACTAGGAGGACTAGAGAGGGGAAACAGGGACAGAGAAAACAGGGTTCGGGCCTTGGAACTGGGCGAGGGTCAGAGCTGCTTACAGGGATGGAGTAGGAGCGGGCAGGCTAGACGTCTGGAGGAGAGCGCATCTGGCGCGGAGGTCTGAGTAGTGCGCGTCTGCTTGGAGTACGCGCCGGTACGGAGGGCGCATCTGGCGCGGAGGTCTGAGTGGTGCGCGTCTGCTTGGAGTACGCGCCGGTACGGAGAGCGCATCTGGCGCGGAGGTCTGAGTGGTGCGCGTCTGCTTGGAGTACGCGCCGGTTCGAAGAGCGCATCTGGCGCGGAGTCTGGATGCGCGTCTGGAGTGCGTCTGGATGCGCGTCTGGAGTGAAGAGCGCGTCTGGCTCGGAGGTCTGGATGCGTGTCTGGAGTGCGTCTGGATGCGCGTCTGGATGCGCGTCTGGAGTGAAGAGCGCGTCTGGCTCGGAGGTCTGGATGCGCGTCTGGAGTGCGTCTGGATGCACGTCTGGATGCGCGTCTGGAGTGAAGAGCGCGTCTGGCTCGGAGGTCTGGATGCGCGTCTGGAGTGCGTCTGGATGCGCGTCTGGATGCGCGTCTGGAGTGAAGAGCGCGTCTGGCTCGGAGGTCTGGAGTGGAACACTGGAATACCTCCCGTAGAGGATTAGAGAGCGCAGTTCAGTGTCTCCCTCCAGGCAAACGGCGACAGGTGGCGAAGGCTTGAGCGCATCTCACGCCGGGGATGAAAGAGCATAACAGACAGAAACAGAAACTCCCGTAGGAGCCTACAGATTGAGAACCTCCCGAAGGAGTTTGCTGATAGAGATATGATACGGAACGACCCGACCAGGACTGAGGGGAAGAGCGAGGTACTTAAAGCCCACAGGGGTGCTAATTAGAATACACATCAGGTGCGTGATGGTAATTGATACTCGAACTAGAAGTGTGTGTTCGGCACCAGACCAATCAAACACATAATGACAGGTAGTCCAAGGGTGTGGCTGCTGAAGAGCAAACGAGAGTAAACGAACGCGAGGGTGGGGGCTAGTGAGGTGAGGAGACAGGGAATTAAAGGTCAAGGGAAAGGCGAACCTCACAGTACTCCCCCCTCCACGGGAGCCACCGGGCGACCCAAAAATATACAGACAGAGTGGCAGGGGACAAAACAAGGCAACAAACAAAAAGTACCGTGCCATGCTAGCAGGGGAAGCTACAACAAAAAATGGAGGCCATGCAGAGGGACCGGGTTAGGTGCCTGGGCATGGCTAGCTACAGGGCCTATGTTAGCTGCAAGGGCTGCATTAACATAGAGGCTGTGCTAACAGCCGGGGCTAAGCTAGCAGACTGGGGCCATGCAGAGGGACTGGGTTAGCTGCCTGGGCATGGCTAGCTACAGGGCCTATGCCAGCAGCAAGGCTGCATTAACATAGAGGCTGTGCTAGCAGCCGGGGCTAAGCTAGCAGACTGGGGCCATGCAGGTAGTAGAGGCCTAACAAGCTGCAGGGGAGCTAACGAGGCTAACAGGGAAACAAACAGGGGAGTCAACAGGCTAACAGGGGAGCTAACAGGGGAGACTAACAAGCTAACAGGGGAGCTAACAGGGCTAACAGGGAAGCTAACAGGGCTAACAGGGGAGCTAACAGGGAAGCTAACAGGGGAGACTAACAGGCTAAACAGGGGAGCTGACAGGGAAGCTAACAGGGGAGTCAACAGGGGAACTAACAGGGGAACTAGAGGGAACAACAACAAAAAAAGGCAAACTCAACATACACTGTCTGTACTGGCTGGGGTCGTCGACGGGTCGGGTCGTACTGTTATGGTTTGTAACCGACCCCAATCGCACAACACAAGACAGGTATGAGAGTAAGCCAAGAACTGGGCATTTATTGAAAACAACAGAAAACGGCACTGTCCCTTTAAGGGAGAACACAATTCACAGGAAAACATGAATTGGGAAAATAGGCACAGTGCCTTTAAGAGGCGAGCTGGCTAAGGGGAAGGCTATAAGGGAAGGCTAACGGACAGGGCCGGGGCAAGGGACAAGGCAGGAACAGGGAGGACTAGGAGGACTGGACAGGGAGGACTAGGAGGACTGGACAAGGAGGACTAGGAGGACTGGACAGGGAGGACTAGGAGGACTAGAGAGGGGAAACAGGGACAGAGGCCCGCGGAGGCGGGCTGGGGACAGGGAGGACTAGGAGGACTAGAAGGACTGGACCGGGAGGACTAGGAGGACTAGAGAGGGGAAACAGGGACAGAGAAAACAGGGTTCGGGCCTTGGAACCATAGCTGTCAACACGCACGGTTTTACCGGGATTCTCCTGTATTTCGACCCTCTGCACGTCGTCTTTACGGCGCACGGATTGGTACGTATTTTGTACTAATTATTATTATTATTTTTTTACAAAATGGGTGCAATTCTCCTCCGTGACGACAGGTGGCAGCAGTGTAGATTAGACCGTTATCACAGGAAGTCAGACCGGGAGACGGTTTCGAGCCGAAGAAGAATAAGAACAGAACAGCGAGCGGATTTGCTCAGAGCTCAGGGGAGAGACTGATGCGGCACCGAGGGTGTCAAATCAACTTAGCCAGTGTCTCTTGATTGCCCACTCTGTGGCTTTTGTCTCTGGAACAAAGGGTTTGCAAATCCTCTGTGGATAAAACAATACAAAGTTACTGTGTATGTGATGCAGGAAGGAATGTGTAAATGTCTTGTTTGCTCTGCGCCTCGGCGTCCCCCTCCTTCACTCTGACGCCCAATTTCCTGAATGCGATTTATAAATAATAATTGATCCGTTTTAAAAGTTGTCGTGAATTGTCATGGTATGACAAATACAGTTACTGGTAACTCGCAGGCATTGCAGAGATATTGAGGAAAAACACAAAATCGCATTGGCTTTTTTTCTATCTCACATTTCTCTGTAGACACACACTGTTCCAAAATGATATTTCCACTGCTAAATTAATGACCATAGGTATTTTTTTTATAGCTTTAACGAGTTGTAGTATTAATATGTAGCCTACAGTGATGAAGGTATAAAGACACTATGGTAATACATTGATTGATTGCTTTTATAGTTTCACAAACACATCAAGACAAATCACAAACACAAAGAAATAAAAAGAACAATAGTATGTTGCCAGACACTGTCACATCAATGAACAAACATACACCATGTCATATGCTTTACACTAAGGACGCAAGGGGCTGATTCTCTGACATATATACACACATTACATATATACACATACACATATATATATATATATATATATATATATATATATATATATATATATATATATATATATATATATATATATATATATATATATATATATATATATACACCAGCGCCGCCAATAGATAAAAAAAATTAACTAATCAATCTCACAATTTTCTGTAATCAATCTAGATTAATCTAGATTAAAAACAGCATTTTTCTACATAAAACCGAAGCTTGTAACAGATATTTACTTGAGTAAAATCATGGAATTAATGTAAAATCAACACAAAGAAAGTATATTTAGATTCAAAGACTATTTTAATAGCTTTCTTTGAATACAGTTTCTCTCCTGTGAAATACAAATGTTCAACAAAACCATAATTTACATAGCATTTACACTCTAAGTAGGAAAAGTTTACCCTACAACGAAATGGCTGGGTACATACAGGTTTTGACCAGCAGATGGCAGCGACGAGGCAGCTCCATTGGGAGGGGGCGGGCCGGGTTGGAGGGGGCGGGCTGAGGGGGCGGGGCCAGGAGAAGGGGCGGGGCTAAAACGTGCACGTTTTCTCAAAACGAAATGTTGACAGCTATGCTTGGAACTGGGCGAGGGTCAGAGCTGCTTACAGGGATGGAGTAGGAGCGCGCAGGCTAGACGTCTGGAGGAGAGCGCATCTGGCGCGGAGGTCTGAGTGGTGCGCGTCTGCTTGGAGTACGCGCCGGTACGGAGGGCGCATCTGGCGCGGAGGTCTGAGTGGTGCGCGTCTGCTTGGAGTACGCGCCGGTACGGGGAGCGCATCTGGCGCGGAGGTCTGAGTGGTGCGCGTCTGCTTGGAGTACGCGCCGGTTCGAAGAGCGCATCTGGCGCGGAGTCTGGATGCGCGTCTGGAGTGCGTCTGGGGTGAAGAGCGCGTCTGGCTCGGAGGTCTGGATGTGCGTCTGGAGTGCGTCTGGATGCGCGTCTGGAGTGAAGAGCGCGTCTGGCTCGGAGGTCTGGATGCGCGTCTGGAGTGCGTCTGGATGCGCGTCTGGATGCGCGTCTGGAGTGAAGAGCGCGTCTGGCTCGGAGGTCTGGATGCGCGTCTGGAGTGCGTCTGGATGCACGTCTGGATGCGCGTCTGGAGTGAAGAGCGCGTCTGGCTCGGAGGTCTGGATGCGCGTCTGGAGTGCGTCTGGATGCGCGTCTGGATGCGCGTCTGGAGTGAAGAGCGCGTCTGGCTCGGAGGTCTGGAGTGGAACACTGGAATACCTCCCGTAGAGGATTAGAGAGCGCAGTTCAGTGTCTCCCTCCAGGCAAACGGCGACAGGTGGCGAAGGCTTGAGCGCATCTCACGCCGGGGATGAAAGAGCATAACAGACAGAAACAGAAACTCCCGTAGGAGCCTACAGATTGAGAACCTCCCGAAGGAGTTTGCTGATAGAGATATGATACGGAACGACCCGACCAGGACTGAGGGGAAGAGCGAGGTACTTAAAGCCCACAGGGGTGCTAATTAGAATACACATCAGGTGCGTGATGGTAATTGATACTCGAACTAGAAGTGTTTGTTCGGCACCAGACCAATCAAACACATAATGACAGGTAGTCCAAGGGTGTGGCTGCTGAAGAGCAAACGAGAGTAAACGAACGCGAGGGTGGGGGCTAGTGAGGTGAGGAGACAGGGAATTAAAGGTCAAGGGAAAGGCGAACCTCACAGGAACATAGATTGTTATCTCTGTCATATTCTAACAGAGATAACAATCAAACAAGTAATTACAATATTTAGTCTTATGCCACCTAGATTACGGCCTGGGAATCTGGTCTAGTGTTTAACCCTTTCACTACCACACTACCAAATGGTTAACCATTTCACAACCATGTACTGTATGAACATACACTCTCAGAAGCTCATACTGATAGATTTCGGTCATAATCAGCCAGTATCACCTCGTCATCTGTGTTCGTGAAGTTTCTGCGCTGTGTTTATCTCTTACTCCGAAGTCGACCTTCTCATAATGGCTGTACATCTGTTAATGAAGAATTCGACACTGGCAAACGTGGTACCTTTCTTGGAAAAACGTTGTTTATTCCATAAACAAAGCCTCGTACCAGATGTAACCAATTCTGTAATGTCCTTGAACAGTCTTAATTCATTCTTCTCCAACGTCTCTTATGCTATTAGTCCAATGGTTCTGGGCCTCGTCGTAGCCAACAACCATTCCCTGTTAGCCGAAGCTAGCGATGATGTGGCACTCCATTCCTGCCCCCCCCGCCCCGCGAGCGTCTATATTTATCCCAGCTGAAGAGTGCGTCGTGTTTCTCTGATTGGCCATGACGCCCATGTGACCACGGCAGCGCGAGAGAGCGGCAGTGCGGAAATAGGCTACATCCTCCACGTCAAGAAAGACAGACAGGCATTCTCTGCGACAAACCCTAACCTTAACCAACTCCGAAATAATGCCTAACCTTAACCCTAACCTTAACCAACTCCGAAAGAATGCCTAACCTTAACCCTAACCTTAACTTAACCCTAACCTTAACCAACTCCGAAATAATGCATAACCTTAACCCTAACCTTAACTTAACCCTAACCTTAACCAACTCCGAAATAATGCCTAACCTTAACCCTAACCTTAATTTAACTTAACCCTAACCTTAACCAACTCCGAAAGAATGCCTAAACGTAACCAGCGAAAGAATGCACGTTTATAGCGAGAGATGATAAACGTAAAAAAGAAAGAAAAAAAAATTGAAGTGATTAGAACTTGTGACCAACCGCACCGCTGGCTCCACAGCACGGCGGCGTACCAGTTGAGCTAAGCGTTGATGGAAAAACAGCATGGATTACGGCTACATAATGCCGCAAGCTCTGCCGCTCCGCTCTGCCGCTGCCGCGGGGCGTGTTGCAGCCAATCAGGGAAAACGCGGAAGCACTCGGCAGCACTCTTCGGCTGGGATTAAAGAATACGCGCCCCGCGAGGGGAAGAAGAATCCTTTCAAAGTCTCTGATCAACGCGTCTGCTCGCCTGTGCGTCGTGTCTCAATCTGGCTAGTCTCCTGAAGGCCCCACAGCTTACCGTCTTCAAGTCTCGTGATGTCCACCTCTCTCTCGTTACTATGGCAACAGCACTTTTGACCCAAATCACTATAGCAACGGCGATGTTGATATTACTAAACGATGTGGCCACACCACCATGTGAGAGCCCAGTGCCACTGCATACAATGACCTTGGCTAGCTTGAGAGCTCAGCTAATAACAGGCCCTCGTCTGCAGCCTCACTGGAGCCAGACATAGTGACTGATACTGTCCTCTTACAACTAATATCTACGAGTAGATGCCATCATCTGCATCATTTACATTATAATGCAGATATTTACATTATATACACATTGAAAAACAAGGATTCCTTCATTCCTCCCTTTGATTCTTAATCAACCTTCAGAATCAACAAACTACCTGGTTTTTCAATCTACTCGGCTGTCGTTTTAACGTACACGGCCCCCCTCCCTCGTGCCAGAGGAAAGAAGACAGCATCTTGTAAAAACTGTGATCTCGTTGGTCGATGCCTACCGTGCCTCCCCCGGGGCACCAGGGAACACACAGCAGTCCATCAACATAACGACACCCAGAGAAACACACAGCCACTTAGCACCCCCTTAGCCACACCTTGTTGTCTTTGGGGTCCCTCCCCCAAAATAAACTCACCTCTCCCCTCCCTTGATCCTGCTAGAGAAATGGCTTATCTGTGTGCCGAGAGGACTATATTAACATATTACAGGAAATTGTCTTAAATGCCCCCCCCCCCTATATATACCTTATATATCTATATCTTATATATCTATATCTTATATATCTATATATAACTACTCAATAAGGTTTTCAACCTATCTCATACTTCTGTAAATTATTATCAATGAACACACAGGACTTCACGCTGTCGTCTTGTCTCTCGATCTCTTGATTGACTCTGGAAGGACGTCCCTGTTTGTCCATGATTCAACAATAAACACGCCCATGATCTCTGTTTCAAATGCCTCAAGACAGTGGCTCTGTAGGAAAGCCTCGTCCCGCCTGCCTCATCCTTCCCGGAGCAACACCGCCTGTGATTGCCGGACTCTGCCTCGTTGGTCGTCTCCACCGCTGTCGGTGGTCTCCCTCGCTCACTGTCGGCGGCCTCCGGACTCCGAAAGCAGAAAAGGAAACCAGGAGTCTTCTGTACACAACTTTCCCCTTGTGTTTTCCCGAAAGCTCATTATACTATGGCATTGGACTTGCAGTTCATTCCATACTGTCATTTCAGGTTCGCTATATATATTTTTCCTGCAAGCCCCTCCCATGCCCACACTCTTTATGCTGTGTAGACGTTGTGAGTGTCTTAAAGCACATGGCGCTATCGTTATCACTATTCCACCACCTTCACAAAGGATTTTAGAAATCGTGGAGTGGATTTTAGCCTACTCCGGCCCTTACAGCTACACACTCCCAGCACTCCTGCCCCTGTTCACATGACCAGTTTTGCTCTCCTCAACACTCGGTCCCTCAATAACAAATCTCATTACATTAATGACATTATTTTGGACCATACATTTGACTTTACATGCCTTGTTGAGACATGGCAGATACTTTAATGAGTTCTTAACACTCAACCAGGCCACCCCACCAGGCTACACATACCTACAACAACCCATGTTGGAAGGCAGGGTGGTGGACTTGCTGTTCTCCATCGTACCTGTTTCAAGGTTAAGGCTGTCCCCACCCCTCCTGCTACATCATTTGAATGCCTTGCCTTCAAACTGCTTGGCCCCCAGCCTGTGCTTGTCATCCTGATTTACGGTCCCCCTCCTCCCTCCCCTGTGTTTATTTCGGAATTATCTGATCTACTCACCTCCGTCAGCTCATCAACCTCCTCAATTATCCTCCTTGGCGACTTCAACATTCATGTTGACAACATCACCGCCTCCGACGACCTCCTGTCCCTCCTTGACTGCCAGTGCCACAATCTCACCCAGCATGTAGATTTCCCCACCCACACCAGAGGCCACATACTGGACCTGGTGTGTTCCACCGAGCCCATCACTCCCTCCAATCTCAGTGGCGTGGACCTCCACGTTGCTGATCATCTTGCAGTTAAGTTCTTGGTTCCTGTCCCCTCCTCCTCTGGCCGCCCACAGCGCCCCATGACGTACAGGAACACAAAGAATATCACCTCCACTGACCTCACCAACGCCCTGAGCTCCCACCTCGCTCATGATTCTCAGCTGCTCTCAACCATTGAGTTGGTGAACACCTACAACACAGCCCTAGCTGCTACCCTGGACTCCCTCGCACCCCTTAAAACCTGCACTGTTACATTTACACACTCCGCCCCCTGGTACTGTCATGGTCCCAGCCAGGGATCATGCCCGAACAATGTGAACAGTGGTTTTCTGCCGCCCTCTGGTGGCCAAACGCAGCAGCTCCAGATATTGGACCTTATCAGGCTTTTAGTCCTAGGTCTGCTGGATAATATTACTGCTATGTTTCCTCTGTTCATGTTGTGTGGTGCGTTTTAGCTTGTGTTTTAAAAGGTTTATCTTTACATATGTTTCCTTAAAAGGTTTATCTTTACATATGTTTCCTGAAAGGTTTATCCTTTTCATATGTTTCCTTTAAGGTATCCTTTTCATGTTTCCTTTAAGGGTTCATCTCTTTTACATATGTTTTCTCTAAGTGTTAATACTTTACATGTGTTCCTTTAAGGCTCATCCCTTTACACATGTTTTTATTAGTGTTAACATCTTTACATATGTTCCTTTAAGGGTTGTACCTTTACATACATGTTTTCCTTTAAGATATTTCCCTTACACATGCTTTTATCTATGATGTGAGTTATTTTACTAATTGCTTTGTGTTTACCAGTCTTGGCCATGCCTGACCATATTCCAGCTGGCACTTATTAGTAATCACGGGCAGTATATAGACCTGCCCGCTCCTCACATTCATTGTCGTGCCATTGTATTGTATTGTATTGTATTGTTTTTGTTTCTCCACAGTTGTGTTCGATCAGGTACTCACCTTGTCACCAGTGTTTCCCCGTGAGTCCATTCCTCTTAGTCCATATTTTTCCAGCACTGCTGAGTTTGTTTTCGGGTTGTACTGTTCGCTTTTGTTTAGTAACCGTTTTTGTTTTGTAAACCATTGTTGCTTGCAAACTGTATAGTAAAAGCCTGTTCACTTCATTCCGTCGTCTCAGTCTCTTCTCTCTCTGCTCGTGTTACCTGCACGTGGGGTCTCCTCTTCTATACCACGCCGAACCCTCACAGGTACACCCCTGAGTTCCGCTCCATGAAAGCCAAGGGCCGCCAGTTGGAGAGGCGCTGCAGGAAAACAGGCCTCGCTGTTCATGCCCAGGCCTACTCTGACCACATCATCTCCTACAGACTCGCCCGCACCAAAAACCAAGTCCTCCTTCTACTCTGATGTCATCTCCAAAGGCCAAGGGAATTCCAAAGCCCTCTTCTCCACCATCACCAAACTCCTCCAGCCCCCTGACAACCCCCTACAGACCACCTCCTCTGATCTCTGCAACAGATTCACAGAATTCTTCCAAACCAAGATCGATGCCATCTACCAGCAGCTCCAGTCTACTCCTGTGTCCCCCACACCTCCGGTTGTTAAACATGACCCTCTGCCCCATCCCACCTACTCATTTTCATCCTTCTCCCTGGTGGACACCGACTCCATTATGAAGATGGTGTCGGGCTCTAAATCCTCCACCTGCTCTCTGGACCCCATACCCACCACCCTGGTGAAGGCTGGCCTGCCTGCCCTCTGTCCCATGGTAGACATCATTAACTCATCCCTGTCCACTGGCTCCGTCCCTGCTGACTTGAAGGTGGCAGCAGTCACCCCAATTCTCAAAAAACCCGGTCTGGACCCCGATAACCTCAACAACTTCCATCCCATTTCCAACCTCCCCTTCCTCAGCAAGGTCCTCAAGCGCGCAGTAGCCGCCCAGCTACAGAGTCACATGGCCCACCATGACCTGTTCGAACCACTCCAGTCTGGGTTCAGGGCTAAACACAGCACAGAGACCGCCCTGATCAAGGTAACAAATGACCTCCTCATGACTGCTGATGCTGGCTACATCAACATCCTCATCCTCCTGGACCTCTCAGCTGCTTTCGACACCATCTCACACTCAATCCTCCTAGACCGCCTGGAAAGTGTCCTTGGCATCACTGGTACCCCCTTGTCCTGGTTCACATCCTACCTTACCAACAGGTGGCAGTATGTTTCCCTCGGGGGGTCCAGGTCAGCTCCAGCACTTGTTAAACAGGGTGTTCCCCAGGGTTCGGTGCTAGGTCCACTCCTTTTTATGATCTACCTCCTCCCACTCTGTGATATCATAAGGAAACATAGCCTCCACTTCCACTCTTACGCAGACCACACGCAGCTTTACCTCCACACTAAACCCTCGGCTCCCCTTCCTCCCCCCTCCCTCACTGCCTGCCTCCAGGACATAAAAACATGGATGACCACCAACGTCCTTCAACTCAACAGCAAGAAGACCGAATTAATAGTTGTAGCCTCCCCAGCCCTCCTCCAAAAGATCGACCACCTTGTTCTCTCCGTGGATGGCTACTCCATCTGCCCCTCCACGGAGGTAAGGAACCTGGGCGTAATACTGGACTCAACCCTCTCATTTCACCCTCACGTCAAGTCTGTCACCAGATCTGCCTTCTTCCACCTCAGAACCATTTCCCGCCTTTCGCCCCTCACTCTCCGACACCTCAGAGGAAACACTCATTCACGCCTTCATCACTTCCCGCCTCGACTAATGTAACAAAATCCTTCTTGGTGCTTCCAAGAAGGTTCTGGATCGCTTACAGTACGTCCAAAACTCTGCTGCGAGGGTCCTCACGCGCACCAAACCCTGGCAGCACATCACCCCCCCCCTGCAAAAACTCCACTGGCTCCCCATCAACTACCGAATCCCCTACAAGATCCTCCTCCTCACCTACAAATCCCTGCACGGGTTGGCCCCTTCCTACCTGACCAACCTACTCCACCCCTACACTCCAGCACGAGGCCTCCGCTCCTCCAACTCCGACCTCCTCACCATCCCCCGCACCAGGCGTTCCACACTGGGAGACAGAGCTTTCGCTGTAGCTGCCCCCAGGCTGTGGAACTCCCTCTCCCCCTCCATCCGAGGCTCTGACACCATCAACCTCTTCAAAACCAACCTAAAAACCCAACTGTTCACACTTGCCTTCACGCAATACGGCCCCGCTCCCAAGTAGCCCACCCCTGACCTCTTTTCTTTTAAGCCACAGATCCCGTTGTTTTGTTTTGTTTTGTTTTGTTTTGTTTTGTTTTGTTGTTTGTTTGTTTGTTTGTTTGTTTGTTTGTTTGTTTGTTTGTTTGTTTGTTTGTTTGTTTTTGTTTTGTTTTCTGTTTTTTGTTTGTTCATTTTAACCCCTTCATCCAATTGGACAGCACCTTGCTTCCTTTTTTTTTTAATCTTATTTGTTTTTTCCTGTTGTTACTATACACATATATTCATAATTTTAATTTTTAATCTTTTATTTTTTCAAAATCTTTCTTTTTCTACCCTTTCATTGTACAGTTTCCTTGAGTCTGAAATAGGCGCTTCTCTCTTAAAATCCAATTTATTATTATTATTAATTATTATTATTCTCAACACCCATTTCTGTCCCTACAGGGCGGTTCCCTGTAATTTTTTTTCCGTCGCGACACTCAGCCTTCCGATACCATGTCCGCGCAACTCTTCGTCCCAGTTTGGCCCCCAGCGCCCGCGCGCTAGTTCTGCTGGTGACTGTGTACTCCCTGGCCCTACCTGTTCAGGTGTGAGATAAAGCAGCTGGAAATTAAATCCCTTTTTATTTCATAATTAAACTCTTTAATTAACTGCACCTCATCTCTCTGTGAAGTTCTTATTTAAACCATTCTATAATTAAACTCTATTTAATTAACCTGTATATCAATATTATTATTTATTAATAATTCCCTCTCTACCTGCTCCAGTATCACCACTGGAATATCCCTCTCTGCATCACCGACCTACGCCACTAGATGGTAGCAGAGAACTACAAACCTAGGGGTAAGGGAAACTTCCCAGCACTACCCCACTCCGCCACTAGGTGGCGCCCTACTCATTCTCTGGATGGAAACTTTTCATGCTATACTCCCCCCCCCCTCCACCACTAGAGGGTGGCAGACTCATTCTCTAAGGCTGGAGTCATCTCAGCCAAGTCAATGCATTTTTGGATTTCTCCCATGCTACCAAAATCATCAGTTTAAAGTGAACTGTCCCTTTTAAATGCATCCTTTTTAAAGTTGAATTCTACATACATGACCTTTAACTTCTTACACAGGCGAACAGTTTCCTAGTTCCCTGTTCCTAACCCCTGTATACGCACTTAAGCAGTTTCTCGGTTCCCTGCCCCTAACCCTGTATACACACACTGTGTTGTCTCTCTGGTTCCCAACACACTCGTACACGTGTTGTCTCTGGTTCCCAACACACTCGTACACGTCATAATCACTGTGTCTCGGTTTACCAATGACTTATGACTCTCCCATGACCAATTACTGTGTCTCAGCAATAGTCAACAACGAATACTGGGTTCCTCAGCTCTGTCCTAAATTAACACCTCCCTGAGACGCTTTCCGTCTCTCGCCCCTATAACTAAAACCTCTGCACCCTGCTCGTGTCTCCCACGCGCCGGTACTGCTGTTATCAGCCATGGCCCTGTTGCCATGGCCGCCCAGCCGCCTTTGCCGGGGATGGAAAAAACCCTCCTTTGAGGAGAGATGCTAGTCACCATACCATGTATCTACCGACCACACCCGCAACGTCGTTCACTGCTCCGCAACGTCGTTCACTGCTCCCTTTCTAATTGTTTAGCACTGGCCCTGTAACAAAAGCCGCTGACACCCTATCTCACTCTCGCTGCCATTTTGCCCTTCACTTAATTTTCTGTTATCAACACTGAAATCCTCTGCCTCTCTCCTTTCCTACCTCCGGAGACGCGATCTCGGACCAAATGTTTACTAAACCACATATGTACCGCTTTTCGCCTATTCGTAATTCACGCGTCCCGCTTCCCGCCTCTAGTGAACTAGTAATTAGCTAAAACAGTTCAATGAACAATAAACATCTGTACTATTGCGTCTCCTTCCTCTCTCTCTCTCAATGGTCTCAGTCATTCATCTAGTCATTCGTCTGTGGCTTTGTTTTCATTCCGTTGGTCTGATAAGACCAAACCCTTTTCCAAAACAAAACCGGGCAGCTCTGCCTCTCTACAATACACACAGTTTGATCACCCCCGTATTTGAAACTCCATATTCAAAAACACTCTTCTGGCTTTCTCTGTGTCACTACTTCGACCCCATGGCTCTCGGTCGGCTCTCTCCCATGGCTGGCTAGCCTTGCCTCGAGTTCATGATTCTCTCCCCCACGATGGCTGTTGCTCACTCGTCACCCCATTGAAAAGTATTTTTCCGTTGTTATTGACTTCAATCAATATCCGGCGTAAGGCACCAACTGATAGATTTCGGTCATAATCAGCCAGTATCACCTCGTCACCTGTGTTCGTGAAGTTTCTGCGTTGTGTTTATCTCTTACTCCGAAGTCGACCTTCTCATATTGGCTGTACAACTGTTTCATCCCCGTTAATGCAATCCGTCATCAGAAGAATTCGACACTGGCAAACGTGGTACCTTTCTTGGAAAAACGTTGTTTATTCCATAAATAAAAGCCTCGTACCAGATGTAACCAATTCTGTAATGTCCTTGAACAGTCTTAATTCATTCTTCTCCACCGTCTCTTATGCTATTAGTCCAATGGTTCCCGGGCCTCGTCATAGCCAACAACCATTCCCTGTTAGCCGAAGCTAGCGATGATGTGGCACTCCATTCCTGCCCCCCCCCCAGTGAGGGGAGGAAGGATCCTATCAAAGTATCTGATCAACGCGTCTGCTCACCTGTGCGTCGTGTCTCAATCTGGCTAGTCTCCTGAAGACCCCACAGCTTACCGTCTTCAAGTCTCGCGATGTCGACCTCTCTCTCGTGACTGTTACTATGGCAATGGCACTTTTGACCCAAATCACTATAGCAACGGCGATGTTGATATTACTAAACGATGTGGCCACACCACCATGTGAGAGCCCAGTGCCGCTGCATACAATGACCTTGGCTCGCTTGAGAGCTCAGCTGATAACAGGCCCTCGTCTGCAGCCTCACTGGAGCCAGACATAGTGACCGATACTGTCCTCTTACAACTAATATCTATCAGTAGATGCCGTCATCTGCAGATATTTACATTATAATGCAGATATTTACATTATATACACATTGAAAAACAAGGATTCCTTCAATACAGAACCAAGCATTTCACCGTAAAGTACATGTATTTTATTGCGACAAATAATAAACAAACTTGAAACAAATTTGAACTTGCCACACGACAAAGGGTTAACCCTTTCACTACCACAATAATTAAATGCATACCAGGCTGGCATGGATGAGGCTAGAAGAGAGACTGACATACAGCCTGATCCAATATATAAGACAAATCTGTGCCTCAAGAGAACCTACATACTTACGTACACAAAGATAACACAATTGACACCATAAAACCATCTAATGTATAGAACTACTGAATGTCACACTGGAACAGACTACCACTGTATTGAACCCAGATTAATAATAATAATGTATTACATTTATATAGTGCTTTTCTAGACACTCAAAGCGCTCCCCACATTGTAGGGTGGAAATTGCCTCCTTCACCACCACTGGTAGCACCCAACCTTGGGCTACGCAGGCTCAATGGCTGTCATACACTCAATGGCACCAGGCACACATACTACACAATGGCTGAATGGCTCAGGAGACAGGGATTGATATCAGCCAATTAAGGGGAAGGGATGATTAGGTGGCCTTGATGTCAGAGACCTGATTGGGAATTTGGCCAGGAACGTTGGGGAACCCCCTACTCTTTGCGATAGGCGTCCTGGGTTCTTTAACGACTGAGATTCAGTCAGGACCTGGGTTTAGCATCTCATCCGAAGGACGGCACTCGCAGCTATACAGTGTCCCTATCACTGTAACATGGGCATTGTTACTGACTAGTCCCCAGAGGATAGAGTGCCCCCTAAAGACACTATAGAGACATTGTGGAGACATTATAGAGACATTATGGATACACTATAGAGACATGTTGGAGACACTATGCTTAACAATACATTATGGAGACACTATAGAGACATTATGGAGACACTGAAGACATTAAGGAGACATTATGGAGACACTATGAAGACATTAATGAGACATTATGGAGACACTATGAAGACACTATGATGCCATTAAGGAGACATTATGGAGACATTATGGAGACACTATAGAGACACTATAGATACATTATGGAGACACTATGAAGACATTAATGAGACATTATGGAGACATTATGGAGACACTATGAAGACATTAAGGAGACATTATGGAGACACTATGAAGACATTAAGGAGACATTATGGAGACATTATAGAGACACTATAGATACATGTACATTATGGAGACACTATGAGGACATTACGGAGACACTATGAAGACATTAAGGAGACATTATGGAGACAGTATGAAGACATTAAGGAGACATTATGGAGACACTATGAGGACATTAAGGAGACATTATGGAGACACTATGAAGACAGCCATGAACGGCCTGCAGTTCTAACAGACAGGAATCAGAAACCCATCAGAACAGTATCTGTCAGCAACATCAAAGACAATCACCAGACTTTTCCACCATTTCGTTTTTTGTTAAAAGGAGAGAACATGGATCCTTTGAGCGTGCAGAAAGCCAGTCACCCAGACGTGAGACAATCAAGACATAATCACAGCAACAACAAGATTAACCAGTACAGCCCGTGTACTGCGACTTAATGCCTTTTCCATGGAGAGGATTTGCTGCTGTCAAATGATGTCCCTGTAGTAATAGAAACAGCTCCAAATCCCGCCCAGCTGCTCTCAGTCACCTCCTCCAGCACTCCCAGCCCCCCACGTCCATGTGACATCACAGATGATCTTTCTCTTACCCACGGGAGACTGCAATTAGAAACTGGCCCCTGTAAATGTCCTAACCCAACCCCCTCCAATGTACAGTAAATTACCAAGTATGGTTGTCAATATTCCAATGTACAGTTGCTTGTACAGTTATACAGTGTTCCCCACCCACCCCTCCTACCCAACCCCCACCCAACCCCACCCCACCTACCGAACCTCCCCCAATGTACAGTTTTTACATCTCTTTTCTGGACTCTTTTTGTATCACAAACAGTACTGTATTTGCAAATCTGGTATGTCATAAATGTATAGATGTAGCAGTACTGTCTATCTGTATGTCATGTATGTCATATATATCCTGATGAATTGAAAATGGGGGACCCTGATGTAAACAAGACGAAAGTCTTTCTCTGGTCTGCATCCCCTTAACAATTGTGTGTATTGAGCTGTACTGTATTGTACCCATTCTGCAATCTGTTAATAAAGTTTTCAATCAATCAATAAATCAATCTCTCACTTCTGACAAGACAGCGTCTCTGCATTTGAGGACAAAAATTCCCCCGCAAAGGTAGAATCTGTGATGCCGCCAAAGAGCGACCTCTAGGCAAAAGTGCCCCCACTTGGTATTGCACTTTGTTTAAATTAGGGATGCTCGATATTGGCTTTTTTACCGATACCGATATTCCGATATTGTCCAACTCTTAATTTCCGATACCGATATCAACCGATATCAACCGATACCGATATATGCATGGTTTCCCACCCCAAAAAACGGAATAATTTCAGGTAACTAATCATTTCACTGGATATATATATAACAAATATTGTTATTGTTTTTTTCTTTTTTTAAACCGATACCGATATTTTCCGATATCACATTTTACTGCCGATATCGGCCGATAATATCGGTCGGCCGATAATATCGGACATCCCTAGTTTAAATGTTTTGTGTTGGTCTGATGTGTGAGTTGGGGTTCAGTGGGGATGGGGCGGGTGCTGCTTTTGCTGGCCACACCTTAGGCTCTGCCAAGAGAGGTCTGGAAAATGTCACAGTATAATAAGTTACTAACTAGCTATAATATACAGTATATCATATAACGGCACTAATACAGAACCTGAGGTGAGCATGTTGTATTTGAACAGTATACTAGATCTTGCATCAGTTGTGTTGTATTTGTATAACATATGTGTTGTATTTGTATACCAGTTGTGTTGTATTTGTATACCAGTTGTGTTGTATTTGTATAACATATGTGTTGTATTTGTATACCAGTTGTGTTGTATTTGTATACCAGTTGTGTTGTATTTGTATACCAGTTGTGTTGTATTTGTATACCAGATGTGTTGTATTTGTATAACAGATGTGTTGTATTTGTATACCAGATGTGTTGTATTTGTATACCAGTTGTGTTGTATTTGTATACCAGTTGTGTTGTATTTGTATACCAGTTGTGTTGTATTTGTATACCAGATGTGTTGTATTTGTATACCATTTGTGTTGTATTTGTATACCATTTGTGTTGTATTTGTATACCAGTTGTGTTGTATTTGTATACCAGTTGTGTTGTATTTGTATACCAGTTGTGTTGTATTTGTATAACAGTTGTGTTGTATTTGTATAACAGTTGTGTTGTATTTGTATACCAGTTGTGTTGTATTTGTATACCAGATGTGTTGTATTTGTATACCAGTTGTGTTGTATTTGTATACCAGTTGTGTTGTATTTGTATAACAGATGTGTTGTATTTGTATATCAGTTGTGTTGTATTTGTATAACAGATGTGTTGTATTTGTATACCAGTTGTGTTGTATTTGTATAACAGATGTGTTGTATTTGTATACCAGTTGTGTTGTATTTGTATACCAGTTGTGTTGTATTTGTATAACAGATGTGTTGTATTTGTATAACAGTTGTGTTGTATTTGTATACCAGTTGTGTTGTATTTGTATACCAGTTATGTTGTATTTGTATACCAGTTGTGTTGTATTTCTATACCAGTTGTGTTGTATTTGTATACCAGATGTGTTGTATTTGTATTGTCACCTGCCCCAGAGACTACAGTTGGAAATTAGCCAACTTGGCTAAACTGGCATATTTACAGTCAAATGTTCCTTAATATGCACTGTCTCTGTATTTTAAACCAATAAATACAAATACAACTTTGTATACCAGTTGTGTTGTATTTGTATACCAGTTGTGTTGTATTTGTATATCAGTTGTGTTGTATTTGTATACCAGTTGTGTTGTATTTGTATAACAGTTGTGTTGTATTTGTATAACAGTTGTGTTGTATTTGTATACCAGTTGTGTTGTATTTGTATACCAGATGTGTTGTATTTGTATACCAGTTGTGTTGTATTTGTATACCAGTTGTGTTGTATTTGTATAACAGATGTGTTGTATTTGTATATCAGTTGTGTTGTATTTGTATAACAGATGTGTTGTATTTGTATACCAGTTGTGTTGTATTTGTATAACAGATGTGTTGTATTTGTATACCAGTTGTGTTGTATTTGTATACCAGTTGTGTTGTATTTGTATAACAGATGTGTTGTATTTGTATAACAGTTGTGTTGTATTTGTATACCAGTTGTGTTGTATTTGTATACCAGTTATGTTGTATTTGTATACCAGTTGTGTTGTATTTGTATACCAGTTGTGTTGTATTTGTATACCAGATGTGTTGTATTTGTATTGTCACCTGCCCCAGAGACTACAGTTGGAAATTAGCCAACTTGGCTAAACTGGCATATTTACAGTCAAATGTTCCTTAATATGCACTGTCTCTGTATTTTAAACCAATAAATACAAATACAACTTTGTATACCAGTTGTGTTGTATTTGTATACCAGTTGTGTTGTATTTGTATATCAGTTGTGTTGTATTTGTATACCAGTTGTGTTGTATTTGTATACCAGTTGTGTTGTATTTGTATAACAGACCAGTTTCTGAAGGAGGGGAATCAACAACAGAGACAGTAACCTTTCTGCGCAGTTTCTCCAGAAAATTACTGTAATCAGATTACTTTAATCTGTTACATCTAATCCTCTTCACCTGATTCTGATTATGTCGCTGTATTGAGTCTTAAACACACACACACACACACACACACACACACACACACACACTAGGGATGTGCATCTCCTCACTGAGGCCGATGCGATGCGCATCTCGATACGGTGCCAACGATACGATACATTAACGATACATTTGAAGCACCGGGCGATGCGATACGATTCACCCCCTGTTGAGATACGATACGATACGATTCGATACGATTTGATTCAACATAATGCGATTCGGGGCGATACGATGCGATTCAACACGATGCAAAATAATGATACAATTTTATGGTATGACAGAGGATTTGGTTGTATTCCTTATATGCAGCTTATATTATTATTAAAAATAAAATAATCTACTGTAAGACAATTTATATAAAAACTCTTGGGTGCCTAAGAAGACTTTTGCATAAACTGTCTTTTCTATCCACTTTAGCTAAAAACACACACACAATGTATATACACACTACTGTGAGACAATAATAATCATACACAAAGGGATAATGGCTTATAGCAGACTTAAATGATTTTATAATATTTCAGATAATGAAATTAAATGTTTATCATCAACTATCCAATTAGTATTTATATTGTAACGTTTGGCCACGTTAAATCATTGAACAGAGAGAGAGAGAGAGAGAGAGAGAGAGAGAGAGAGAGAGAGAGAGAGAGAGAGAGAGAGAGAGAGAGAGAGAGAGAGAGAGAGAGAGAGAGAGAGAGAGAGAGAGAGAGAGGGGGAGAGAGAGGGAGAGAGAGAGAGAGCCCGTCTGAGTCGCGTAGTTGATGATGTCACACACTAGGCTAGGATCGGATGTCAACAGAACACACGGAGCCTGGATAGCCTGCTGCATGAAGCGATATAAAGAAACCAATAGCCAATAAATGTGAAGTTATCTTTGAACCTGTTGTCAAGCGTCTTCAATATACCCCCCCCCCCCCCCTCACTAATGGAACTGGTGTTGCGTTAGTTAGTTTGTTAGACACTGTAGTTTAGTTTAGCGTTAGCTGAACGGCTAACTGGCGTTAGCCAGAGGAAGCCCAATTCTATTCATGTCCTCGACTTCCACTGTTTGTTGTTGTTAACTGTGACGCGGCTCTCGCCTTCTGTATTAGTAGTATAGTATCAGCTGTGTGCAGTCACAGTGCACTGCTGACAGAAGTGGATGAGAGGAAATTATATTAATGCATCGGTTTTGACCGACGCAAAGACGCTACAACAAGATGCATCGCGAGTTCAACCTGAGTTCTAGCCGGTGCGCACGTATTCCACCGGTGCACGCGCATCGTGAACGTGTATGCCGGCGCACCGATGCAAATCGATGAATCGTCACATCACTAACACACACACACACACACACACGCTAGATTTACTAGAAAGAAAAGCTATACTGTTTCCTAGACGTAACACAAACTGCCCAGTACAACCAGTCTGACACTGTTGACCACTAGGAGCTGCCCAGTACAACCAGTCTGACACTGTTGACCACTAGGAACTGCCCAGTACAACCATTCTGACACTGTGGGCCACTAGGAGCTGCCCAGTACAACTAGTGTGACACTGTTGACCACTAGGAACTGCCCAGTACTGTTATAATCACGGCGAGAGCCTTCTTCACCCCTCCTCCTCCTTCCTCACCATCACGGCGGAAGCTTCCCTCACCCCTCATCCTCTCACACCCTTATATGGGCAGCATCCGTTCCCCGGACTCCCACGCTGCCAGTACATCAATCAACACGGCTGTGATGGATTCCCTCATCAGCAAGAGGATACTTCAGCCCGCAGATCCTGCTCTACCCTCGTCGGAATGTTAAACTAGCTTCCTAGGTACGACGACGAACCCTAGCCTTGCAACCCAGTCCTTGTTGTTATACCTTGTCCTAACCCTTGTTCTCTATATGCCCAGGACCTCCGCTCCAGTACACCTCCTACCTGGATGTCCCGTGCTGCACAAGGAGTGCTCCTGCTGTCGCCTATTACACATTCCTGTGTCTATTGCCCCATGCTGCACAAGGAGTGCACTTGCTCTCATCTACAGCACACTCCTGTACCTGTCGCCCCGTGCTACACAAGGAGTGCACCTGCTCTCACCTACTGTACACTCCTGTGTCTGTTGCCCTGTGCTGCACAAGGAGTGCCCCTGCTCTCGCCGACTACCCATTCTTGTACCTGTCGCACATTTCTGTATTCACTGTAACCTGTCTACTTGGGGAATAACATTAAAACACCCTAAAACGCTCCATTCTCTCTCCTCCTGTGTTCTGCTATTGGGCTCCGCCAAACCCCATCCTAACAGAACACTCCGACCAGATGTCGAATCCAGCATCACAGGAGCTCGGAGAATGGAGGGAATTCCAGACCGTCCTCAATGGACACGCCGTTCTGGTAAACCAACACTCACAATTACTGGATGAAACTATTGCCCAACTCCGCGCTTTCACGCTCAGCTCCGTGGAGCGAGACAGACAATGTGACCGTTTTGACGCTTACGTCTCTGCCCAGCTAGACGACCCACCTGTTGTGTCCCCGCACAGGGAGCCCCATGTCCCCGCACCAGAGCGTTATGACGGAGACGTCTCTAAGTGTTGTGCCTTTATTTTCCAATGTTCATTAGTATTTGGACAACAGCCACAGACCTTCCTAAGTGATAAGTCTAAAGTCTCTTACCTGTTGGGTCTGCTCAAGGGTCCCGCGTTAGAATGAGCAACCGCTTTTCACTTCAGTCGGTCCCCCATCTGCGATTCATACTCCGCATATATCGGCGACATGCGCAAAGTCTTCGCCCATCCTCCTGGGGGCTCGGATAGTACTGCCGGCTTGTTCACAATCCGCCAAGGTAATCGCAGTGTGAGCGAATATGCAATTGAATTCCGTATCCTAGCAGCAGGTTCCGAGTGGAATGACACGCCATTACGAGGGGCTTTTCGCCAAGGCCTCAGCGACGTCCTAAAGGATGAATTGGCGTCTAAGGAGAAACCGTCTTCCCTGGACGAGCTACAGATACAGCCATGAAAAGTCCTGGAACAACTGTTAGGGGACCGTTTGGGGGCCGTTTGGGCATGGTTAATGGTAACAATGACCAGCGGGGGCGCTCTCACACAGCTGGTGACATCTACCCGACGCGCCAGCTTTTTGTTAATGCATTTAAACCACCATTTGTTAAACCATGTATTATTTTGGCCATATAGTGGCGCTGTTGCGAGTTTGTGGATGCTGCGCTGCTGTATCCACATTTAGGAGAAGAAGAAGAAGAAGAAGAAGAAGAAGAAGAAGAAGAAGAAGAAGAAGAAGAAGAAGAAGAAGAAGAAGAAGAAGAAGAAGAAGAAGAAGAAGAAGAAGAAGAAGAAGAAGAAGAAGAAGAAGAAGAAGAAGAAGAAGAAGAAGAAGAAAAAAAGAAGACTTTGTTTTGCAACTGGAGTCGCGTTTATTTTTCAAATGTAAACTAGTCAATACTATCTTAAACAATGTCACAACAGCAGTCAGTGTATATTTTCAACAATACGTTTGTTTACCAATAGGTTAAACTGTTTTTGGATCTGTGTTGGCACTCTTTCAACATTTGGATTATAGCTCAGTCACAGCGTTACAGACCAGCGTTAAACTACCCTACCACCTACCCCTGCTATACACGTATGCATCATGGTTTCCCCCTTTCCTGGAAAGGACTACCCCATTGGATGTGGTTTGAGCTATCAGGTAATGGTATTCTTGAGGATGCAAGGCTGGAAGTTAGACAGCATACTCACAACATACCAGATCTGGTTGATGTTTGTCAACCTTATGTTAGGGATCCTCTCTGACACAATTTTAAATTTCTTTATCTTTGATATAGCACGTTCAACATGAATCCTGTGTGCAGCCACTTTCTTTGTTAGGCAGACATCTGCAGAGGGCATCTGCCTTTTTCCTCTGAGTCCAATTTCTTGTAGCTCATTTTCAATTAAAAATCCTTTATCTACCATAAGCCCATCCCCTTCCTGCAGATAGCCATGTTTAAGCAGATTTTTCATTAGCTCAATAAAGTTGCTCTGCCTAACTATTTCCTTGTCAGACATAGATCCAGTGAAAAGAGTTGAACAAAATATTACAGAACCTCGTGGATCACATGCTATGAGGGATTTCAATGTGTTTGCAGACTTGTAGGTTGAGTAACTTTGACTCTGCAATACAAGTGAAGTTGGGGTTTGAATTTTTAACTCTGTACAGTCTAATATTGCCATCGTTGTAGGAAATTCCTCTCTGTACTTTCCTGGCATTTGTGCCATTATTACGTCTCTGTGAGGCCACGCGGGTAGTTCCCCTAGAACTGTGAACATGTAGTCCACCCATGCGTTGAACAAAGTACCAACACTACGTTCATCAATCATAAATCTAAATGCCAAATCTTTTAAATCATGATTTTGTCTCAGTTTCATAAGAACAAGCAAGAGCTGCACACGCAGGGGCATTGTTTTAATTTGCCAATCAGTTCTGCTATATGTCAATGGGACTGAAGTTTGCTGTGCTGTTTCACTACTAGGTATACTAAACACAGTACATAGATTGTTGAATTCATCATACGTGAATCCAGTGGAATATTTGAAATACGCTGGTACACGGCTGCTTGTTGAGTTCTCAATCTTTCATCTCGCTCCTCTGGTCCACCTTCCATTGGGGGAGCCTGCTCCACAGGCCGGCGCTCCTCATCTGGAGGCTCCTCCACACCCTGACCTTCTTAGAGAAGAGAGAGGAGTAAGAGGGGAGGAGAGAGGGGTGATGGATAAGGGGAGAGGGATGAGGGGGAGAGGTGAATGAGGAGAGAAAGAAATTAGACAAATTATTTCGAATCTATTTCTTTTTTCTCTCGCTGCAGCTCCCACTGTTGCTGCGACCACAGACCAACCCAACAACATCCCTGCCTGTATCCTCTCACTGTACCAAGACCATCCCCATGCCCCTCTCTCCAGACATAGGCATATACCAACACCACAGCACATCCAGAGCTTTGATCTGGAGGAAGCAAGACAACTACAACTGCAAACGACGGGACAGGCTGCATGTCCACTGTGGCACAAGGAGCGAGAGGGCAGGCTGACTGCATCAGAATTTGGCAAGATACTAAAGAGAAAGAAAATTTCAGATGCCTTCATACAGTCCACATATTACCCCAAGCCCTTCACTGCTACTGTGACTTTGTACTTTTTACAAGAAGAGATATATATATATATATATTGAGAGAGTTCACAGAGATATTCAGTTCATCAATGACATGATTGTAAAGTTGCACACATTCCATGATGCTCACTTTAGTCCAAAAACATCATACCTCTTTCATTGTCACTCATGTCCTGTGTTGGATTGACCTGTGTCGTCTCTGTGAGGGCAGTAACATCTCCAGCACACCTCATTCTGTGAAAAAACACAAAGCTGAGTATTAGCTAAGCATAGACAGATCGTTGTCCCTGTTGTTACTGGTTTCAAGTGGCACTATGGCATCAGAAGTGCATCGAGCATTCTTAGTGCATGTAGTAGTATTCATGTTTCAGTTCATTCATGTTTCAGTTTTTTCTTTTATAAAAAAAAAATCATTCATGCTCATTTGTGCATTAAAAACAATTATTTTCATCAACAAAGTGCATAGAGACATTACTCATCGTTCACCAGAGGTTCCTATATATCCTGTTGTTACTGGTTTCAAGTGGCACTATGGCATCTAAAGTGCATCAAGCATTCTTAGTGCATGTAGTAGTATTCATGTTATTAGTATTCTGTTGTCTGTTAGCCAGTTCTTTATACTATCAATGGTGGTCACTACATTACATCTATAACTGTCCTTGTTGGTCATCATTTCCACTGTTATGCACCTGGCTTGCGGTAACGTTACCGCACATACAGTTAGAAGATGTATTGATAACAGTTAGAACATGTATTGATAACAGTTATAACTTGTATTGATAACAGTTAGAAGATGTATTGATAACTGTTAGTCTAGAAGATGTACAGTTAGAAGATGTATTGATAACAGTTAGAAGATGTATTGAATGGAATAACAGTTACAAGATGTATTAATAACAGTTAGATGTATTGATAAGACGGTTAGATGTATTGATAACACAGTTAGAACATGTACTGATAACACAGTTGGATGTATTAATAACAGTTAGAACATGTATTGATAACACAGTTAGATGTATTGATAACAGAGCTAGAACTTAACGTTATGATGCAGAAATATCTGCGATATTGTTACCTTTTTTTGGGTGAGAGCAGACACGAGAGCCCGGATGGGAGATCTGGATTTTCCAGAGTTGGCTTCCCATCTCTGAAGTGCTTTGGGGTGAAAAGACAGAAGCCAAAGTTAGCTAAAAACACCAGCTAACTAGCGAGGACGAGTAGATAGGTACAAAATATACTCCTCCATCCAGTCTTTCGGGGTTCCTGGTGTCCGAATTACAGGTACCCCACGCACAGCGTTTCACCATCAGATATTATGTAGATAATAACATAAAACTGAACTCTTGACAGTGGTTGCGATCACAGCCGTCTGGTTTGATACAACCTAAAACCTAGGTTGACCGAGGTTTGTGCAGCGAGGATTTTGCTGTGATATGATTGGACAAATTCTATTTTGGGGCGACAGGTCTATTAGCCGTCATTGCAATTTAAAGGTTTAGAACGCCTATTCACATATACGCCTGTAGACATATGGTATGGTATTTATTAGGGCTGTCAGTTTATCGCGTTAATTAGATTAATTAATTACACAGCAAATTATCGCGTTATGAAAATTAACTCAAAATTAATTACAAAAAAAAAAGTTTTTTTTTTTTTTTTTTTATAATTTTTTTTTTTTGTATCTCATTCATTCCATAAGAATGTAGAATACACATTTACAGACTTTTTTATTTTTTAATATGGTCCATTTGCATGTTCTTGGTATCTGATTCTAGGGACATCTATGAATCTCAGGGAATGTATTCCCAGTGTCAGAAATACTGTGGGCTAGATCCACAAAGAATGGATTGCACGGTGCAAGTTGCACCCTGGTCTGCATCCCCTTAACAATTGTGTGCCGTACTGTATTGTACCCATTCTGCAATCTGTTAATAACATTTTCATTCAATCAATCAATCTGCGCGGTGATTGTTGAATGAAAATTTTATTTTGAGTAAATTGTAATGAACCAAATGAGAATATCAATCAATTCTTTTGTATCTTTGACTGTGAATAACACCATGCTCAAATTGACCAGACCTGAAAAATCTAAGCAAATTAATAGATGGAAGATGATTAAACAGAAGGTTTTGTAGATACAGTACTGAATTCTGCCATCCGGACACATGCAATTTGAAATATGATTATATAATATAGAATATCAGGCATAAAATGGTTATGCGATTAAAATGCGATTAATTCGATTAATTAATTACAAATCCTGTAATTAATTAGATTAATTTTTGTAATCGCCTGACAGCACTAGTATTTATTTTAGACAACAAAACATATACAGATCGTTATACAGTATATACTGTAGGACGTTGTAGCGTCCGTCTAATGACTTTGCGCCTCCTGGCGGCATAAAATAGAACAGCAGCCTGGGTTCCTAATTATTTTCAACGACGTGATATCACCGTGCGCGCGTCGCGGCAAAGCGTCCATGAAAACTAAAGGCTTCATCTGTAATTAATTTAGCCAGAGAACTGGACACGCTCCTTCACGAACACCGCCATGAAAAAGCTAGCGGCGCTCATCCTCCATTGCCCAGCTGACCTTGCTCTCCTCCCTCTGGGCGCGCCGTCCGCGCCGAGCACAGCCTCTCTGAATCTATGGAGCTCGACCGCTCTCACCTCTCTCCCAGCGAACGCCGTCACAGACTCCAGACGGGGGCATGCCTGTATTGCGGTCAACTTGGCCACTCCCTCGCTGCATGTCCGATTCGCCCAAACGTTCCGGCTCAACAGTAATGCTGGGGGCATGTTCGAGCCCAAATTATGCTCCCATCTCCGGTCCAAACATGCAATTCAGTGCCACGCAGTGTTACAGCGATCAATCGCTCCCGCTGTCCGTGCTGGTCGATTCAGGCGCCGATGAAAATCTCATCGACGCTGGGGTAGTGTCTCACTTCCGTATTGCTACTGACATTTTGCCTATTCCCCGTGATGCTCACGGTCTAAACGGGAGGCTTCTCTCGCGAATAACTCATCACACCAGACCCCTCCGCCTGCTGCTCTCAGGGAATCATAGCGAGGTTATCCGCTTCCACATCACTAATTCCCCCCATAATCCTATTGTTCTCGGCATGCCTTGGCTAAAGCTGCACAACCCTGTGATAAACTGGCCATCAGGCTTGGTCGTGAGCTGGAGCGCTCACTGCCACGCCTCTTGTCTACAGTCAGCTCGACCGCCACTGGAGGCCGCTGGTTCTCGCGTTCCCAACAAACCCATTGACCTTTCTGCTATCCCTCCAATTTATCATGATTTAGAGGCTGTTTTTAGTAAACGGCATGCTCTCTCCTTGCCACCCCATCGCCTGTACGACTGTGCTATTGACCTGCTCCCGGGGGCCCAGCTCCCCGTTAGTCGCCTGTTCAATCTCTCGCGCCCGGAGAGGGAGTCCATGGAGAAATACGTCCACGAGTCCTTGGCCTCAGGCATTATTACCCCCTCCTCCTCTCATGTCGGCGCAGGTTTCTTTTTTGTTTCCAAAAAGGATGGCTCCCTTCGCCCCTGTATTGAGTACCGGGGTCTCAACAACATCACGGTCAAGAACAAGTACCCCCTGCCATTAATTGACTCTGCTTTTGAGCCCCTGCAAGGTGCCACCATTTTCACAAAGCTGGACCTCAGGAACGCCTATCACCTTGTCCGTGTCCGGGAGGGGGACAAATGGAAGACAGCCTTTAAGACCCCGCTCGGTCACTTCGAGTACAAGGTAATGCCCTTTGGGCTGACCAACGCCCCTGCTGTCTTCCAGGCCTTTGTCAATGACGTTCTCCGTGATGTCCTTAACCGCTCTGTTTTTGTTTATTTGGATGACATTCTGATTTTTTCCCGCTCTATGGAAGAGCACTTCCAGCATGTCCACCGGGTCCTCCAATGCCTGCTGGAGAAGAAGTTGTTCGTCAAGGCGGAGAAGTGTGAGTTCCATGTCTCCTCCATCAGATTCCTCGGCTACATAATAGAGGGCAGCCGGATCCGGGCGGACCCCGAGAAGATCAAGGCAGTGTCAGACTGGCCCCGGCCCACCAACGTCAAGCAGCTCCAACGCTTCCTAACTTCTATCGGCGTTTCATCAGCGTTACAGCCGGGTCGCTGCGCCCCTTACCCAACTCACTTCGCCCTCCATGCCCTTCGTCTGGTCCGATAATGTGGACTCTGCCTTCTCCGAGCTGCGTAGGCGCTTCACCTCTGCGCCCATCCTCGTCCAGCCGGACACGTCCCGCCTGTTCGTGGTGGAGGTGGACGCCTCGAGTACCGGGGTGGGGGCGGCCCTCTCGCAACGCTCCGCTCTCGACCAGAGACTACACCCCTGCGCCTTCTTCTCTCGCCGCCTGACCCCGGCGGAGGTCAACTATGACATCGGAAACCTGGAGCTCCTGGCAGTCGAGCTGGCCCTGGAGGAATGGAGGCACTGGCTGGGGGGCACAGATATCCCTTTCCTGGTCTGGACGGACCATAAGAACCTCGCCTATGTCCAGACGGCCAAGCGCCTGAACTCCCGCCAGGCCCGCTGGGTGCTGTTCTTCGGCCGGGTCAATTTCACCCTGACCTACAGGCCAGGCTCCAAGAACATTAAGCCGGACTCCCTCTCCCGGCAGTTTGTCCCCGAAGGGGGTCCCTCAAACCCCGACACCATCCTCTCCTCCTCTTGCTTGGTGGCCTCCGCCACCTGGGAGATCCAGTCCGTTGTCCAGGAGGCTCAGCGCTTCCAGCCTGATCCAGGTAACGGCCCACCTAACCGGCTTTTTGTCCCCGACCTTGTCCGCTCCCAGGTGCTCCAGTGGATCCACGCCTCCCGGTTCGCCTGTCATCCTGGGATCGACCGTACCCTGTCCATGCTGAAGCGGCACTTCTGGTGGGTCTCCATGAGGGAAGACACCCGCGCCTTCGTCCTTGCCTGCACCATCTGTGCTCGTGGGAAGGCTTCCCACCGACCACCTGCCGGGCTCCTCCGTCCGCTGCCTGTTCCTGGCCGGCCCTGGTCACACGTCGCCCTGGACTTCGTCACCGGTCTGCCCCCTTCACACGGTAACACTGTCATTCTCACCATTGTTGACCGATTTTCGAAGGCTGTGCACTTTGTTGCTCTCCCCAAACTTCCCTCTGCTTCAGAGACCGCGGACCTGATGGTGCTCCATGTCTTCCGCCTCCCTTAATTCATCTCACAGGTCTGGAAAGCCTTCTGCCGGGCTCTGGGGGCCACGGTCAGCCTCTCCTCCGGATACCACCCGCAGACCAACGGCCAGTCGGAGCGGGCTAACCAAGACCTGGGGTCCGCCCTCCGCTGCGTCACGACCCGGGACCCCTCTGACTGGAGCGCCTTCCTGCCATGGATTGAGTACGCCCACAACTCCTTGTCCTCCGCTGCCACAGGTCAGTCCCCCTTCGAATCCTCTCTGGGCTACCAGCCCCCACTGTTCCCTGCACAGGAGGAGGAGATCTCTGTTCCCTCGGCCCAGGAGCACCTTCACCCAGTCCCGGCGTCATGGGCGGGCATTAGGGGGCCGGGCCCGCCCACTGAGTCAGCTGTGCCCACCCTGGCCAAAAAAAAAAAAAAAAACGTTTTTTTTTTTTTTTTTTTTTTGTCAATCAAAGTGAACTATCCAAATCCTTAGTCGGGGACAGCCCTAGTGGGCACTGATGTCAACAACAACACTACTGAAGCTAGCACGGCACTCTGTGAGAATTCATTTTCTACCCTCAAGAACGTCTTTACAGAACATCGCCTTAGTATGCTTCATCGACGCAACTAAGGCCAATTTAATTCAGTTGGCATTTGAGAAGGACTTAACAAAAAAGTTCAGGAATGAGTGGAGGGGCAGTGTTTTAAGAAGATTTCACTCTGTCCCCAAACGCCGCTTGCCGCTCTACTTATGATGGTGAGTAGCCTGTGGAGGAATTTTGTTTGCTTTTTTATGCACCTTATTTTTGTCAGTTCAGTTCAGTTTGTCAGTGAATTCAGAAGTGTTGAATAAATGGAGACTTTTCAAAGATATAGAATAGAATATAATAGAAATGTATTATCCTGAGGGAAATTTGTCACTGCAAATCACTCAACATTAAACATTTAGACAGAACAAGTCACAAATAAGAATAACAAAACAAATGGCCTAAGAATAGAATAAAATGAAATAGAATAAAAATTGAATAAAAGATACAGTAAATAAATACAGTAAAAATATACTGAAGTCTACAGTAGGTGTAATAATGCACAGTGCTGTTTAAAAAGTAAGAGTCCAGGAAGATGGTAATTGTCACTCTGTGCTCAGTGATGCAGTGAGGCACAGTGATGCATTGTATAGTCTGATGGCTGTCAGAATGAAGGACTTCCTGTGCCGTTCAGTGCTGCATTTAGGTAGTGTGAGCCTATAACATGCTCCTCCTGTCAGCCAAGTCTGTGTATAGTGGGTGGGAGGGGATTTCCCTGATGGCCTGGAGCTTAGCAAGGTTCCTCCTCTCCGCCACCCTCGCTAGAGTCCAGCTCCACCCCAACCACGCTACTGGCCTTCTTGACCATCTTATCCAGCCTGTTTGTGTCCCCTGCTCTCAGTCAGCTGCCCCAGCAGGTCTGTTATATATATCCGTTCAGTCTGTTTTTGTATAAGTGAAAGTTCTTAAGATAGAGATAAATTAGATATTTCAATTGCCTCTCTACTGTTTAGTTCAGCACCGTGGGCAGCGCCAAGCAAGCCACAGCGCCGCTGTCCCAGCTGAAACGTATAAAAGGGAACCTGTGTTGAAAAACCATTGTGCCCCCCCGAGAAAATGTTATGCCCCCCCACTAATTTGTTTCTGCAGCCTGGTCTGCCTTCACCGCTGCAGAAGAATATGGGAGGACACCAGGGCTGCACTGCTCCGCTGACCAAAATCTCTGCTTCGCCAACCGCCACTGGACCCCGGCCCCCGACTATCAACCAGGTCAGATGGTTTGGCTCTCATCTCGGGACCTGCCACTCAAATCAGTTTCCCGAAAACTCACCCCCCGTTTTGTTGGTCCTTACAAGGTTCTGTCTATCATTAACCCCTCAGTCATCAGACTCCAGCTTCCCTCCCATATGCGTATTCACCCCTCCTTCCATGTCTCCCAGCTGAAGCCGGTGGTCTCCAGCCCCCTGTCTCCCCCAGCTCTGGAGCCTCCCCCTCCGCTGGTCATCGACGACCATCCGGCCTACATTGTCCGGCAGTTACATGACGTGCGGCGCCGCGGTCGCGGCTACTAGTACCTGGTAGACTGGGAGGGCTACAGCCCGGAGGAGCGCAGCTGGATCTCCCGCCAGATGGTTCTGGATCCGGCCCTCATCCAGGACTTCCATCGGGCCAACCCTGGCAGGCCTGGAGGGTCGCCAGGAGGCACCCGTAGAGGGGGGGGGTTCTGTTATAATCATGGCGAGAGCCTTCTTCACCCCTCCTCCTCTTTCCTCACCATCACGGTGGAAGCTTCCCTCACTCCTCATCCTCTCACACCCTTATATGGGCAGCATCCGTTCCCCGGACTCCCACGCTGCCAGTACATCAATCAACACGGCTGTGACGGATTCCCTCATCAGCGAGAGGATACTTCAGCTGATACTTCAGAGTTATACCTTGTCCTAACCCTTGTTCTCTATATGCCCAGGACCTCCGCTCCAGTACACCTCCTACCTGGACGTCCAGTGCTGCACAAGGAGTGCTCCTGCTCTCGCCTATTACACATTCCTGTGTCTATTGACCCATGCTGCACAAGGAGTGCACTTGCTCTCATCTACGGCACACTCCTGTACCTGTCACCCCGTGCTACACAAGGAGTGCACCTGCTCTCACCTAGACACCTACTGTACACTCCTGTGTCTGTTGCCCCGTGCTGCACAAGGAGTGCCCCTGCTCTCGCTGACTACCGATTCTTGTACCTGTCGCACATTTCTGTATTCACTGTAACCTGTCTACTTGGGGAATAACATTAAAACACCCTAAAACACTCCATTCTCTCTCCTCCTGTGTTCTACTATTTGGCTCCGCCAAACCCCATCCTAACAAGTACAACACTGTTGACCACTAGGAGCTGCCCAGTACAACCAATGTGACACTGTTGACCACTAGGAGCTGCCCAGTACAACCAGTCTGACACTGTTGACCACTAGGAGCTGTCCATATTGACCACTAGGAGCTATAGACATATTAGCATAGTAGGTAGTAGTATAAGGATAGTAACATAGTACTGGAGACCACCGGCTTCAGCTGGGAGACATGGAAGGAGGGGTGAATACGCATATGGGAGGGAAGCGTCAGGCAAGCGATACCGGAGTCTTATGGCGAGCACAGAAAGACTCAGAAGGAGCTTCTATCCCCAGGCCATCAGGCTGCTAAACGAACAATAATCGCTAAACGAACAATAATCACTATGCAACAACCATCAAATGCACACAGCACACACACCCACACGCACACACTCACTCAAACAAACAACACACTGCAGCACCCACTCTCCACACTTTAGATCACACAAACACACTTACACTTTATATTTATTGATAAAGGATTTGCACTACAACTCGTACACCTACTGTGAATTGTACCTAAACTGCACCTCGTCCATTTATGCCTTGCACTATATAGTATTGTATATTAGTACACTGCACAGTATTGTATATTGTATGGTAACTACGTCTACGAACATTGTACATATGTCTAAACTGAACACTGTGACCTCTTTTTTTACTTCTAATTTTTACTATGTTTTTATTTCATACTTATCTTGTCATGCACAGTCTCTGGAGCGCAACAGTAAGAAGCATTTTGTACAAAAGTATTCTGTACTTCTGTATGACAACTATTAAAGAAACTTGAAACTTGAACTTGAAACACAGTGTGTAAGGTACATAATAGTAAAAGACAGTAAGAGAAAAAAATCGATATTGGTTGATGGTGTTTTTAGTCGACGGTGGAAAATTGGGCGGGTTACAGGTGTCCTGACTGTGGTGGGAAGTTTGTTCAACCATTGTGGAACGATGACAGAGAATAGCCTGATTCACTTTGATGACCTCCCAAGAGCCCAAATAGGAGTTGGTCTCAAGCGGCCAGAAGACGCAGAGTGTAGGGATCTTGAGGGTCTGTAGTTAGAAGATCCAGAGCGTAGGGATCTCGAGGGTGTGTAGTTAGAAGATGCAGAGCGTAGGAGTCTTGAGGGTGTGTAGTTAGAAGATGCAGAGCGCAGGGGTCTTGAGGGTTTGTAGTTAGAATATGCAGAGCGTAGGGGTCTTGAGGGTGTGTAGTTAGAAGATGTAGAGGGTAGGGGTCTTGCGGGTCTGTAGTTAGAATATGCAGAGTGTAGGGGTCTTGAGGGTGTGTAGTTAAAAGATGCAGAGCACAGGGGTCTTGAGGGTGTGTAGTTAGAAGATGCAGAGTGTAGGGATCTTGAGGGTGTGTAGTTAAAAGATGCAGAGCGCAGGGGTCTTGACGGTGTGTAGTCAGAAGATGCAGAGCGTAGGGATCTTGAGGGTGTGTAGTTAGAAGATGCAGAGCGTAGGGGTCTTGAGGGTATGTAGTTAGAAGATGCAGAGTGTAGGGATCTTGAGGGTGTTTAGTTAGAAGATGCAGAGCATAGGGATCTTGAGGGTGTGTAGTTAGAAGATGCAGAGTTTAGGGGTCTTGAGGGTCTGTAGTCAGAAGATTGCGAGTGTAGGGGTCTTGAGGGTGTGTAGTTAGAAGATGCAGAGCGTATGGGTCTTGAGGGTGTGTAGTTGGAGACCATTGAGCAGAGGTAGGAGGGAGCCATTCCCCTCGCTGCACGGTATGCCAGGTCAAGAACCTCGAAGCGGATTCTTGCGTCAAGGGGAAGCCAGTGCAACTCGCTGTGAAGTCGGGTGACTTAACTGGTTTTATGATTATCCAGAGCACATCTCTCGGTGGTATTATAAACTTGTGAACAAACTGCCACAGGTTCAAATCTCTTGTCTGATCTTGGAGAGGGAAATTAATAACTCTTCCTTCCCTCCATTAAACTTTGATGAACATTGTTACCCAGCTGATAGAGTTGTACCATTCCTGCTGACTTGTCGTACACAACTTGTAAGTCTCTTTGGATAAAAGCGTCAGCTAAATGACTAAATGTAAATGTGGGCTGATTTTGGTAGATTAGAGATCAGGCAGGCCGCTGTGTTCTGTATGAGCTGAAGAGCTTTGGTGGCACAAGCTGGTAAGCCAGTGAGCAGAGCATTGCAGTAGTCGAGGTGAGGCATGAAGAGAGAGCTTAGTGAGCGAGAGTAAGCTTACATGTCCAGCTGGAAAACAACAAGCTCGGCCTCACTCTTCAGCCCCAGCATATACGCTACAACATGCATGTGCAAACAAAGTCTTTTTACAGACTCCAACAGGCAGCTTCAATCTCTCGTCTTTTCTAAATATACAGTAACAAAAAATATTTCCCGGCCTCTGATTGGCAGGTGATTTTGTTCAGGACATGTACTTTTCAACAAGGAATGTGTGGCGGTGTTCGTTTTCCGATGGGATCCTGGGAACACCACGTGTCCTGGGAACGCCACTTATCCTGGGAACGCCACTTATCCTGGGAATGCCACTTGTCCTGGGAACACCACTTATCCTGGGAATGCCACTTATCCTGGGAACGCCACTTATCCTGGGAACGCCACTTATCCTGGGAACGCCACTTATCTTAGGCGGCACGGTGGTGTAGTGGTTAACACTGTCGCCTCACAGCTAGAAGGTCCAGGGTTTGATTCCAACTTGGGGACCAGGTTTCCGCGTTGCCAGGTACCCAGGTGGGGTATCTCCTGGGCCTTTCTGTGTGGAGTTTGCATGTTCTCCCCGTGCTTGCAAGGGTTTCCCCCCCAATAAGAGAAACCTGCACAACAGATCGCTAACGCTGTCGCGTCCCTGATGAAGACGGACAGGAGCACTTGGATTGGTCCCCGGCGCACGGCCCCTCGCCCTTGTCCCTATCTGCTCCCGGCTGCCCTTGGGGGGAAGGACGACGGGATGGGTCAAGTGCAGAGACTCAATTGCATCGGCGACCCAACTAACTGCATGTGTGTGTTTCTGTTAGGGTTTGGAACCGACCTCAAACGCACGGCACAGACAGGTAGTTCAGAGTTAGCCAAATACTAGGGCGTATTTATTTTCAGAGTCAAAAAGGAGCAAGTAACAATCTTGAAACAAAGGGAGACTGCCTTCAGCAGAGTTATCTGCGGCTCTGCAGATCCTCTTGGTGTTCGAGGTGGGGAAACGGTATTGACGCTGAAGCGGCTCTGCAGATACTCCCAGCTTCAACTCGAGGTGGAAAAGAGAGAGAGAGAGAGAGGTAAATAACAGTCCACATCACACAGAGGCAGTGCGGTCTCCACCTCCCTTAGCTGAGTCAGAACAAACAAAACAATATCTTCAGTGTTCACCACAACACACAATTTAGCTGAGGGTCAGTCCAAAACAAAACGATAAACTTCTGTGTCTCTTCCAAACACACACCCCAGCTGAGTCCAGTGCAAGCAAATGATAATCTTCAGTGTCTCCTTTAACACACAACTTAGCTGAGTCAAGGGTAAGCAAAAATAGAACTCTTCAGTGTTCTTCAAAACACACAAAACAGAATCGTCCAAAAAAGGGTTTGGTTCAAACTCACCAAAGCGCAAGAGTAAAGCGGGTAAACGAGGCGCAGCTCAAAACGGGGGACAAGGTCTTCACCAGCGGCAATCCACAGATGTCCTGGAGGGAGAGTAGACGAGGCACAGCAACGGGGAAAAACAGGCAGAAACAGAAGTATTCAAAGCAGTGATACTCAAAACGACCCGACATCGAATGACAGAAGGTCCGAGCATATGAAGCCCCTGGAGCGCTGATTAGAACACACATCAGGTGCGTGATGGTAATTGATACTTGACCTAGAAGTGTGCGTTAGGCAACGGACCAATCATCACAGCACCCCAAGAAGCGTGTGGCGGGGAATGAACCAATCCTCACAGTTTCTGTGTGTGTGCCACCCATTGCATGTGTGTCTGCCGCCCATTGCATGTGTGTCTGCCTGCATGCCGAATAAGGACTTCTCCCAAAAGTCCAGTTATTATTATTATTATTATTATTATTATTATTATTATTATTATTATTATTATTATTATTATTATTATTATTATTATTATTATTATTATTATTATTATTATTATTATTATTATTATTATTATTATTATTATTATTATTATTATTATTATTATTATTATTATTATTATTATTATTATTATTATTATTATTATTATTATTATTATTATTATTATTATTATTATTATTATTATTATTATTATTATTATTATTATTATTATTATTATTATTATTATTATTATTATTATTATTATTATTATTATTATTATTATTATTATTATTATTATTATTATTATTATTATTATTATTATTATTATTATTATTATTATTATTATTATTATTATTATTATTATTATTATTATTATTATTATTATTATTATTATTATTATTATTATTATTATTATTATTATTATTATTATTATTATTATTATTATTATTATTATTATTATTATTATTATTATTATTATTATTATTATTATTATTATTATTATTATTATTATTATTATTATTATTATTATTATTATTATTATTATTATTATTATTATTATTATTATTATTATTATTATTATTATTATTATTATTATTATTATTATTATTATTATTATTATTATTATTATTATTATTATTATTATTATTATTATTATTATTATTATTATTATTATTATTATTATTATTATTATTATTATTATTATTATTATTATTATTATTATTATTATTCCCACTTATCCTGGGAACACCACTTGTCTTGGGAACGCCACTTGGCAGGCCAAAGAAATCGTAAAGATACATTTTTAGCATTTTTACAGGTCAGACAGGAAGGTCGGGAGAAGATATGGGGGGGGGAAGACATGCAGCAAATGTACGTCGGGTTCAGGAGTCGAACCCGGGTCGACCGTGCAGCACTGCAGTGCGTTACATGGTGCACCATCCTGGTGCCCAGGCCAAAGAAATATTTGATAGTCAGACCCTGAATCTTAAAAAAAATTATGTTTGATTGCGATGCTTGGGACAGTCACAGAGATTTGATTTATTGGTAGCTGTTGGTATATACAGAGAATTGCGCCAAATATTACCAAAATGTTTCTTAAAAAAATGTCGTGTGCAAGTTTTAATGGAGGGAAGGAAGAGTTATTCACTTCCCTCTCCATGATCGGACAAGATATTTGAACCTATGGCAGTTGTTCACAAGTTTATAATACCACCTAGAGATGTGTTCTGGACCATCATGATACCAGTCTGACCACCTAGAGATGTGTTCTGGACCATCATGATACCAGTCTGACCACCTAGAGATTCTGGTGTTCTGAACCATCATGATACCAGTCTGACCAGCTAGAGATTCTGGTGTTCTGGACCATCATGATACCAGTCTGACCACCTAGAGATTCTGGTGTTCTGGACCATCATGATACCAGTCTGACCACCTAGAGATTCTGGTGTTCTGGACCATCATGATACCAGTCTGACCACCTAGAGATTCTGGTGTTCTGGACCATCATGATACCAGTCTGACCACCTAGAGATTCTGGTGTTCTGGACCATCATGATACCAGCCTGACCAGCTAGAGATTCTGGTGTTCTGGACCATCATGATACCAGCCTGACCAGCTAGAGATTCTGGTTCAAAAATTCAAAAATGTCGTGTGCAAGTTTTAATGGAGGGAAGGAAGAGTTATTCACTTCCCTCTCCATGATCGGACAAGATATTTGAACCTATGGCAGTTGTTCACAAGTTTATAATACCACCTAGAGATGTGTTCTGGACCATCATGATACCAGTCTGACCACCTAGAGATGTGTTCTGGACCATCATGATACCAGTCTGACCACCTAGAGATTCTGGTGTTCTGAACCATCATGATACCAGTCTGACCAGCTAGAGATTCTGGTGTTCTGGACCATCATGATACCAGTCTGACCACCTAGAGATTCTGGTGTTCTGGACCATCATGATACCAGTCTGACCACCTAGAGATTCTGGTGTTCTGGACCATCATGATACCAGTCTGACCACCTAGAGATTCTGGTGTTCTGGACCATCATGATACCAGTCTGACCACCTAGAGATTCTGGTGTTCTGGACCATCATGATACCAGCCTGACCAGCTAGAGATTCTGGTGTTCTGGACCATCATGATACCAGCCTGACCAGCTAGAGATTCTGGTGTTCTGGACCATCATGATACCAGTCTGACCAGCTAGAGATTCTGGTGTTCTGGACCATCATGATACCAGTCTGACCAGCTAGAGATGTGTTCTGGACCATCATGATACCAGTCTGACCAGCTAGAGATTCTGGTGTTCTGGACCATCATGATACCAGTCTGACCAGCTAGAGATTCTGGTGTTCCGGACCATCATGATACCAGTCTGACCACCTAGAGATTCTGGTGTTCTGGACCATCATGATACCAGCCTGACCAGCTAGAGATTCTGGTGTTCTGGACCATCATGATACCAGTCTGACCACCTAGAGATTCTGGTGTTCTGGACCATCATGGTACCAGTCTGACCAACTAGAGATTCTGGTGTTCTGGACCATCATGATACCAGTCTGACCAGCTAGAGATGCTGGTGTTCTGGACAATCATGATAGCAGTCTGACCACCTAGAGATGTGTTCTGGACCATCATGATACCAGTCTGACCAGCTAGAGATGTGTTCTGGACCATCATGTCATGATACCAGTCTGACCAGCTAGAGATGTGTTCTGGACCATCATGATACCAGTCTGACCAGCTAGAGATGTGTTCTGGACCATCAGAATGTGACTTGGCCCAGACCTGACAGCTAATGTGTCCTGGTGGGGATTGGTTGATTACAACCACAATGACAACGGTCTTCAGGGGGAAGAACAGCACAATCTCTGGAGTGGTGGCTGTTCTCAGCCAATCAGATCCAACAGGTATTCAGCCTGGACCCCCACTCTGATACAGTGCATCACTCTGCACCGCACGCACGCACGCATGCATAGGCGCCCACTTAACGGAGCAGACGATGCACGTGCTCCAGGACTATTGAACTTGGGGGAGCAAGCTTGTCTCTTTGCTCCCTCACTTTTTGATCATATCATATGATATAAATATCCCCCCCCAATATATAAATCTTATCGAACCATAACTACGTAATTTCAATCAAATTAATAATATGCAATGACACTTAATAGCAAGTTTTTAAGTTTCCAAAGATTGTGTGACCCCCCACTTTAATGGTTTGATCCAGTGCCCACGGGCCACGGTTCGTCGGCATGACGTATACGACATGTTGGGGGAGGCGGCTTTTTCGAAAGCCCTTGAAAAATTCAGGCTGGATATTGGATAACATTGTGACTCGTGAGGATTATTCTTCGGCGTTTACATCAAAATGGAGCAAATCATCACGTAAGTCGAACACTGTGACTGTATACTAAATGCGCAAACTGATTGAAACTGAATATTTCTCGTATGGTGAGCCTCGGCGCTGCACCCAGTGCACCGAGTGAATCCAGAGATACAGGATGGTGCGCAGGCGCTGTGATCACCCAACGGCGGAAATAATGCCGCTTTGAGCAGTTTATAAAAAAATATTAAAAATATTTATTAGCAACGCCGAGCTTTCAAACCATCCCGTATCTCTGTGCGAACCCCTCGTGCAACTGTGAGCACCTTTGTAATGTCTCTGTGATACTTGTATAATGAACGGTTCGGCCAGAACCAGTCCTTCATGGTAAATCTAGGTTGGTTTCCCATTGAGGAGCAAGTGACTGTGGATTCACTCGGTGCAGCACAGTCACGAAAGGGGACCCTGATGTAAACAAGACAAACGTCTTTCTCCCTGTTTCTTGTACCTGGATAACTGAGTTAGCCGGATAACTTTAACTGGATAACTGAGTTAGCCGGACTTTCCGGTTCCCTGTACGTGGATTTTCCAAATCACCATGACAACAGATCCAAAAGTTTGAGCCTGGTCGAAAGCAGAGTTTAAGTTCAAGTTAGCCGGATGAACCATCGCCACGCCCCCGCAAAGAAGTGACAGCGCGTTTCCTGAAACTATTCCCACAGTCTACGATCTGCATTATACCATTCTGAATTACGTCTTTGTGCTCCATTCTTCCAGAGGGGGCTTTTGAAATGTAAAATAGACCCAAAATGCTGATACTAAATTCACTTTGTCCTAAATAATGCACGTTATATATACCGTGGCGACGGTGGCGCTCGCTCGTGCGATGTACACATTATGTGGTTATTTTAATTGTAACTGGGATTAAGATGTCTGATGAGATGCGCTGTTTGACGGATTTGAGAAATTGAATGAGCCGTTGACGTCACATTAATGAATGAGGATAAAGAGATAAACTTCATTCAAAACAAAGGATATTCTAAACACGGGTCTCTCGTTCATTAATGTATAAACAATGAATTTATCCCATCTGGCACAGTGGTGCAGCGGTAGTGCTCAAGCCTGCCACGCGGGGGCCAGCCGTGTATATATAAGTTCTCCAGCTCTGCCAAACGGATCTCTTCTTCTGTTCTTCTTCTCCTAAATGTGGATACAGCGGCGCAGCAGCCATCCACAAACTCGCAACAGCGCCACTAATGGCCAAAATAATACATGGTTTTGTAAACAGGGAGTGGATGGAAGTTAAGGGAATGGAGCGTTGTTAAGAGCGAGTGAATGGACGTTAAGGCCAACTACTCCAGGGTGCCGCCCCAGACGACCGGGGTTCGAGACCCTAGTCGTCTCCTTCTTTTTGCAATATAGGAATAATTCAATTTGGTGCACGTTGAGAGCTATATAAAGAATGACATCCTCAATGCATGTAGATTTATAATATTTTAACTTAAAACCAGGCTACTTTGGCGTATAATCATTAATATTATATTCAAAAAAATCATATTGGAAACACCGGGTTTTGAACAAAATGTTTAAGGGGATGCAGACCAGAGAAAGACTTTTGTCTTGTTTACATCAGGGTCTGCCATTTTCAATTCATAGTGACATTTATGACATACATGACATTTATGACAGGGACATACATGACATACAGGTATATAGTACTGTTACATTTGTGACATACGATATGCAAATCACTGATTCTTGAGAGTCGGGACAAAACACTTTTTAAATATTATATTTTGAGAATGCACACTATATTAATTAGAGTTATATATTCATGTAGAGAAAGGTCTGAGCTATTTAACCATGTAAAGGTGCGGGCTCTACATAGAAAAACATTTTCAACAAATTCACATGTTTCCCTTTGAAACTTGATTTGTGTTAACTCCGTCAGACACACAAAAAAGTATATAATTCTAATTATTCCAGTCCAACAAGAATCTGAAGTTCTGAAGTATGTTGTAATAGTGTTTAGTTACTCTGGTATGCAATAAAATATAATATATAAACCTCAGGTGTAATTTCACACTATTCTGAAAACCCAGAGTTAGAAATATTAGCATTTTCAAACTTTGTTTTTAATTTTGATATGATAAAAAAAAGATCATTAAGTAAATAAGACACAAGAGGATGAAGATCTAATGCTCCTTTATTACTTAAACAACATAAACTGAAGAAGGAATTTGTATTTCCCCCAAGATTAACAAAAATAAATATCTGACGGTGTTGACAATGATCTGACGGTGTTGACGAGAAACTGACGGAGTTGACACAATTGGATTTGCATCTCTGCTCAATTTTTTAAACAGATGGAAGTGACAATAATAAGAACTAATAACTCCTTGTCTTATACTGAACATTTTGTTAACTCAATTGTAATAAACAACAAACTTTACATACACTGTTTCCAACTATTACAAAATGCACCGTTTCCAACAACAAAAACAGTAATGGAGAACAGGACCCCTTCTTCTCGTCCCTGTTTTCATCTACCTCCTCTACACCACTTCCTGATCTCCACTTTCTCACCCACTTCTCCTCTTCCTTTCCTTCTGCATTTCTGATTAGTTTCACTATGATGTCTTGAACTGGGCAGAAACAGACATCCTTCTTGCCACATTTGGGCTGAACCACATTTCTGTTGGACCATGGGGTTGCAGAAATTCCACTTTCACATCTTGTTGCTCATTATCCACATCGATGGTCTTGGCTAGCCACCAGTGGTCATCATATACTACTGCTAACCAGTCTCCATTACTAAGGCTGCTAATAGTCTTTACTGTCACCGTACCCTCAGGACCTTTCAAAGGTTCTTCGTCCAACACCTCCATTACATCTTCCATCTCCATACCCTCTTCCATCTCATTTTCCATCTCCTCCCACAACATGGCCAGAGGACAGGTCTCTTCTTCCTTGCCCTCCGTGTATCACTCTGCTGTTCTCATGGGTTGCCATGGTAATAGGAGGTAGCTGGGCAGAAGCACTGGCAATCCAACATCTCGCTGCAAAAGCAGGATAGTTGTCTGTTGTGGATCCTGTCCTTATGTGCGATGATCTGGTGTATTTGTCTTGTTGAGGGAACCGGTTTGAGAGGATTCATGAGAAGTGTGTCGTATCTTTGCATGTCTTCTTCCACAATATGATACAGCTGAACACCATTCAGACTGTTTGAGACCTTTTTGAAGAATATGTGTCCATCAGTCACATAATTTCCTCTCAGGACCAGGTTGTCAGCTGTTCTTTTTACTGTTCCGCCAATGCCGTCTGGTGCGCCCTTACCATGAGAAGTGGGGAAGAAGTTCCACGTTGTCCTTTCAAACCCCAGTGTAGGTGGGATACCAGACAGAAGAAAAAAGTTCTTCTTGTTCTTGTTTGCTTGGACCATCAGACCAAAAGTGCACGGTGGTAACCTGTGGATATTTTGTCTTGATATCTTTTAGGACTGGATCCATTTGTGTCCAGATTGCTGCAGCATCCTGTCTCTTTGACTCTGACAGTGTGCAAAACCCTGCCTTTCCACCCTTAGTGTAATACATTCTGGTATGGAGTGTTATCTGTGGCAGATTTTGTCCGAAATGGCAGGCCTGAACTTCAGCTTTATATTTGAATTTCCAGGATTCTGAAAAGTCAACATGGACGATTGCTGTACTCTCATCACAGGACTCAATTGTGTTGCTGTATTCTTTTGACTGGTTTCGCAATGAACACACATGTGTTGTGGTTTCCTATCTGAGTTTTTGCTCATAGAGTTTGATGAGCAATGAAAGGCTGCCTCTGTGTTCGACGAGCTTAGTGTTCATGTCGATTCCATTGCATGTGTCTTCTTGAACTCTCTCCCACTGCCTCCATTGAACATCGATTTTGTCTTGCTCTTGGGTTGTAACTGTACCTTTGTTTAGACATTGTGAGCAGGCACGAAGAAGGCAGGCCTCACTTGCTGGAGAGCAACAAACTAATTGAAAACTGTCATCCAGTTTGTTTGACTTCACAACACCAGACATTTTAAGGACCTCGAGCATTAAGCATGCATTTTCATGTATTTGACACAGACATGTCTTCCGATCAGATGCTTTTGGTGCTGTGACATAGAAGGGCCTCAGAGCACAGAATGAAGAATAGCTCAGCTTTACAGTGGGGTTCTTAATCTGGAATTCAGTGTTGAGGTTGAGCATGGAGTCTAGCAGGATCATTATGTGCCGCTTGATCTTGTTCCTGGTGATTGTGTCAGTCTTATCCGTTGTCACACGTGTAGAGTTCAGGAAGAAATCCTGAACAGTCTGTGTTATACCCTGTATTAATGTTGGCTTTTTCTGAGGCTGCTCCTTTTCTCTCATTAACTTGTAGGTTAACCCAAACTCTTTCATTTGTTGAAGAAGACGATACTTTTTAAGAATCGTGCCTGATGACACACTCAGTGCTGTTTTTTGGCGCCGTGGGCCAGGAGTTTGTTTGTCTTCAGCTCTCTTCTGGGGATGTTGTGGAATAGAAGGGTCTTTTGGATTTTCGGATTCCTTACTTTGCTTCCTGATAGCATATTCTTTGTTTCTGTGCCTGGAGAGTCCAGTGGTGATGTATTTGTAGCCTTTTTTCTGCGCATTATTGTTTTTATCAGGTTGTTTCGTTGCTTTGTTACATTTGTAATATTCTCTTTCATAGTTTTTATTTCTCTTGAATGCCTTTTTCGCATTTTACTTCGTTGCTTTTCCTGTCTGAGAGACTACCTGCACTGTCTGGCATTGTTATCTAGAATATCCTGATCTGATCTTTATCTGATCCTGATTTTTCTTGAACTCTACACTTGTGACAACTGATAAGATTGAGACAACTGACTAGCAAAATATTATCCTGTTGATCACTCCATACCATAATGTATTACACTATGGATGGAAAGAGTCAGATAAAGGATGATGTAGCAATCTACAGTAGACACACATGGACCAGTCCTATATTAAGAATTATTATAAAGATATTCAGATGAAATATCCACAGTTTACCACCGTTCACCTTTGCTCTGATGATCTAAGTAAACAGTATAAGAACAAGAATAACTGTTTTCTTCTGTCTTGTATCCCTACTGCCACTGGATTATGAAATTTTACATCAATCAATCAACCACGTAGACAAGTGATATATTTATATTTATGTATTAACACATGTGCTGGGAAAGTAAGACAATTATTCAATAAGCAGACCACAGCCTGCCCATGCTCTAAAAGTCAAAAGTGTATTGTAATGCATGTTATTATATGCACACTTCTGTGCAGATACAACTCTGAAATAACATTTAAATCCTTTACCATGTTCAAAAATAGTATAATAATAGCATATTATGAGGTTATTGATGGATTTGTCAACTCCGTCAGCTTACACGTCAACTCCGTCAGACACAAAATCTGACGGAGTTGATGTCTGACGGAGTTGACAAAAAGGCACACATTTTCCCTCCAAGCCTGTATTGTGCACTGCAGCTAGCTAGTTTTTTGGCAGTTGCTAGCTGTCTTAATAATCTCACTGAAACACTTGAATTCAATCCACTATTGTTTTTTAAAAGTATAATAACGGAGAGATGGTGTTGACATGTTCCAGCTGTGACCATAGGAATATTGACATTGTTTGTCTAAAATATCAAAACGTATCAAATTTACCAGACCATGTGTGGTAGTGTTGCATTCACCACAGGCAGGGAAAGGAAAAGGGGTCCTCAGGGATAGAGCTGGCCATGCTATTGCCTGATTTAATTAGGTTTGTGAAAAAGTCTGACGGAGTTGACATAAACTGAGGACACAACTTTGATAGGCAGATTTCTATGGAAAATATTATTTGAGTTTCATGGCATGCATTGTTTTATACATTTATAACCCTTATCCTTGATTTGATATGTATGTTTTCACAAGTGGAGAGGTTTTTCAAGCTTTTTTGGGCTGGTCAATAATGTGACCCTTGCTGAGGACAAGTAAATTAACATGGGAGCTTCTAACCACAGATTATACATTTAAACAAATATCCCCCAAAAAACAAATATATGTGCTAAAACATAACATCAGTATACACAATACCTTTAGATTGAACTTTGTGAGTATGTCAATCATTATTAATTTCTTTATTTTTTATATAAATTTGACTTTTCTATGTAGGACATGTTTTGTCCCGACTCTCAAGAATCAGTGAAATATACAGTAAGGAACCTGACGCAAACTTTGCCATCACAACCATTGAACTATTATAATAGCTTTACTATTATAATCTAAATCTGTGCAATATTCATGTTTATTTAGTGATATTCATGTTTATTGATTCAACATAGCTGTTTATCTTTGATAATGTATGACAGGCTTTTGCCCCGACCGGGATTCGAACACGGCTGCACGAGAGCAGTTCAGCTCCTTGGACAGCGTGACAAATGCACCCCATTTCATTGGCTGTCAGTCTGTTACACCTATACACGGCTGGTCCTGGGGTGAAAGTCAAAAGAACAACCCGTTAGACCACATTGGAGATAAGTTAAAGATTGACTATACATCAATCAATGGGTAAGAGAGCCGTATCGTAATTCTGTATAACAGTTAACTAATTATCTTCGCTAGCAAGATCTCATTTGATTATTCAATCCAGCAGGCAAGTTTAAAGAAATATAATCTGATTGATTGAGGTAATGAGGGACTTAAAATTAGCCTATAGATAACGCATTTAACTTGTCGGCGAGGCGATTGAGCCGTATTGCAATCTGTCAATAAAGTCTTAAATCAATTAATCAATCAATGCCGTTAGAGAATCAGGATCTCTGCCATCGATACGTGCTGGCTTTTCACCTAAAGCGGCCGCGCGCATTTAGCCTGAGTCGCAAGTCTGGCTTGAGTTAACGAGACTGAATCCACCTTCGTGGAACAGGAAAATCCCGGCTTCAAACATCGGGTTAACTGAAGCTGGATAATGACATCTTGATCGACTTAGTTGAACCACGTACAAGAAACAGGGCCCTGGTCTGCATCCCCTTAACAATTGTGTGTATTGAGCCGTACTGTTTGTACCCATTCTGCAATCTATTAAATAAAGTTTTCATTCATTCAGCCGCCGCGCTCACTGGGGCTATTGATAGCGTCAATTAGTTGTTGTTGTTGTTGTTGGTGCTGCGGATGTGAACGGGGCTGGAGGGGCTTTGGGAGGATGGGAAAGTTATTATTATTATTATTATAATAGTAATTGGCTATCATACGTGCCTAGCTAGCGTTAGCTAAAAGAGCCCTTGCAGTGAAGTTATTATTATTATAGCTATCATACTGCAATATAAACTGAGTTTTATAGTGAAAAGAGCAGCTTTATTTTGGTCAAGATTGAAGGCTCTATATTGCAGGAAATTGCACATACAGGTGTTCATTAAATGTAAAAAAATCTGCCGTGGAGGGGGTCGTGCCGGACCCCCTCCAAACCACCCCTTGCAAAAAAAAATAAAAGAAGTGTAAAAAAATAAAAGAATAAAAAAAAAAAACTAGGCGGCCATGCGCGCACGCGCGCACGCGCGCACGCACGCACGCGCACACACACACACACACACACACACACACACACACACACACACACACACACACACACACACACACACACACACACACACACACACACACACACACAACTCTACAACATTTTCTATTAGAATGCTTGTCTCTCTCTCTCTCTCATTCTGTGTGTGAGTGTGTGTTTCTGTGTGCGTCCATATTTTCTCTGTGTATCTGTGTCTGTGTGGCGTGCATGTGTGTGTGTGTGTGCGTTTGTGTCTAATTCCATTTGTCCTGGAAGTGTTGTCAGCGAGTGAAATAAGCACTTTCATCATGTAGCGTCTCATTGTGAAGGGCTTTTAGAATGATACGAACGTCATTAGGTCCCAGCCCGTTCCATTCCATTCAATTCCATTCCATCCCGGGCTATCAGGGAGATTGATGGTACCAACATTCCATCTCTCTCAAACTCAAATTACATTTTCCAGGTGAAGCAAAGGCAATGGGGTCATGTTGTAATCTGCCTGTGCCACAATCAGCCGCATGCATAATAGAAGGACTCTGCGGCGGTAAGCGGGCGGGCTGGGAGATAGCTAGCCAAGCAGACAATCACTTATTTACTGCCCAGGTTTACCCATTCTGCCAACGCCGCTACCCACACAGGCACGTAGAGACCATCAGTCAACTGGGGTCTTGGCGTAAAAGCCGGGAGCGTTTCGTTTGGTGTAGGAATTTAGGAATGTAAGAGCGTTCCATCTCCATGTTCCAGACGGCGTAATTAGGAATGTATTTCTTGGCATCTCCCTCTGAGACACACATACATGTAGACATTCATATCTCTCTGAAGACACACATACATGTAGACATTAATATCTATATCTGAGACACCCATACAGTACATGTAGACATGAATATCTCTCTCTGAGACACACATACAGTACATGTAGACATTAATATCTCTTTGAGACAGATACATGTAGACATTAATATCTCTTTGAGACACACATACATGTAGACATTAATATCTCTCTGAAGACACAGATACATGTAGCCATTAATATCTCTCTCTGAGACACAGATACATGTAGACATTAATATCTCTCTCTGAGACACACATACATGTAGATGTTAATATCTCTCTGATGTCACACATACATGTAGACATTAATATATCTCTCTGAGACACATACATGTAGACGTTAATATCTCTCTCTGAGACACACATACATGTAGACATTAATATATCTGAGACACATACATGTAGACATTAATATCTCTCTGAGACACACATACACATAGACAGGGCCGCCTGGGAGAAATGCGAGGCCCTGTGCGAGATATAAACCCTTTTTTTTATTTTTTTTTCATACAGTCAACATATTCTTAAATAATAGCGCTGCCCGAGGCTGGGCATGATACAGTTAACATATAGCAAGAGAGAGAGCGAGAGTGAGCTCCCGTTCTACAGTCAATATACAGCAGGGGTGCCAAACTCATTTTCACAGAGGGCCACATCAGCATTAAAGGGCCAAAGACCGTATAAATGTTAATGTAATGTAAAATAAATGTAGCTACTCATTTACATATTGTTAAACATGTTGTTTCTGTATTTATTACTTATTCAAGTTATACATATTGCATATGCATTTGCATAGATGTAAAAATATATGTTAACAAATAATTTTAGTTTATCAGAACCCCATATTACTCCATCAATCAATGATCAAACCATTCAAGTAAATAACAAAGAAGAATATCATCAAATACAAGCTATGACATTAAGTTTGTTCAAAACCTTTTTGTCACAGTCAAGAGGGGCAGAACTAACAACTGTGAGCTGCAAAGAACGCGTGGGACAGATGTAGCAGATGTTACAAAAACAAATGGCTGCACACAACCTTGCAGAGGCCATACAACCAACTAATGGAAGATAGATTAATTAACTTTAATTAACAGATTGCAGAATGGGTACAGTACAGTACAGCTCAATACACACAATTGTTAAGGGGATGCAGACCAGAGAAAGACTTCCGACTTGTTTACATCAGGGTCCCCCATTTTCAATTCGTAATGAAATTGCTATTATGTGTCTGCATGAACACACAACTGTAACTGTAAAAAAATAACAAAATAAGGGTTGTCTCAGTTCACAACTATATTGGTAAAGTTTTGGGTGGGACTTGTTTGCGTCCCTACAGCTTCTTATTCAATTGAGCGAGATGCTCGGTTATGTCACACAGCCAGCTTGCATCTGACAGTTCAGACAATATTTCTTCAACCCTTTGTTACCTATTCCGCCTGGATCTTTTTTGTATTTTGGGCTGTAAAATTGTCAAAGTATGTCTGAGGAGTAAGTGCTTTTGGCTTTTTTCCTTTGTTACTTCATCAATACCTCAGATGTTCAACACACATGTATGTGTAAGAATGTGTAATAACTAAGGCTGTCAAAGCTTTATTAACGCATTAACCCACAATTATTTTAACGCCGCTATTTTTTAACCCAAGATTAATGTAACTCTTGGCGGGCCGCATTTGGCCCGCGGGCCATGAGTTTGACACCTATGATATACAGTGTACAGAGAGAGAGAGAGAGAGAGAGAGAGAGAGAGAGAGAGAGAGAGAGAGAGAGAGAGAGAGAGAGAGAGAGACATTGGAAAGAAATTGAAATGCTATTTGGCCCTAAACAGAGAGTACACAGTGGCAGAATACCTGAGCACTGTGACTGAAGATCCTTGACTAGGTACAGACTCAGCGAGCACAGCCTAGCCATCGAGAAAGGCCGCCATAGGCAGACTGTGTGTGTTAGAAAGAGAGAGAGAGAGAGAGAGCATGTGTGTTTGTGTGTTAGAGAGAGAGAGCATGTCTGTGTGTCGTGTGTGTGTGTGTTAGAGAGAGAGCATGTATGAGAGAGATAAGCAAAGATGAGCCCCTAAAGGATATTCAACTTTTAATGGAGGAACAAAACAGAAGGAAAAGATAACTTCACAAAGGCAACATGAATATACATAGATCCAAAAGGACAAAGATCAACACTTAAATCCAAAGAGAAGAGGGTCTATACCAGAGAAAACAAAGCAGCAAGGAGCCAATGGCCGACATCAGCTAAATAGGCTAGCCAGGTACTGACACCAGGCCACTCACAGCTTTGGCCAACGCTACCCAAGCTACACAAACGACCAAGACAATTCACACACAGCACATCTCGTATCTCCAAATGTTGTGAAGTAACATATGTTTTGCCTGGAAAAAAACATTGTTATTAACAAAACATTCGGGAGGGGAAGGAAGGAAGAGTGGGGTAATGTCATGACATCTTACCTGCACCAAGGAACGCAGGGCGAAAGGCCACAACACAGGTCTCCACGTTGACGAAAGGCCTCTCGCTGGCGGGACAAAAAGAAGCTATGGCCGGTGCCTTGTCATGGTGCAGGCCCGACTACATCTTCTGTCAAAGATGATGTCGTAGTCAGAGAGTGCCAGGGCCCGCTATTCTCACGGCTAATGTCAATGGTCGTAGCACAAGCTAACAGCTAACTCTAGGCTAACTGATAGCATCAAGCTAACGTTCCCAGGCGAGCGAAAACGAGCAACTAACGTCGTAGCTAAACAGCTAACTGGCTAACAGTTAGCTCAACCCGGCTGTCGCTAACCACTAGCTAATGCAGAAGCAAGCTATGCGGCTACCACTGAAAAACTGTACAACGTGAGAAAAGCAATACAGGCCAACACTTCAGACAGACGCTGTGTTTTCCTCTTCTCATACGAAGAGAGAAGGGAAAAAGAAGGCAATACACGTCCCATTACAGAGTGGTGTTTACCATAGCGGTGCCGGCAACAAGTCCCTCGCGGACTATAGCCGACTTGAGCATGGAGATATTCTCATAATGAAACACCAAGCTCACCTCCCTCGCACCAGGTGCTGACACCAGGCCACACACCTTTAGCTACTAGTACTACAACAGCTAGTCGGCCCATTTGGCTCCCGAGAGAGAGAGAGAGAGAGAGAGAGAGAGAGAGAGAGAGAGAGAGAGAGAGAGAGAGAGAGAGAGAGAGAGAGAGAGAGAGAGAGAGCACTCAATATTATAACGTAGCTAAAACTAACTAGCTGTCCCTGTCTTTAGCCTGACTGAACTATCTAACATGCAACAACTTTCATCTTCAGTCCATCTGCCGAACGATGTCCTCTTCATCTTGGCTGGCATAACCTCCAATGCTGCACGCGCGAAATAGTCAGACTCTACCTTACCTGTAACCCCTCCCCTCATTGAAACCAATTCTGCTGCAGAGCCTCAGAGCTGCCTCCAATAGTGTATCTGCAGAGCCAATAGTGTATCTGCAGAGCCGCAGAGCCAGGAACAAGTCAGACACATTCTACAAGCGTGTCTAATGTGAAATATATAAGCATATAAGCAAAACTAGATTTTAGGTCTGTGATGAAAAAGGGCCTCGCGGGAAGGGGGGCCTCGCACAAAAAGAAATAAAAATAAAAAAAATAAAATAAAAAAAACAATAATTTTTTTTTTTTTTTTTGTGCGAGGCCCCCCTTCCCGCGAGGCCCTGTGCGACCCTGCACATAGACATTCATATCTATCTGAGACACACATACATGTAGACATTAATATCTCTCTGAGACACACATACATGTAGACATTAATATATCTCTGAGACACACGTAGATATAAATATATCTCTGAGACACAAATAGATGTAGACATTAATATCTCTCTCTGAGACACACATACATGTAGACATTAATATCTCTCTCTGAGACACACATACATGTAGACATTAATATTTCTGAGACACATACATGTAGACATTAATATTTCTGAGACACATACATGTAGACATTAATATCTCTGAGACTCACATACATGTAGACATTCATATCTCTCTGAGACACACATGTAGACATTAATATCTATCTGAGACACACATACATGTAGACATTAATATCTATCTGAGAAACACATACATGTAGACATTAATATCTCTGAGACACATGCATGTAGACATTAATATCTCTCTCTGAGACACAGATATATCCCTTGGCATCTGCAGAGTAGATTGTATTTATTTGATCTGAATAACAAACATTTGGGGAGCAGACCCTTCGCTGGAGAGATACCTTCCATCCTACTAGCTCTGCTCAATACAGACACAGGGAAGAAATGTGAATCATTTTGACTGATTCTCTCTCATTGTCTCCTTCATCAGACTTCAATAAACACTGTCAAGATAAACCGAATGGTTTCAGAAACAGCCATCAAATAACGGGAACGATGGACTCATTATTAACAGTCCAACAACTCAGCATGATAGCCCACAGGCTTCTAATAACTGATAATGTGTTTGAGAGAGAGGGAAGGAGAGAGAGAGGGGGAGAAGATAAAGGGAATTAATGGAGTCATTTAAAAAACTGTCTAAGAACTGATGTTACACACAGAGAGAGAGAGAGAGGGAGTTGATCTAATTAACCTTCATTAAAAGCAAACTACTCAGAACGTGATAAATGCATCAAAGAACGCATTAATATATGACCCTATACGACCCAGAGCGTGTACAGACCCTCGTCTTTCTGTTTTATTCATATTGAAATGTTTTATTAATTACCTAAATTTATTGTTCAAGTTTCATGTTTTGTTTTATATGTGACATATAAGGTACATTGTACAGTGAAATGCTTGGTTCTGTATGAGCCTCCTGAGATTGTGCTTCATACAGTAAAAAAGTTAAAAGAATAAAGACCAAACACTATACAAAATATACTGCCCGTACCAGAACCTCCTCCCCTCACCCCTCCTGCTATGATGCCTGGATTTCCCCAAAGGGATCAATAAAAGAATATCTTATTTTAAACAGCTGTGCGTGTGTATGCGTGTGTGTGTGCGCATGTGTAACCCAGGTTTCAGATTAATAAATGGAGATATTCTCATAATGAAACACCAAGCTCACCTCCCTCGCACCAGGTGCTGACACCAGGCCACACACCTTTAGCTACTAGTACTACAACAGCTAGTCGGCCCATTTGGCTCCCGAGAGAGAGAGAGAGAGAGAGAGAGAGAGAGAGAGAGAGAGAGAGAGAGAGAGAGAGAGAGAGAGAGAGAGAGAGAGAGAGAGAGAGAGAGAGAGAGAGAGAGAGAGAGAGAGAGAGAGAGAGAGAGAGAGAGCACTCAATATTATAACGTAGCTAAAACTAACTAGCTGTCCCTGTCTTTAGCCTGACTGAACTATCTAACATGCAACAACTTTCATCTTCAGTCCATCTGCCGAACGATGTCCTCTTCATCTTGGCTGGCATAACCTCCAATGCTGCACGCGCGAAATAGTCAGACTCTACCTTACCTGTAACCCCTCCCCTCATTGAAACCAATTCTGCTGCAGAGCCTCAGAGCTGCCTCCAATAGTGTATCTGCAGAGCCAATAGTGTATCTGCAGAGCCGCAGAGCCAGGAACAAGTCAGACACATTCTACAAACGTGTCTAATGTGAAATATATAAGCATATAAGCAAAACTAGATTTTAGGTCTGTGATGAAAAAGGGCCTCGCGGGGGGCCTCGCACAAAAAGAAATAAAAATAAAAAAAATAAAATAAAAAAAACAATAATTTTTTTATTTATTTTTTTTTGTGCGAGGCCCCCCTTCCCGCGAGGCCCTGTGCGACCCTGCACATAGACATTCATATCTATCTGAGACACACATACATGTAGACATTAATATCTCTCTGAGACACACATACATGTAGACATTAATATATCTCTGAGACACACGTAGATATAAATATATCTCTGAGACACAAATAGATGTAGACATTAATATCTCTCTCTGAGACACACATACATGTAGACATTAATATCTCTCTCTGAGACACACATACATGTAGACATTAATATTTCTGAGACACATACATGTAGACATTAATATTTCTGAGACACATACATGTAGACATTAATATCTCTGAGACTCACATACATGTAGACATTCATATCTCTCTGAGACACACATGTAGACATTAATATCTATCTGAGACACACATACATGTAGACATTAATATCTATCTGAGAAACACATACATGTAGACATTAATATCTCTGAGACACATGCATGTAGACATTAATATCTCTCTCTGAGACACAGATATATCCCTTGGCATCTGCAGAGTAGATTGTATTTATTTGATCTGAATAACAAACATTTGGGGAGCAGACCCTTCGCTGGAGAGATACCTTCCATCCTACTAGCTCTGCTCAATACAGACACAGGGAAGAAATGTGAATCATTTTGACTGATTCTCTCTCATTGTCTCCTTCATCAGACTTCAATAAACACTGTCAAGATAAACCGAATGGTTTCAGAAACAGCCATCAAATAACGGGAACGATGGACTCATTATTAACAGTCCAACAACTCAGCATGATAGCCCACAGGCTTCTAATAACTGATAATGTGTTTGAGAGAGAGGGAAGGAGAGAGAGAGGGGGAGAAGATAAAGGGAATTAATGGAGTCATTTAAAAAACTGTCTAAGAACTGATGTTACACACAGAGAGAGAGAGAGGGAGTTGATCTAATTAACCTTCATTAAAAGCAAACTACTCAGAACGTGATAAATGCATCAAAGAACGCATTAATATATGACCCTATACGACCCAGAGCGTGTACAGACCCTCGTCTTTCTGTTTTATTCATATTGAAATGTTTTATTAATTACCTAGATTTATTGTTCAAGTTTCATGTTTTGTTTTATATGTGACATATAAGGTACATTGTACAGTGAAATGCTTGGTTCTGTATGAGCCTCCTGAGATTGTGCTTCATACAGTAAAAAAGTTAAAAGAATAAAGACCAAACATCGCCATCTCCCGGTCATATGCTGCCTGGGCGCGTACCTCCCATGCCACCTCAATAGCTTCCTGGGCCTCACGTTCTGCTCTGGCTGCAGCTGCTGCTGTAGCTGCTGTAGCTGCTGTAGCTGCTGTAGCTGCTGTAGCCGCTGTAGCTGCTGCAGCTCTCCTTATCTCACTAGCTTCAAGGTCCTCACGGTCTGCCTTGTTAACAGCTGCAAGCTCACGCGCTGTTCTAAGCTCCATATCTCGCCCACGTGGTAGCTCAAAGCCTTCTCCCTCCTCCTCCAGAGTTCTACCTGCAGCCACACCAAAAACCTTTAGTGTACTCAGTTCCTCAATTAATTGACCTACCAAGTTCTCCTTTTTCTGGCCTGCATCGAGGTCTATTGAAAACCTTGCTGCCACCTGTAGTAACTCATCCTTTGAACATTTTTTTACCTTAGCCAGTGTTGGCTCTGCAATAAAGTCATCAATGTCCAACGTCATTGTCTATTAGTCACAGTAAACGACAACAAACGAATACAACAATATTAATTACTAATAAAGTAATTAATCAACCAATTAATTAATTACTAATACAAGGCAACACTACAATCAACCATCAACCCACAACAAGGGATATTGTTCAGTATCCAAAACACAAGCAACTCACCCAGCGTTCCAACGACCTGGGGTTCAAACTCCAATTTCCCTGTATCCACAAAAAGGTGTAGCACGTAATTAAATGACAGTGATTGAAGATACACGGCATAACACAGCACGCAATGAAACTCACAAGCAGTAGTTCAAAACACGGCATTATATGTTAGCACGCAAAACAAATCACACTGTATTTAAGACACACGGCATAACACATACTGGATCAAAAAGGTCAAGCTCAATAATGCACACAGATCCTATACTAGAGAATCACAGCAGACACTGGACACTAGCTACAGGCCTCTGCTGAGACGAACCACCCACAAGACTAACCCTGTGGTAGGCATTTATCCCAACATGCTGGAACAAACGCTCTTCAGTAACAAACCAAGTGAGGCAAAAACCCCTTGTGTTACTCAACAAACAAATTCAACAAACAAATTCTAATACAAACAGGTGCTCCATACAATCTGATTTGACTCACAAATAGCTTCTAACCTAAACTGCAGTCAAAAGAAGGACTGCTAGGCCCACCACATGTCTAATCTAACAAAAAAACACTTACATCAGGTCCTAACACACTAATTACATTTCCCGGCCCCCTAACCTACCTATACTGAAAGCTAATGCACTGTAGACCTAGCTTTCTTCAACCACACCTGCTACCAGCCAAAGATCATATACCAATCACTTCTTTGACCGCCCCAGGAGTACGTGGTACACAGGAGGCTAACAGCCAGAAAACAATGAAATTACCTACCTGTGGTGTCCACTAAACTAAATATTTTAAAGCATACCAGTAGTCAAATCAAATTATAAATGAAGAGCATACTTACCTGTTTGTAGACCGGTTAGAGCCCCCATGTTACATTCAAGCCTAACATGTGGCTCGTCAAGGCCTTGAATGCGACCTGGTGGACACAGGACACTGGACAAAAGGGTATCAAAAATAACTATTTATTTACTACTAACTAAATGGACAGAAATAGTGGGAGCTGGGTGTTCCAGTCTCCAAAGTTAAATAACAAAACTAATAGCAAAAGGAAGAACAAGCCGAATGTGCAACAAAACAAAGAGAGCAGGTGAGACGCTGGAGAGCTGTGACATCTCCTGTGAAGTGGGGGGAGACTTGACTGCTGCCTGCACTCTGCATTTGTAGGGCGTGGTGCCTCATCACCACACCTGTGATCAATTAAAAAACGGCCATTTTAAACACAAGAAAAACAGGAAGAAACAGTGTGTCAATTAAACCACCAATTAGTGACAGCACACTTAACCACCATGTGAATATGCACCACAGACAGTAAGTATCCCTCCACCATGTGAAAGTAATACGTAACAAACATAAATAGTTAATGCTATTGTTACAAAGGGTCAGATTAAACCGAATATATATATTTATTGCCTGAGATCCCATGTATAATATCTGCATATCGTTTGATATCCCCTGTATATTCCTTGTACAATATGCACGGAATATCCCTTTAGTCTAGCAGGACAGACCATAATATTCATTCCTCTATTGGAAGCGATCCCCTGGCGCCAGGTACCGAGTAAAGCCTTGCCCCCTCGAGCTGACTTGAAAGGTACCCGACGAGATATGTCTGAACATGCCCGCTTTTCGCCCACGGCTACGAGACCAAGAGGCGACAGAAATGAGATAGGCACTATTTGTCCACCGTGGATATAAATATGGCGCAAGAATACAGAACCCCCCTTGAAGTTCCCGTTCAGTTCGCCTTCAGTTCAGTCTGGTTCAGTTACAGAGTAAAGCCTTACCCACTACGCAACGTGCGGTACAGCAGGGCTCGCATCGCCCAAGATAGAATCGTGTTATCCTAATACCTTTGTTCAAGGTACCGTTCGCTATTTACTAGTAAAAGCCTTCATTACGAGTCAAAGACCACGTGAAGGGAGTAATTGTGCGTCTATACAGAGTACTTATAGCCGCGTGCAAATAGGAGAGACCAACGTCAAGTTCAACTCTGAACCACGGCGCACTACCGCGCAACACGGAGGATTTACCCCGCCAGCAGAGCCACTTTTCCGGCAAGGATTATTCTTCAGTGCTTTGACTGTGGCGGCTGGAGCAGAACCGTCTGCCCCGCTGCTGCTGTGGGAACTACACATCTACCGTGAGGACCTCCACTCGAGCCCGTCTCTGCCGGAGCAGAGACTCCCCGGCTCTCACCTACACGGCGCGCATCCTGGGACCAGGCTGCCTATCCCCGCCGCTCCATGGGTGACATCACCCCCGTGAACCATTGACTTGCCTAGAGCTTTGCCTCCCTCTGCTGGCTTACAACCGGTAGTACCCCTATCCCAGAAGATCCATAGATCTAATTACTTAATATCCATTATTGATTTACATGCACATTCTATTTGCCTTATAAGCGCAATTGACCAAAGTATATACTGTAAACAATCCCTTTTATGTAATAAATATTGTAAACTAGTATTCTGTGTGGAAAACCCTGTTATTGTGCGAGTGTTGTCATCTAGAATACCTTTGTACGGTATTGGCCAGTAATGTACAAGTCGGTAGTGATTAATGATATCAGTACTTGATTAATACAGTCAGGGAATTGTACCCCTCAGTTACAGCTATTGTATTAATACATAAACAGTTAATGCTATTTGGTTATATGTATATTCATGTGAGGTCAACAACGTTTTGACCAAATCCTTTGAATTGCCTCACTGCCCCTTTAAATCGTCTCAGAACGGAAGCAGAGAAATACATTGACGGAGATTGACAGAGATGCTGATAGAGACGACATAACTAGCACCATGATAACAGTGGCGAATCCTTATGGAAGCCAACGGAAGCCATGCCTCCCTATAAATTCATATCAAATATGAATTATGAAAAAAAAAAATATATATATATATATAATTTTTTTTAATATAGTTTACATTCTTTTTCATCTGTGCATCTGTGTTATATATATATATATTTTTTTTTAAATGTCTCCCTCTTCTCCTTCTCACTCCCTCTAACACACTGTCAGACTCATTGTGCTCACTGCAGCTAGTATAGGAGAGAGGCAGTGGGTAGGTCTCTTTCTCCAGGCTTCCAGCATTATAGAGTCCAAATCCGATCCTAGCCAATCAGATTCGAGCTGACTGCCACACCCTAAAAGTTTAAAACGGAGCTGGGAGGAAAACACTCAGCATATTTTCCCCCCTGGAGGCGGGGCACTCAGAAGTTCACGTTTCCACCTGACTACCTAACGTGACATCCCATTAGTAGTATAAAACTGTCTGGCGTCACTCAGTCTAGTAGTCTACTACAAACATGTCTGAACATCATCCCCTCGCGGAATTGATTGAAAATGTTATTAACAGAGCGGGCACGTTCGAATCCTCTATTAGTGTATCTAACATTTAGCACTTTAATAGCAACTTATTTTCGCCGGCGGGACATTTACTGAGGACCAGCAGAGCACACCACTGTGGATATTATGATTTAACAAATCTATCTGGCAAGAGGAGGACCACATTATTGACCAGGTAAGCACTGAGCAGCCTGACTGACTAACTAACGTTATCAGGCAAGCTTGTATACCCTTTCATGACTGCAATGCAAGCCAGGGGCTGGCATACGCAAGCACTTATTCCTCCGTAGTAGCCAGGTTAATGTGCACCATCAAGCACTGCTTAAAAGCTAGCGGTGGGTCCAAAATATATCGGATATAAATGTCAAAGGTACCCAGCGTTCCATTAGGGTTTCACACACAGATGCGGCGGGGTTTGAAAGCTCGGCGTTGCTAATAAACATTTTAAATCATTTTTATAAACGAGTAAAACTGAGGCTGAAATGGCTGCTTCCGCATTTTACAGTAGGAGCGCTCTGATGGCTGGGCGTGCCGCGCAACAGACACGTGAATGAATGAATGAATGAATGAATGAATGAATGAATGAATGAATGAATGAATGAATGAATGAATGAATGAATGAATGAATGAATGAAAACTTTATTTAACAGATTGCAGAATGGGTACAATACAGTACGGCTCAATACACACAATTGTTAAGGGGATGCAGACCAGAGAAATACGTTTGTCTTGTCACGTTTGTCTAATAGACAGTCATATTCTCTCCCGGCCGTATGTATATTTCTCTCCCACCCACCCACCCCCTCCTAATGTACAGTCCCCTCCCCATCATATGTATATACTCTGTCAGGATCTATGGGTAACAGTACTGTATATTTGATGTCATGATGTCTTGTATGTCATAAATGTCACTATGAATTGAAAATGGGGGACCCTGATGTAAACAAGACAAACGTCTTTCTCTGGTCTGCATCCCCTTATACAATTGTGTGTATTGAGCCGTACTGTATTGTACCCATTCTGCAATCTGTTAAGAAAGTTTGACTGGCCGCCGAGCCATACTGTAGTGTACATGGTGACTGCTTGACTTAAAAAAATAAATTAATTAATTAATTAATAAAAATATTTAATAATTTTTTTTTAATAATTTTTTTTGGCTTCCCCTGTTATTTTACCCACGCGACGCCACTGCATGATAATAATGATCAAACAGTCATAAAAGATTCCCCTCATTTACAAAACCGAAGTTGGTGTTGCTGTTAAGGACACACCACTTCCCAAGACGGTTTTGCCTCAACAACGGGTAGGATTGTGAATTGCCTTTCTCACTCCCAGTGAGGTAGTGGATCAGGAATGAACTAACTAATTGAACTTGAATCACAAGGACTTCCAAATACCTTCATATCCTTTTCTATGATACAAACTGATTGAATTTGAACCACAAGGACTTCCAAGGGCCTTTGTACCCTTTGCACCTTTATATTTTGTATTTTGATTGATGCACATTGTATATATGGATACTGATTGTAGTTGAATCTCACTGATGTTTCTCCTGTAAAGAAGGAGAGTTAAAGGGTCAATTCACCCAATAAGGTACTTGAATCCCATTGATATATATTGATTGCAGTTGAATTTAACTGATGTTTCTCCTGTAAAGAAGGAGAGTTAAAGGGTCAATTCACCTAATAAGGTACTTGAATCTCATTGATATCTCACCTGTAAAGAAAGAGAGTTTAAAGGGTAATTTCACCCAATAAGGTACTTGCATCCCTGTATATTGAAAGATTTCTATTGGTACCTTGCTTGGTATTACACCTGCAAAGAAAAATAAAACAAATGTGTTTTAAAAGGGGAAACAAAGGTGGGGAGGTTGGTACTCGCATGAATTACTCCAGTGCTTGATTAATTGTTTTTGAACGCATCTTAAAGCACATGGCAGCAGCAATGACAAGATATTGCCTGGAGTCACACACACACACACACACACACCGATTTTATTATGTCTCGCTCCGTGGACATAACAATGCACAGGAGGAAAATGTGGCTAGTAGAGGGAGTGGAATTGATTGAAAGAGGTATAAGAATTTTGGCAGTATTGACATCTTAATAATATTCAGGCATTGGGCTCCATTTCTCTAGAGATTCTCCTTCACCAATGGGTCATAATTGGTTGATACAATATAGATAGATATTTTCAATGTCTGGAGTAATCCTAATCCTAGATAAATAAAACCTGTTGGGGTGTTAGAAAACTGTGTGTGGACCCGGATACAATTTCTGTCCTCCTTATATAACAATAATAAAGCACTTTTCTTTTGATTGGTTTTATATCCAGAGAACTGTCCAAATATCTTCAAAATATGATACAGTGCTCTAATTGAGGTTCCCAAGTTAATAAAAAACAAAACAATGTTGTCTGCAAAAAGTGACAAACATATTCTGTCTGGCCTATATTGTTATACCATTGGGTCTCATTCCCCAAAATGTTCCAAAGAGTTCTCTTGGAAGACTTATCTTGGAACCGACTGAGACAGAATCAATGACAAGTTCACTCTGAGTCCCCAACGTGCTGGTAATATGTCTTAAGTGGTTCAAACGGTCGCACCTGTGATATGATCTGATATCTGCTTGGGGAATGGCATTATGTCTTAAACTCGAACGCGCGTCACCGTTCAGGTCATTTGCATACAAAACAACGCCTCCAGAGCTCCTTATAAGGCAAAGTAATGACGCAGCTGTGTGGAAATGGATGCGGAAGTGCCTTGCGAGTCTTGCGCGACCCATCGAAATGAGATTAGATTAATGTATTGTCATCATATACAGCTCGTGGACGTGGTACACCTGCCACAGCGCACGGGCACGCGCACACACACACACACACACACACACACACGCCCGCGCGCGCGCAGTATACTGTAGCCTACGGCGTAATGAATGAGCGCAGTATAGGCTTATTATTCCATTAATGCCTACGGCGTAATGAATGAACGCAGTATAGGCTTATTATTCCATTAATGACTTGTTGCATTAGGATTTAGTAGATACTATATGCTCTGCCCTACGTACAGTATAGGTACAGTCTGTACTTATACTGTACGTAGGGCAGAGGCAGAGCATATATATATCTACTAAATCCTAATGAAACAAGTAACTAGAATATATTAAGCCTATACTGTTCATTAGACACGTAGGCCATACTGGCGCACACAAGACTTGTTATGGAATATTAATGCAGTCTATTTCCATACGATTAGCTTTAGTTCTTATTTATTTATTTATTTATCCACTGTCATTTCAGTGTTGGTGTATAGGCTATATAGTGTATTTCAATATAAGTTTAATTGATTAATGATATATTCGAAGGAATGCAGGTTTATAGCTATATCAAACAAAGGTCTGTCCCATTGTATACCAATCAATGTTTCAAGTTTCAAGTTTCAAGTTTCTTTAATAGTTGTCGTACAGAATACTTTTATACAAAATGCTTCTTACTGTTACGCTCCAGAGACTGTGCTAGACAAGATAAGTATGTAATAAAATAGTATAGCATGTAAAATAGAAGTAAAAATAGAGGTCACAGTGTTCAGTATAGACATATGTACAATGTTCGATGCAGAATAGAAGTAACTGAGTTACCATACAATATACAATATACTATGCAATGTACTAATATACAATACTATATAGTGCAAAGCAGAAATGGGATGAGGTACAATTTAGGTACAATTTACAGTAAGGTGTGCGAGTTGTAGTGCAAATCCTTTACCAATAAATATAAAGTGTGTTTAGGTGATCTAAAGTGTGGAGAGTGGGTGCTGCCGTGTGTTGTTTGTTTAAAGTGAGTGTGTGCGTGTGGGTGTGTGTGCTGTGTGCATTTGATGGTTGTTGCATAGTGTTTATTGTTCGTTGAGCAGCCTGATGGCCTGGGGATAGAAGCTTCTTCTGAGTCTTTCTGTGCTCGCCTTAAGACTCTGGTATCGCTTGCCTGACCGCAGCAGTTCAAAGAGGCAGTTGTTCGGGTGGCTGGAGTCCTTGATGATTCTCTTAGCCTTACCCCTGCACCGCTTGTTGTAAACGTTCTGGAGGGTGGGAAGCCCCCCTCCAATTGTGCGTTCGGCTGAACGTGTCACTCTTTGTAGTCTGCTACGGTCTTGTGCAGTGCTATTCCCAAACCAGGAGGTGATGTTGCCAGTCAGGATGCTCTCTATTGTACATGAGTAGAAGTTCTTAAGGATCTTCTGACTGACTTGGAACTTCCTTAGGCGCCTGAGGAAGTAGAGGCGTTGTTGTGCCTTCTTCACAACACTGTCAATGTGTGTGTGGTCCATGTCAAGTCCTCGGATATGTGGGCTCCCAGGTACTTGAAACTGTTCACTCTCTCAACCGGTGCCCCGTCGATGCTGAGGGGGCTGTAGTCCTTGACCCCCGACCTCCTGAAGTCCACAATCATCTCTTTTGTTTAGCTGACGTTCAGGGAGAGGCAGTTCTCCTGACACCACTGTGACAGATTCTCTACCTCTTCCAGGTAGGCCCTCTCGTCGTTGGCAGAGATCAGGCCCACCACTACTGTGTCATCAGCAAATTTGATGATTGTGTTGTGGGATATATTGCATGTTGACTTGCATTTTGTTGACCTTTTGTTGACCTTTCAAATGTATATAATTAATCATTAAAACAGATATGTAACAAATAAGAAATACAAATTCCACAGAAGGCATTAAATAATTATTATTTTCAATCATTTCACAATAATTGCATAATTGTGTTTGAATATCTGAGTAATTAAAGTAATTATACATTTGTCCAAAATAGCTGATTCAGATATGGTTAATCCAGCTGCCCTGTGATCAGATGAATCCATATTATTTATTTTTCCGAGATCAAATGCGTAATTTCTTAACGTACAAATATTGTCATATTTATTTTAATTATGATTAAGTAATTCATTCCAAGGAGGCCTGTAGCGTTAACATGAAGGAATCACTATGAGAACACAGTCTGTCAAGTTAATACAATTTTCAATTAGTCAATCAATCATAAGTGTGCTCCTCAGCACTCTTAAATCTGCTCTCAGCCACGCTCAAATCTGATCTCAGGAAAATTTGGGGAATCGCGCTACCAGCCCTAATACAGTTTGTCTTAAGGCGAGACACTGCAGGTGAATAGTCAAATATACTTTTTTTGTTGATTTTGAGATTTTGTTATATTTTGCTTCCTAAACATGTCTTCTATGAAACTAGTGACAATAAAACGTCAATAACACACATTTAGTTGTTTATTTTACATCATTTTGCCTTATTGCATCCATAAATGTGCATATATTTAATGGGGAAGTGCCTCATTTGCATATATAAACATAAATTTCAGAAAACTTGCAATATATTTTTTCTTAGTTTATATGTACATAACAAATTGGGAAAGTTTCATAGTGATATCTATTCAAATATTTTTTGCCTATTAGGGGGTACTACACTGTACTACACTGTTTGTAGCCTGTGTGTAGTTCTGTTCAGTTCAATAACATCATTATTATTATTATTCAGTTATCAGACATGTGTTTAGGTTGTCTATTACTAATGGTTTGATTAGGTATTGTGTTTGTAAATATCTGTTTAAAAAAAAAGTATGGCATTTTACAATACAGAACTTTGAATGCGTTTTCCCAAAAATTAGTTTTAAGAGTTTTTCCTCATACTCTGAGCCAGAAATCTCCACTTCAGTAGCACTCACATACACCAAAACTTCCAGTTCTATTCATATCTATGTTCTGAAGGTATTTACAGAAGGGTTTGTTGATATCGCATTCATACCCTGATTTATATCACATTTTATTCCTAAAAACATGGCGAAATATGGAACTTTACCATAAAAATTTACTGAATGGAGTATTTTCTGATTTATGGAGTGATAAAAAGAGATATCCAAAATCCCCTCTGTAATAACCTTTGGCTCTAATATGTCAACAAAATGAAACTATCATTTTGAAAATGGCTTTATCCAATGTTCAGATTTCTGTCCTGGAATTATATGCAAATTAGTGCATATTTAAGTAGATTATGCCTCATTTGCATATTTAAACATACAATTTCAGAAAACTTGTAATACAAAATAGTCTTGTCTTAATATAAGTAATCAACTGGGGAAGTTTCATTGTGATATCTATTAGTTAACTTTTTTACCCTATTCACCTGCAGTGTCTCCCCTTAAATGGGCAGAAATCTGCCTAATAGGACATTTTTGGTCGTAAATCCGTTCGGGAATGAGACCCATTGTCAATCAACTGAGATCAATGGGTCTCATTCTCCAACATTTCCCAAAGACTTCTCTTAGGGCAACCATCTTGGAACCGACTGAGACAGAATCAACGACAAGTACAGCCTGATTCCCCAACCCGTGGGGAAGCTGTCTTAGGTGAAACATCAATACAAAGAATCAGGTCCAACACACAGTTAAAGTCACCACCAATTATATATTTATATATATAAAGACGCACTTCTTCAACCATTATCTAAAAAAAAAAAAAAAGAAGATATCTAACCCTGACTAACCTTACTGTCATGCACTTGTCCTAATAAACTAACCTACACCGTAGCACTCAACACTTTGATGAACATTGTTACTCAGCTGATAGACATTACAAGCAACTTACAAGTTCTATACGACAGGTCATCAGGAAGGGTACAACTCTATCAGCTGAGTAACAATATTCATCAAAGTGTTGCGTGTTACAGTGTAGGTTAGTTTATTAGGACAAGTGCATGACAGTAAGGTTAGTTAGGGTTAGATTTTATTTATAATTTTTTTGATAGAGTTGTGCCCTTCCTGATGACTTGTCGTACAGAACTTGTAAGTCGCTTTGGATAAAAGCGTCAGCTAAATGACTAAATGTAAATGTAAATGTAATGTATATATTGACCCGAGTATTCAGACAAGGAGAAAAAGAGGTTTTGATAAAAAAAGGATTGTCACTATTGGGCAAATAAATACTTACCAAGTTTATCTGGGTAGAAAATATGGTGCCACTAAGTATAATATACCTCCCTGTTGGATCTCTATATTAGTTTCTCAGTTGAAAGGGTATTCTATTCACATAATATGCTTACTTCATATATCTACTCTATTCACACATATGCTTACCACTTGTATCTATTGCTATGTCCGCCCACTACAATCACGCGAGCTGTCTAACGCCTGTCCCGTCTCCCTGTCTCCCTGTGAGTTGCTGTCCCGGAGTGTTGACCGGAGTGTCGGACGTCCCGCGATGAAGGCCGGGAGGATGCGACCCTCTCTGCGTGCCCTCCTGTCTCCCTGTCTCCGGCGGTCTCGTAGTGGTGACCGGAGTGCTGGACATCCCGCGATGATGTCGGGGAGGTTGCGACCCTCTCTGCGCCGCCCCCCATCTCCCTGTCTCCGGCTGTCTCGGAGCGATGACCGGAGTGTTGAACGTCCCGTGATTAAGACGGGGAGGACGCGACCCTCTTTGCATCGCCCCTGTGCCTCAAATAGATTCGCTATCAGCTCTATCTTTAATCTCTCAAAATGTTCAGTTGCTATTGCATGCACTCATCTGTGTTTCACTAGTCACTACACACATGAGTGCATGCTTACCAACTGTTAGTCTGCAACACTACTATCACCGACATCTAAGAAGGGAGATCCCCCCTTGAATGGCCCTTCTAAGGTTTCTCTCCTCCACACTGCCTGTGGAGCATTTTTTCCCTATTGTTAGGTTTTAGTGAGTTTTTCCTTACCTTCGCGTGGGGTATGTCTGGGAGTGCTTGCATTCTATTATTTATTTGCATTTATTTAAAATTTGTTGGACCTTATGGTGTTCTTGTTTTGTTCTTGACTTATTGTTATGTTTCTTCTTGACTTGTTTAAGGAAGACGTGTCCGGCCCATGGGGACATTAACGTGTGTTGTCGGGCCTTACAAATAAATTTGATTTGTAATTTGATTTGATTTGTGTATTACTGTAATACAGTGACTCCCCTGGCATGAGAAGTAAAGCATGCAGAATAAACCTGTCCTGGTCACAATTACTCAATTCTGTTCATGTATTTTTGTATCAAGTGTGTTTCCAGCAGGACGATTATACTGGACTTCATTTTTTAAATCCTACTCGGTACCTGTTTAAGTTTTACCAGTTTGTTCAACCGCCTTGTATTCCAGCTGGATATCTGTATCCCTGATCTATTAGGTGTGAGGAGGGGTTTTGCGGAGCCCAATAGCAAACACAGGAGTAGAGAGAATGGAGCGGTTTATGGTGTTTTAATAGTTTTTCCCCAAGCAGACAGTTTACAGGCAAATACAGGAATGTACAGGTACGTGTTGTAATAGGCGAGAGCAGGAGCACTCCTTGTGCAGCACGGGACAACAGGTACAGGGATGTACGATAGACGAGAGCTGGTGCACTCCTAGTGTAGCACGGGACAACAGGTACAGGGATGTACGATAGACGAGAGCCGGTGCACTCCTAGTGCAGCGTGGAGTAACAGGTACGTGTTGTAATAGGCGAGAGCAGGAGCACTCCTTGTGCAGCACGGGACAACAGGTACAGGGGATGTACGATAGACGAGAGCTGGTGCACTCCTAGTGCAGCACGGGACATCCAGGTTGGAGGTGTACTGGAGTGGTGATCCTGGGCACAGAGAGAAACAGATTAGGACAAGGTATATCAACAAGGACAGGGTTGCAAGGCTTTAGGTTCATTGTCGTACCTAGGTAGCTAGTTTAACACTGCGACGAGGGACGACATGATCCGTCAGGTGATATAGGGGCTGCTGATGAGGGAATCCCTCACAGCCGCGCTGATTGATGCTCGTCTGGCAGCGTGGGAATGCTGCAGCAGGAAGCTGCCCATATATGGGCGCGGCAGGATGGGGGCAGAGGAAGGCCTGAGCCCTGACCATGACATTAGGCATATGCTTAGAAGTTCAAGTTATTGGTACAAGATGATCTGAATATCTTATTGTTATTTATTTCATTTGTTGTGAATTAGTATAGCATGACCAAATATACATTAACTCATTCAGCACCAGCTCATCCTGTAGCCAGTGGGCCACGCTAAAAGATAGGCATTTTCACTGTGCGTCACGATGTTTGCAGAGCTATATCTATATTCTATATTCTAGCTATGGAGACAATACTATGGCTCATTTGACAGTCACTATCTCTCGTCCAACATGTAAAATGTTATATGTTCGCGTGTTATCCGGTGGTGAATATTGTATAGTTTCAGAGTTAACTAATTCGGGCTAATTCCTGGAAGCTGCGTTATGGAGCGCTATGTAAATTTAGCTAAAGTCGTTCGTGTTCCTCGCCTGGACATGTTACTATTTCAAAATCAAAGGTATATAATAGGTATTATGTTTCATCATGAATGCATCAAAGAGGGGGAGGGGTCGTTTTTTGATGCTCTGATCGTCATCAACGGCATACGTTTTGAATACTACATACGTTGATCTTTGCGATCGATGTGAAATCATTGTTGGATCAAAGTAGGATTGATGACATATAGTCCTTACCTTTACTATGAGGTATCCCAAAATGAATATTCCAATTGTCTGATCGCGATTTCCAGTATTGATTTCCATGGGGTCCCTGACATGAAATGGCACAAAATATGCATCAAGTGTGCTGAGCGCGTTCCAAGGTGCTCGGATGAACCGTTTCACTTGCCCAGGTCCAAATTCTCCACACGGATAATATAAAATGTAACACACAGTGTGAAATAAGGTTTCAAAGGGTAGGCGATACTGCCACCTAGCAGGATTCGGCCGGCATTGCACTCTTGAGATCTCAGAATGAGTTCCAATGGTAACACTGAGGTCCGTGAGAGTGTATAGGTTATTAAAATTTTAATAAAATTAAAAACGATCTAAAAACTTTATATTACGTTTTTGGCGCTCAACTGTTGGCGAGCAAACACGTAATATTACGTGATTGGCGCTGAAAGTGTTAAAGTAAAAACAAACCCCTCCAAAAAATACGAATTCCCCAAAGCACATGTATTCTGCCAACAAGACTTTGGCTATAGAACAGGCAATCCTGCTTCTGAGGGGCAATGTCAATTGAACACTGACTCATTGCATTATAGGCCCTCTAATGTAAATAAATAGACCTCAGGCCTACTATTTTATTTTACTTATACTCTACAAAGTAACACATGTCTCTAGGATCCCTACCTTACATCTTATCTGAAACTTCACTTCCTTGCATTAAAGCCCAACCTCCAGGTTAAACCCTACTGATCAATTATGGGTAGTTTACATCATTGGTATATAATTTCATTATTTATTTTTTTCCATTTGACACCGGAAATGCCACTCTGAAAGAGTTAAAAAGGTCCACGCACGAATAACATGCACGCGCGAATCAAAAAAGCTTATCAAACGCCGACGTCACTACAGGTGCATATTAATGAGCCGAATCTAAAAGCTTATCAGACGCTAGCACGGCCGTGACGTCACTTCAGGAAATGCCTTGCCCGTCCGGGTCATAGTACTAGATCAATGGTGGCCCACTCGGTGCATCACAGTTAGCCTAAAGCTCCGCCGTCCCTGCTACAGTCGGGACCACTACACTGACGTTAGCCTATGGTTCTCTCCTCTTTGTGTGCCCCCGTCCTCGCGGGTGTCCTGCGGAGGAGCTTGTGGACGCGACAACAGCGGCGGCCGTAGGGTGTTTGAGCCTGTAGGGTTAGTTAGCTCATAGCTATCATGTACCACTAGCCTTTACGGGCTCGAGCACCCTACAGGCTGCCACCATTGTCGCCGTTCTCGCGTCCATGGGCCCCCCGGCAGGGTACCCGTGGGGACGGGGTGTACAGAGAGGAGAGAACCATTTTGGGTCGGCCGTTCATGCCGGCCAGCGAGCCGGATGTCGGGATATGTTGTTAGCACAATAGCTACCAAGCTAAGCTATGTTAGCTACTAACGTTATAAACACAATATGTGTACAACGACACAATGATTTACATTATTACAAATATGGTAACGTGGTTGTGGCTTTTACAAATAGTGGTTAGCTTTAGAGATGAATGGCTATAATCACGGAGCAATAGTGTTAGGTGAAACAGATACATTTTCATTCGGCTCGTAGTAGCAAGCATATATCTATGGTAGCAAGGCTCTCTGCCTGCAGTGCCTGCCACTAGCTGTGTGTGACTCTCAGCGCCCCCTGGTGAGCCCCCTGGTGCCCTGCACCTGTTGTGACGAGATCATTTCGATTACACACGCACGTTATGAACCATTGATTAAAATATCCACATGCGTGGTGATTGTGTTGGGCAGACAAAATGTTTGATAAAAACGCTAAAACTGGGTCAATTTCAATACTTTTTTTTCCCTTCTTCATGAAAGTCACCGTTGGCCTAGTCCACATTGTTTATTGAACAAAAATACAACGTGAAGGTTGGCCTTTAAAGCATTCCCTTCTTACCCAACAGGTCTGTTTTTCAGATCTCCATCATCAGTGATCGCTCGCTCCTTATTCATAATAGAAAAGAAAACAAGTGAACATCTCATGTCTCACGTTGCTCAAACCTGAAGGGGAGAAAATAAAAGGCATCCTTGTTAACGTACTGTACATCATGTTGTTCAGTTGTATTGATCATGTGACCTTGCCACAAGAGTCTCAAAGAAAGAATGTCTTGGGTTTCTGAGTTCAAAACTGTAGTTGTTACTTTCTTTGTCTATGTATGCATGTTTGGTTGCAAGAAAATAAATATATATATATTATAGATAAATATACAGTATATATCGTAGTACTTTTTTCCGATTCTTCAAAGATAGTGTTATGTTCCACTGTGTCCGACTGAGATGAGTCAGGCAGGTTGAAGTCGCCCATTAGAAGGAGGGGGGTACGGGGGGGGGGGGGGGTACTGCTACTAGAGTCGCTCCTTCGGCTAGCAGGGCCCCAACTACTAGCACGGCCTCGGGTGCCAGGCCAGCTACTGCTCCTGGCACGGAGCAGCAGAGAGTTTCCCCTGGAGCCCAGGCGTACCCATGGGAGGGAAGTCGCCTGGCCCACCGTGGAACCCCCAGGGGGAGACAGGGTTCCCGATGCCACAGGCCCTCTCCACTGCCCTGTTCATGTCTCCTGCTCCCGAGGAGACCCCTGGTCCCACTCCTACTCCTGGTCTCGCTCCTGCTCCCGAGGAGACCCCTGGTCGCACTCCTACTCCTGGTCCCGCTCCTGCTCCCGAGGAGACCCCTGGTCCCACTCCTACTCCTGGTCCCACTCCTGCTCCAGAGGAGACCCCAGCCCTTGGTCCTACCCCTGGTCCTGCTCCCGAGGAGACCCTGACTCCTGGTCCTGCTCCTGCTTCCATCCCCGAGGAGGCCCCTGCTTCTGGTCCTGCTCCTGCGGAGACCCCAGCCCTTGGTCCTACCCCTGGTCCTGCTCCCGAGGAGACCCCTGCCCCAGGCCCGGCTCCCGCACCAGAGAAGACCCCAACTACTGGTCCTCTTCCCCCTCGTTCCCCTCGTCTGCCCTCCGTCTCCGGTCCCAGTCCCTCTGGTCCCTTTCCCCAGTTCCCCTTCTCCTGTGCCCCTCCTGGGTTAATTTCTCCACCCCCCTGCTCCAGACCCCCTCTCCCGAGTCCCCTTCGCCCTGGCTCCCTTCCCCGGTTTTTCCCTGGTCCCCCGCTCCCCGGGGGGTTGCTTCAGTTCCCGCCCACCCACCATAGCTGTCAACATTGGCAGGAGACAAAACGTGTACATTTTAGCCCCGCCCCTTCCCCCGACCCCACCCCCTCGGCCCCGCCCCCTCCCACACGGCCCCGCCCCCTCCCAATGGAGCTGCCTCGTCGCTGCCATCTGCTGGTCAAAACCTGTATGTACCCAGCCATTCGTTGTAGGGTAAACTTTTCCTACTTTAAGTGTAAATGCTATGTAAATGATGGTTTTGTTGAACATTTGTATTTCACAGGAGAGAAACTGTATTCAAAGAAAGCTATTAAAATAGTCTTTGAATCTAAATATACTTTCTTTGTGTTGATTTTACATTAATTCCATGATTTTACTCAAGTAAAAAGTTACAAGCTTCGGTTTTATGTAGAAAAATGCTGTTTTTAATCTAGATTAATCTAGATTGATTACAGAAAATTGTGAGATTGATTAGTTAATTTTTTTCTATTGGCGGCGCTGGTGTATATATTATATATATATATATATATATATATATATATATATATATATATATATATATATATATATATATATATATATATATATATATATATATATATATATATATATATATATGTGTATGTGTATATATGTAATGTGTGTATATATGTCAGAGAATCAGCCCCTTGCGTCCTTAGTGTATAGCATATGACATGGTGTATGTTTGTTCATTGATGTGCCAGTGTCTGGCAACATACTGTTTGTGTTCTTTTTATTAATTTTTTCTTTGTGTTTGTGATTTGTCTTGATGTGTGTTTGTGAAACTATAAAAGCTGAAAAAAAAATATTATAAAGTGTAAATGCTATAAAAATACAGTAAATTACATTTTATCAAAATATTAACCATTAAATAAAGGTTGTAATCTGTAAATGTATTTGATTTGACTGTAAATGTTATGAATTGAAAATGGGGGAAGTCCTTCTCTGGTCTGTATCCCCATAACAATTGTGTATTGCGCAATACTGTATTGTACCCATTCTGCAATCTGTTAAATTTAGCAATCAATCAATGTATTACCATAGTGCCTTTATACCTTCATCACTGTAGGCTACATATTAATACTACAACTCGTTAAAGCTATAAAAAATACCTATGGTCATTAATTTAGCAGTGGGAATATCATTTTTGGAACAGTGTGTGTGTCTACAGAGAAATGTGAGATAGAAAAAAAGCCAATGCGATTTTGTGTTTTTCCTCAATATCTCTGCAATGCCTGCGAGTTACCAGTAACTGTATTTGTCATACCATGACAATTCACGACAACTTTTAAAACTGATCAATTTATATTTATAAATCGCATTCAGGAAATTGGGCGTCAGAGTGAAGGCATGCTCTCCGTGGAGGAATGAGGAGGGGACGCGTGAACCTTAGGGGATGACAGCGACAGGGGAGGCGCAGAGCAAACGGCTGTTCACCAAGACATTTACACATTCCTGCATCACATACAGTAACTTTGTATTGTTTTATCTACAGAAGATTTGCAACCCCTTTGTTCCAGAGACAAAAGCCACAGAGTGGGCAATCAAGAGACACTGGCTAAGTTGATTTGACACCCTCGGTGCATCAGTCTCTCCCCTGAGCTCTGAGCAAATCCGCTCGCTCTTCTTATTCTTCTTCGGGTCGCAACCGTCTCCCGGTCTGACTTCCTGTGATAACGTTCTAATCTACACTGCTGCCACCTGTCGTCACGGAGGGGAATTGCAGCCATTTTGTAAAAATTAATTACACACACACTCATGCTGCACACGCTCACACTTATGGCCACTTTACAAAAGGAAAGGTCACTTTAAGAATAGTATAGTATAACTTGAGATTGTATAATATAGCATGTATAACAGTGTACATAAAGACCCAGTGCCTCATCCGTAGCTAACAGTGTATTGCACTACCACAGGACCTAGCATGTCCTACCATGCTCTGTAAATAACTCATATACATATACCGATATGCCCTACTTTGTTTACTTGATGTTGGATTTGTAGAGTCTGATCTTTGTCTGCTGACTGATTACCTTGGAGATGTTCTTTAGTTGGATGTATGAGGCCCTTGCCTTGCTGATTCTTGCTCTGACATCTGCCTCCGTTCCAACCTTCTTATTTATGATGTTACCTCCAGGTTTACTGGGTCTTCGTTGTTTGTGTTGATCTTGAGTATTTTGGTCTTTCCTTGGTGGATGTTGAGGCATAGTTGTGTTGAGGTGTCTGCCAGTATGTTAGTCTTCTCCTGCATCTGTTGTCGACTGTGGGATAGTAGGGCAAGGTCGTCTGCGAAGTCTAGGTCGTCCAGTTGTGTTGTGGGTGTCCACTGGATCCTGTTTCTCCTCTGTACTGTTGTCAGGGCCGCCTGGGAGAAATGTGAGGCCCTGTGTGAGATTTAAACGCGAGCCCCCCTTAAGGTTAAAAAAAAAAAATAATAATCATACAGTCAACATATTCTTAAATAATAGCGCTGCCCGAGGCTGGGCATGATACAGTCAACATATAGCAAGAGAGAGAGAGAGAGAGAGAGAGAGAGAGAGAGAGAGAGAGAGAGAGAGAGAGAGAGAGAGAGAGAGAGAGAGAGAGAGAGAGAGAGAGAGAGAGAGAGAGAGAGCGAGAGAGAGAGCGAGAGAGAGCGACCGTTCTACAGTCAATATACAGTGTTATCACTTTGTAACACTGTACAAATTTCTCCACAACACACATGTACAAGTGGCAGTAATGCAGAAAATCCAGCAAGGGAAGAAGCAGTGTAGAAAACAGGTGGAGTTTTTGCCTAGCAATGGGAATGCTTTGGCTGTACTGTGTAGATAGAAGTACACACTCTAGTGTTGATGTCTTTGTTTACAAGGCTTCAGGTATGGTTGCTCTGCTACAAACACAGTAGAGCAGCTGTGTGCACATCCAACCTGTTTTAGGCCAGGTGCAGTATAAAACTAAATGTGACTGAAGGAAAAATTGCAATGAACTGACCGACACAATTGACAACTATAAGCAATGCAATGCTCAGAGAGAGAGAGAGAGAGAGAGAGAGAGAGAGAGAGAGAGAGAGAGAGAGAGAGAGAGAGAGAGAGAGAGAGAGAGAGAGAGAGAGAGAGAGAGAGTCTGTGATGATCCAGACAGAGAGAGTATGTGGTCCAGAAAGAGGGAGATGAGTCTGTGGTCCAGACAGAGAGAGAGAGAGAGAGAGAGAGAGAGAGAGAGAGAGAGAGATAGAGAGATAAGCAAGACAGCTAAGATGAGCCCCTAAAGGATATTCAACTTTTAATGGAAGAACAAAACAGAAGGAAAAGATAACTTCACAAAGGCAACATGAATATACATAGATCCAATAGGACAAAGATCAACACTTAAATCCAAAGAGAAGAGGGTCTATACCAGAGAAAACAAAGTAGCAAGGAGCCAATGGCCGACATCAGCTAAATAGGCTAACTGCAAATAGAGTAGCCAAGTACTGACACCAGGTACACACCGTTAGCTACGACAGCTAGCCGGCCCGTTTGGCTCAATATAACGTTAGCTACGTTAGCTAGGCGGCCCGCTTTGGCTCAATATAACATTAGCTACGACAGCTAGCCGGCCCGTTTGGCTCAATATAACGTTAGCTACGTTAGCTAGCCGGCCCGCTTGGCTCAACATAACGTCTACGACAGCTAGCCGGCCCGCTAGCTCAACATAACGTTGGCTACGATAGTTAGCCGGCCCGCTAGCTCAACATAACATTAGCTACGATAGCTAGCCGGCCCGCTAGCTCAACATAAGGTTAGCTACGATAGCTAGCCGGCCCGCTGGTCCAACAGAACGTCAGCTACGATAGCTAGCCGGCCCGCTGGCTCCACATAACGTTAGCCAACATAACGTTAGCCTTAGCCACGATAGCTAGCCGGCCCGAGAGAGAGAGAGAGAGAGAGAGAGAGAGAGAGAGAGAGATATCCACGGCGGGAATAGAATAGAGTGCATTAAAAACTCACCAAACGTCCAAGAGAATGGAGACAACCGCGTGGAGTTGACGAAGTTCATCTGCCGAACGACCGTCCTCTTCATCTTGGCATAACAATGCTGCACGTGCTCTCTCTAGGTTAGCTAACGCTAGTTAGCCTTTAGCTAAGCTACTAGCCGACATGGCTATCCCGACTGAACCACACGTTAGCACTCGATATTATAACGTAGCTAAAGCTAACTAGCTGTCCCTGCCTTTAGCTAAGCCGACATGGCTAGCCTGACTGAACTTTCTAACATGCAACAACTTTCATCTTCAGTCCATCTGCCGAACGACCGTCCTCTTCATCTTGGCTGGCATAACCTCTAATGCTGCACGCGCGAAATAGTCAGACGCAGCTGACGCACGCCGGCCGACTGTACACATGTAACCCCTCCCTTCGTTGAAACCAATAGTATGTCTGCTGCAGAGCCCCAGAGCTCCAATAGTGTATCTGTCAAGTCAAGTCAAGTCAAGAGTTTTATTTGTCACGGCATACAAGTATACAATGAAATGCGGGTGGTCTTGCCCGCAATGATGTGCAATACAGTGGTACAACATATAATAGAATCCAATAAAAACAACATTGTGCAATAACAGGTAACAGGTAACATGGTGTGACATCTCGGTATCTGTACATAGTTATTTACAGAGCATATAGGACATGCTAGGTAGCTTTGGTAGTGCAATACACTGTTACTGTTGCTATACTAATTTAAAGTGGCCTTTCCTTTTGGCAATAAGTGTGGGTGAGTGCGGCATGAGTGTGTGCCCGCTCATTAGTTAAAGTGTTAAAGTGGCTGCTATTGCACAGCGTGCGTGTCGTGTGTGTGCTCATGTGTGCTTGTGTGTGGATAGTTCAGTGTTCTGTGGCACTCAATGTTCATTGTTCAAGGCTCTGATGGCCTGGGGGAAGAAGCTGAGCCTAAGCCTCTCTGTCCTAGTAGCTGGGGTTCGCAGGCATCTGCCTGACCTCAGCAGCTGGAACAGGCTGTTATTGGGGTGGTGGGGGTCTTTCATTATTCTGCAGGCTCTGGATTTGCACCTCTTGTTGTATAGAACCTGCAGGAGAGGTAGTGCAATACCCGTGGTACGCTCGGCTGAGCGCACCACTCTCTGTAGGGCCTTCTTGTCCTGTGCCGTGCTGTTTCCATACCAGGCAGTGATGTTTCCGGTCAAGATGCTCTCTACAGCTCCTGAGTAGAAGGACTGGAGTATCTTCCCCGCTACTCTGAACTTCCTTAACTGTCTCAGGTGGTAGAGGCGCTGCTTTGCCTTCTTTACTACTGTGTCTATGTGTGTTGACCATGTCAGATCCTCTGAGATGTGGACCCCCAGGTACTTAAAGCTGCTCACCCTGTCCACGGTAGCCCCGTTTATCCTCAGTGGTGTGTGTGTCTCCTGCTGTCCTCTCCTATAATCCACGATCAGCTCCTTGGTTTTACCAATGTTCAGGAGCAGGCTGTTGTCCTGACACCAGCGTTCCAGTACCTCAACCTCCTCCCGGTAGGCCTTCTCGTCCTTGTCCGAGATCCTGCCCCACCACCACGTGTCGTCTGCAAACTTCACTATGGAGTTGGAGCTGAACTTGGCCACACAATCGTGTGTGTAGAGTGAGTACAGCAGGGGGCTCAGAACACAGCCCTGGGGGGACCCGATGCTCAGGGTGGTGGTGTTGGAGGTCTGACCCCCCACCCTGACCGCCTGGGGTCTTTCGCTCAGAAAGTCCAGTACCCAGGCGCTCAGGGCGGAGCTCAGACCCAGCTTGATCAGCTTGTCCACCAGTCTGGTGGGGACTATGGTGTTGAACGCTGAGCTGTAGTCAATGAACAACAGTCTCACATAGCCCCCCTTCTGACGGTCAAGGTGAGAGAAGGTGCTGTGCAGTACCTGGGAGACCGTGTCGTCAGTGGACCTGTTTGTCCTGTATGCAAATTGCATAGGGTCCATATCACTGGGGAGGGAGGCACAAATGTGGTCCTTGACCAGCCTCTCGAAACATTTCATGACCACAGAGGTGAGTGCCACCGGTCTGTAGTCATTTGGACATGTTGGGGAGGGTTTCTTCGGTACAGGGATGATGGTAGACATCTTGAAGCAGGCAGGGACCACTGACTCCGCCAGGGATTGATTAAATATGGCAGTGAACACTGGGGCTAGCTGGTTGGCACAGGACTTAAGTATGCGTCCTGTTATACCATCTGGGCCAGCAGCCTTCCTGGTGTTCACCTGCATAAATGCTCTTCTCACACTGTGTTCCGACAACGAGAGAGCGTCCCCGCCCCCCCGCGGTTGGCCCCCCCCCCTCCACAACAGCCGGCGCGCCAGTGACGTCACTAGCCGGAGAGCTAGCAGCGCCACTGTCTACACCAAACCGAGCGTAGAAAGAGTTGAGCTTGTCCGCGAGGGAGGCGGCGTCGCTCCCCATTGAGGGGGCGCTGACTTTGTAGTCAGTTATTGTCTTCAGTCCCCGCCATAAGCCTCTTGTGTCGTTTTGTGCCATTTGTGTCTCCAGTTTGTCAGCATATGTCCTCTTAGCAAGTTTAACAGCCTTGCGTAGAGTATAGACTGAAGCCTTATACTCCTCCATGTTTCCTGACTCTCTGCCCAGGTTGTAAGCGGTGGTGCGAGAGTTCAGAGCTGCTCTGATAGTACTGTCCACCCACGGTTTCTGGTTTGGGAAAACCCGCACCTTTTTCGTGGGGACAATACCATCAGCTATTGTTGTTATATAGCTCACCACTGTGTCTGCGAGCTCGCTGACGTCACTGGCGCTGCCTTGGAACATATCCCAATCCGTGTCTGCTAACACGTCCTGGAGCGTGGCCTCTGATTCGTCAGTCCACTTCTTTGTCTCACGTGACACGACGGCGTCACGTGATCTTTGTTTGTAGGCGGGGAATAGCAAGATGGAGTCGTGATCGCTCGAGCTTGAAGACCCCGTTAATGGCGGAGCTGCCACCGCCTTGTAGCCGGCTCTGAACGGGGAATAACAGTGATCGAGTGTGTTCCTCCATCTCGTGGAGCAGGCGATGTGCTGAAAAAAGGACGGCATCACTTTCTTCAGGTTCGCCTGGTTGAAATCGCCAGCCACTATCATCGCCGCGTCCGGTTGTTTTATCTGGTGTCTGTTCAGGTGATCATGTAGTTCCCCCAGCGCTTTGCCAGTATTCGCCTGTGGGGGTATGTATACAGCGGTCATGATGACCGCGGTAAACTCCCGGGGGAGGTGGAACGGGCGGCACAGGATTGACAGATGTTCCATGTCTGGGGAGCATGAGCTCGAGAGAACATGCACTTCTTTGGGGTTAACCCAGACATTGTTCGTGAAGAGGCAGACCCCACCTCCGACGCTCTTTCCAGAGGCTGCCGTTCGGTCCGCACAAATATCAAGATGTATCCATCAGTGGACCAATTGCATGCTTTCACAGAGGACAAGAAGCGTTCAGTCGACTCCTTCAGACATTAAGCACCCCCCACAGCCCAAATGGAATGATTAAAAAAATTATAATAATAATTATAACTTATTTTTTTATAAAAAAAACTATTATTTCCATAGTCGACTATCAAAGTCGACTATACAAATCCTCAGTCGTGGACAGCCTAGTGACTAGTAGTAGACTGTGTGAGTTGTATAGTGACTAGTAGTATGTCACTATGTACTGTGTGAGTTGTATAGTGACTAGTAGTATGTCACTATGTACTGTGTGAGTTGTATAGTGACTAGTATCTATCATCGCCGCGTCCGGTTGTTTTATCTGGTGTCTGTTCAGGTGATCATGTAGTTCCCCCAGCGCTTTGCCAGTATTCGCCCGTGGGGGTATGTATACGGCGGTCATGATGACCGCGGTAAACTCCCGGGGGAGGTGGAACGGGCGGCACAGGATTGACAGATGTTCCATGTCTGGGGAGCATGAGCTCGAGAGAACATGCACTTCTTTGGGGTTAACCCAGACATTGTTCGTGAAGAGGCAGACCCCACCTCCGACGCACTTTCCAGAGGCTGCCGTTCGGTCCGCACAAATATCAAGATGTATCCATCAGTGGACCAATTGCATGCTTTCACAGAGGACAAGAAGCGTTCAGTCGACTCCTTCAGACATTAAGCACCCCCCACAGCCCAAATGGAATGATTAAAAAAATTATAATAATAATTATAACTTATTTTTTTATAAAAAAAACTATTATTTCCATAGTCGACTATCAAAGTCGACTATACAAATCCTCAGTCGTGGACAGCCTAGTGACTAGTAGTAGACTGTGTGAGTTGTATAGTGACTAGTAGTATGTCACTATGTACTGTGTGAGTTGTATAGTGACTAGTAGTATGTCACTATGTACTGAGTGAGTTGTATAGTGACTAGTATGTCACTATGTACCGTGTGAGTTGTAATAACTAGTAGTAGACCAAGTGTGTGACTATGTTGTAATAATTTATCCATAATATAAAATTAGGCAGAGGCTACTATTTGCTGAGGCAAAAAGGTTGACACACCCAGGAAGGAAGGAAGCGATATAGAGCAGGTGAGGAGAGAGGGAGATTTAACGTCAATCCTTTATGTCTACAGCAACGTTGATGGGGGTGGGGGGGGGAAGCCATACTGTACGCTTTGTGTGTGTGTGTGTGTGTGTGTGTGTGTGTGTGTGTGTGTGTGTGTGTGTGTGTGTGCGTGCGTGCGTGCGTGCGTGCGTGCGTGCGTGCGTGCGTGCGTGCGTGCGTGAGTGCGTGCGTGTGTGTGTGTGCGTCTGTGCATGCTTCTGTGTGTGTATCTGTATCGGCCGGCTGCTTTTTTACATAGCGCTTTTATCCAAAGCGCTTTACAATTTGTTCCTCACATTTTACCCATTCACTCACACATTCACACACCGACGGCGGAGGCAACCATGCAATGTGCCAACCTGCTCATCGGGAGCAATTAGGGGTTAAGTGTCTTGCTCAAGGACACATCGACACGCTGCCCGGGAGGAGCGGGAATTAAACCGGGAACCTCCGGATTGCCAGACGACTGCTCTACCTCCCGAGCAGGGAGTGAGTGAGAGAGAAAGACAGAGAGAGCACCATAGTTTAACCACCAAACTCAGTATTAATAGAGAAGATGAACATGAAAAAAAAATGACCCTTCGGTTAGGTAGGCTTGTGGGCATATTCGTCACATAACAGAACCCTGTATCATGCAGTAAGGCACGAGATCGATGATAAAAGAACCCTGTATCATGCAGTAAGGCACGAGATCGATGCTAACAGAACCCTGTATCATGCAGTAAGGCACGAGATCGATGCTAACAGAACTCTGTATCATGCAGTAAGGCACGAGATCGATGATAACAGAACCCTGTATCATGCAGTAAGGCACGAGATCGATGCTAACAGAACCCTGTATCATGCAGTAAGGCACGAGATCGATGATAACAGAACCCTGTATCATGCAGTAAGGCACGAGATCGATGATAACAGAACCCTGTATCATGCAGTAAGGCACGAGATCGATGCTAACAGAACCCTGTATCATGCAGTAAGGCACGAGATCGATGCTAACAGAACCCTGTATCATGCAGTAAGGCACGAGATCGATGATAACAGAACCCTGTATCATGCAGTAAGGCACGAGATCGATGCTAACAGAACCCTGTATCATGCAGTAAGGCACGAGATCGATGATAACAGAACCCTGTATCATGCAGTAAGGCACGAGATCGATGCTAACAGAACCCTGTATCATGCAGTAAGGCACGAGATCGATGATAACAGAACCCTGTATCATGCAGTAAGGCACGAGATCGATGATAACAGAACCCTGTATCATCCAGTAAGGCACGAGATCGATGATAACAGAACCCTGTATCATGCAGTAAGGCACGAGATCGATGATAACGGAACCCTGTATCATGCAGTAAGGCACGAAATCGATGATAACAGAACCCTGTATCATGCAGTAAGGCACGAGATCGATGATAACGGAACCCTGTATCATGCAGTAAGGCACGAAATCGATGATAACAGAACCCTGTATGCAGTAAGGCACGAGATTGATGATAACAGAACCCTGTATCATGCAGTAAGGCACGAGATCGATGATAACAGAACCCTGTATCATGCAGTAAGGCACGAGATCGATGATAACAGAACCCTGTATCATGCAGTAAGGCACAAGATTGATGATCTTGTCTTTCTCTAACTTCTCTGCTGTGTAATAACGACAATCCAAACTATTTCAGCTTTGCAACCATAAGCGGTTTCAGATTAGAGGTGATTGATCAGGAAAATGTTTATGAACATGTTACATATGTGAGCCCTTTGAACATGTTGCTTTCGTAATGTTTGGCTCATAAATTGTTACGATGCAATATAAAACTTCAGAGGCGCTGCAAATGTAACGGTGGTCAATAGGTACTAACAGTTACTTAACGTGCTACACCTGTCCTCCGACAGCCTCAAACCACCAACCCTCTGGCTCACCAGCACCATGTGTCAAATACCACGGCGGTCTAATTTGAACAGATTAAACTAGGGAGGGTATTTAATTTAGGAGTGTGTTTACACATAGGAATGTGTTTACACCTAGGAGACCACTGCCATGTTCAACCTCTAAACTAGAAGAAGTGAGATGAGAAGTGTGTTTACACCTAGGAGACCACTGCAAGGTTTCAACCTCTAAACTAGAAGAAGTGAGATGAGAAGTGTGTTACACCTAGGAGACCACTGCCATGTTCAACCTCTAAACTAGAAGAAGTGAGATGAGAAGTGTGTTTACACCTAGGAGACCACTGCCATGTTCAATCTCTAAACTAGAAGAAGTGAGATGAGAAGTGTGTTACACCTAGGAGACCACTGCCATGTTCAACCTCTAAACTAGAAGAAGTGAGATGAGAAGTGTCTTTACACCTAAGAGACCACTGCCATGTTCAACCTCTAAACTAGAAGAAGTGAGATGAGAAGTGTGTTTACACCTAGGAGACCACTGCCATGTTCAACCTCTAAACTAGAAGAAGTGAGATGATAAGTGTGTTTACACCTAGGAGACCACTGCCATGTTCAACCTCTAAACTAGAAGAAGTGAGATGAGAAGTGTGTTTACACCTAGGAGACCACTGCCATGTTCAACCTCTAAACTAGAAGAAGTGAGATGAGAAGTGTGTTACACCTAGGAGACCACTGCCATGTTCAACCTCTAAACTAGAAGAAGTGAGATGAGAAGTGTCTTTACACCTAAGAGACCACTGCCATGTTCAACCTCTAAACTAGAAGAAGTGAGATGAGAAGTTTGTTTACACCTAGGAGACCACTGCCATGTTCAACCTCTAAACTAGAAGAAGTGAGATGATAAGTGTGTTTACACCTAGGAGACCACTGCCATGTTCAACCTCTAAACTAGAAGAAGTGAGATGAGAAGTGTGTTTACACCTAGGAGACCACTGCCATGTTCAACCTCTAAACTAGAAGAAGTGAGATGATAAGTGTGTTTACACCTAGGAGACCACTGCCATGTTCAGCCTCTAAACTAGAAGAAGTGAGATGAGAAGTGTGTTTACACCTAGGAGACCACTGCAAGGTTTCAACCTCTAAACTAGAAGAAGTGAGATGAGAAGTGTGTTTACACCTAGGAGACCACTGCCATGTTCAACCTCTAAACTAGAAGAAGTGAGATGAGAAGTGTGTTTACACCTAGGAGACCACTGCCATGTTCAACCTCTAAACTAGAAGAAGTGAGATGAGAAGTGTGTTTACACCTAGGAGACCACTGCCATGTTCAACCTCTAAACTAGAAGAAGTGAGATGATAAGTGTGTTTACACCTAGGAGACCACTGCCATGTTCAACCTCTAAACTAGAAGAAGTGAGATGAGAAGTGTGTTTACACCTAGGAGACCACTGCCATGTTCAACCTCTAAACTAGAAGAAGTGAGATGATAAGTGTGTTTACACCTAGGAGACCACTGCCATGTTCAGCCTCTAAACTAGAAGAAGTGAGATGAGAAGTGTGTTTACACCTAGGAGACCACTGCAAGGTTTCAACCTCTAAACTAGAAGAAGTGAGATGAGAAGTGTGTTTACACCTAGGAGACCACTGCCATGTTCAACCTCTAAACTAGAAGAAGTGAGATGAGAAGTGTGTTTACACCTAGGAGACCACTGCCATGTTCAACCTCTAAACTAGAAGAAGTGAGATGAGAAGTGTGTTTACACCTAGGAGACCACTGCCATGTTCAACCTCTAAACTAGAAGAAGTGAGATGAGAAGTGTGTTTACACCTAGGAGACCACTGCCATGTTCAACCTCTAAACTAGAAGAAGTTCAAGTTCAAGTTTCAAGTTTCTTTAATAGTTGTCATACAGAAGTACAGAATACTTTTGTACAAAATGCTTCTTACTGTTGCGCTCCAGAGACTGTGCAAGACAAGATAAGTATGAAATAAAAACATAGTAAAATTAGAAGTAAAAAAAAGAGGTCACAGTGTTCAGTTTAGCCATATGTACAATGTTCGATGCAGAATAGACGTAGTTACCATACAATATACAATACTGTGCAGTGTACTAATATACAATACTATATAGTGCAAGGCATAAATGGAGAAATGGGGCGAGGTGCAATTTAGGTACAATTCACAGTAGGTGTACGAGTTGTAGTGCAAATCCTTTATCAATAAATATAAAGTGTAAGTGTGTTTGTGTGATCTAAAGTGTGGAGAGTGGGTGCTGCAGTGTGTTGTTTGTTTGAGTGAGTGTGTGCGTGTGGGTGTGTGTGCTGTGTGCATTTGATGGTTGTTGCATAGTGATTATTGTTCGTTTAGCGATTATTGTTCGTTTAGCAGCCTGATGGCCTGGGGATAGAAGCTTCTTCTGAGTCTTTCTGTGCTCGCCTTAAGACTCCGGTATCGCTTGCCTGACCGCAGCAGTTCAAAGAGGCAGTTGTTCGGGTGGCTCGAGTCCTTAATAATTCTCTTAGCCTTCCCCTTGCACCGCTTGTTGTAAATGTTCTGGAGGGTGGGAAGCCCCCCTCCAATTGTGCGTTCGGCTGAACGTGTCACTCTTTGTAGTCTGCTACGGTCTTGTGCAGTGCTATTCCCAAACCAGGAGGTGATGTTGCCGGTCAGGATGCTCTCTATTGTACATGAGTAGAAGTTCCTAAGGATCTTCTGACTGACTTGGAACTTCCTTAGGCGCCTGAGGAAGTAGAGGCGTTGTCGTGCCTTCTTCACAACACTGTCAATGTGTGTGGTCCATGTCAAGTCCTCGGATATGTGGGCTCCGAGGTACTTGAAACTGTTCACTCTCTCAACCGGTGCCCCGTCGATGCTGAGGGGGCTGTAGTCCTTGACCCCCGACCTCCTGAAGTCCACAATCATCTCTTTTGTTTTGCTGACGTTCAGGGAGAGGCAGTTCTCCTGACACCACTGTGACAGGTTCTCTACCTCTTCCAGGTAGGCCCTTTCGTCGTTGGCAGAGATCAGGCCCACCACTACTGTGTCATCAGCAAATTTGATGATGGTGTTGTTGTTCCGCTGTGCTACGCAGTCATGTGTGTACAGGGAGTAGAGGAGGGGGCTCAGAACACAGCCCTGGGGGGCCCCTATGTTGAGCGTGATGGATGAGGAGGTGCAGTTGCCGGCTCTTACCACCTGGGGTCTGCCCGTCAGGAAGTCCAAGACCCACTGGCACAGGTCATAGTTCAAGCCCAGGTCCCTGAGCTTGGCTATGAGTTTGGAGGGGACTATGGTATTGAATGCTGAGCTGTAGTCGATGAACAGCATTCTCACATAGTTCCCCTGCCTCTTGTCCAGATGTGATGCTGCTGTGTGCAGCACATGGGCTATGGCGTCCTCCGTGGACCTGTTGGGGCAATATGCAAATTGCAGAGGGTCCAGGTTGATGGGGAGGGAGGAACAGATGTAGCCCTTCACTAGCTTCTCAAAGCACTTCATGGCTATGGAGGTGAGGGCTACAGGGCGGTAGTCGTTGAGGCAAGCGGGCGTAGATTTTTTGGGTACAGGGATGATGGTGGACTTCTTCAGACAGGTGGGGATGACAGCCTGTTCCAAGGACAGGTTGAAGATGTCAGTGAATACCGGGGCCAGTTGGTCGGCACAGACTTTTAGGACGCGGCCGGGGATGCCGTCCGGTCCTGCTGCCTTCCTGATATTCACTTTTTTAAAGATCCGTCTCACCTCATGCTCTGTTACCCTGAACACTGAGTCTCCATCAGCAGACCCCCCCCCCCCCCCCCATTGCCGTGGTTTGTAGGCTGGTGTTGTTATTCACAGCCTCAAACCTCGCATAGAAGGAATTGAGATCATTTGCTAAGGAGATGTCACTGTTCAGTTTGAGGGGGGTTCCTTTGTAGTCTGTCATTGTTCTGAGGCCCTGCCACATGCCTCTAGAGTCAGCCTGTTCAAACTTAAGTTCAACTTTATCCCTGTAACGCCGTTTTGCCTCTATTACTGCTCTCCTGACGTTGTATCTTGCCATCTTGTGTTCTTCCATGTTGCCTGTCACCAGCCCGGTGTTGTATGCTGATGTGCGCACTTTCAGAGCCTCACGGACGGATTTGTCTACCCAGGGCTTTTGATTTGGGTAGATTTTAATTTCTTCTACCTGAGTACAGACATAGTCAATCACCGTTTCGGTGTATTCGTTAATATTGGCTGTGTTATCACGGAATACACTCCAGTCTGTGCTTTCCAGTACAGCTTGGAGTGACTCCTCTGACGTCACGGCCCAACGCTTAACCTCTCGCGAGACCACCGGTGTTCGCTTGAGGCTTTTACCGAATGGACTAAGAGCCTGTGACTTGTACCCATTCTTAAATTGCGAGTATACATGGTCTAATATGTTCTCGCCTCTGGTGGGACAGGTCACATGCTGATAGAAATTCGGCAACACCTTTTTAAGACGCGCGCTGTTGAAATCCCCCAAAACCAAAATGGCAGCGTCAACATTAGCTGCCTGGAGTGAGATGTGAGATGAGAAGTGTGTTTACACCTAGGAGACCACTGCAAGGTTTCAACCTCTAAACTAGAAGAAGTGAGATGAGAAGTGTGTTTACACCTAGGAGACCACTGCCATGTTCAACCTCTAAACTAGAAGAAGTGAGATGAAAAGTGTGTTACACCTAGGAGACCACTGCCATGTTCAACCTCTAAACTAGAAGAAGTGAGATGAGAAGTGTCTTTACACCTAAGAGACCACTGCCATGTTCAACCTCTAAACTAGAAGAAGTGAGATGAGAAGTGTGTTTACACCTAGGAGACCACTGCCATGTTCAACCTCTAAACTAGAAGAAGTGAGATGAGAAGTGTGTTTACACCTAGGAGACCACTGCAAGGTTTCAACCTCTAAACTAGAAGAAGTGAGATGAGAAGTGTTCTATATCCTACGTCATATGGCCAATTGATTTGATACTAAGTTAAACAAATACAGCTGTCTGTCTGAAACACACACACACACACACACTAATACACACACTAATACACACTCTCTCATATGAGATCTCACGGACCAGTTTTAGTGTAACCTGATTAACGACAGACACACACACACACACACACACACTCATGTGACCTCCTAGAGACCAGTGTCTGAACCAGAACAGGACAAACTGGTTTTAGGGCAATTTGATCAACACACCCCATGACCAATAGACCTATCTCAAACCCTGCCCTCTTTTCTTGATCCTCCAATCACAACTGTCGCTTACCTCGGACAAACAAAGGATCAAGAAAGGAGGGCAGGGTTTGAGATAGGTCCATTGATAGATGACTCACACACTTTCAGCCATCAGAAACCCACCCATCCAGTTGGCCAGTAGTGATAGCCAATCACAGAACAGTGTTAGACTCGGTTTGGGGACATATAAACCACTCATATTGAACAGTAAGACACACTCGACAGGGACTGTGTGTGTCAGGGAGACTTTGATAACCTGTGTACTGCTTTGGAGAATTGCCTTGCTGCTGTTTGCCAATAAAACAAACTATCGCTCTCGGACTATTGCTCCATAACCACTTGTTTCCAGCCTTTTCTTCTCCTCCGAACGGATCCAGAACCAAAAGTGTCGTATTAAGTCACAACACTCTCTCTCTCTCTCTCTCTTTCTCTCTTTCTCCGTTGTCAAACATGTACACTAAAGTTCTGTTGGAGTTGTATTGTGTTTGAGTTGTATGGGTACTGGACTTTCTGAGCGAAAGACCCCAGGCGGTCAGGGTGGGGGGTCAGACCTCCAACACCATCACCCTGAGCATCGGGTCCCCCCAGGGCTGTGTTCTGAGCCCCCTGCTGTACTCACTCTACACACACGACTGTGTGGCCAAGTTCAGCTCCAACTCCATAGTGAAGTTCGCAGATGACACGGTGGTGGTGAGGCTGATCTCGGACAACGACGAGAAGGCCTACCGGGAGGAGGTTGAGGTACTGGAACGCTGGTGCCAGGACAACAGCCTGCTCCTGAACATTGGTAAAACCAAGGAGCTGATCGTGGATTATAGGAGAGGACAGCAGGAGACGCACACACCACTGATGATTAACGGGGCTACCGTGGACAGGGTGAGCAGCTTCAAGTACCTGGGGGTCCACATCTCAGAGGACCTGACATGGTCAACACACATAGACACAGTAGTAAAGAAGGCGAAACAGCGTCTCTACCACCTGAGACAGTTAAGGAAGTTCAGAGTATCGGGAAAGATACTCCAGTCCTTCTACTCAGGAGCTGTAGAGAGCATCCTGACCGGAAACATCACTGCCTGGTATGGAAACAGCACGGCACAGGACAAGAAGGCCCTACAGAGAGTGGTGCGCTCAGCCGAGCGTACCACGGGTATTGCACTACCCCCCCTGCAGGTTCTATACAACAAGAGGTGCAAATCCAGAGCCTGCAGGATAATGAAAGACCCTCACCACCCCAATAACAGCCTGTTTCAGCTGCTGAGGTCAGGCAGACGCCTGCGAACCCCAGCTACTAGGACAGAGCGGCTTAGGCTCAGCTTCTTCCCCCAGGCCATCAGAGCCATGAACAATGAACATTGAGTGCTCAGAACATTGAACTGTCCACACACAAGCACACATGAACACACACATGACACGCACACTGTGCACGCTCACACACGAGCAGCCACTTAACACTTTAACATGAGCGGGCACACACTCATGTCGCACACACGCACACTTATGGCCAAAGGAAAGGACACTTTAAATTAGAATAACAGGAACAGTGTATTGCACTACCAAAGCTAACTAGCATGTCCCATATGCTCTGTAAATAACTATGTACAGATACCGAGATGTCACTCCATGTTACCTGTTACTGCACAATGTTGTTTTCTTCTTTTGATTCTATTATATGTACCACTGTATTGCACATCGTTGCGGGCAAGACCACCCGCATTTCATTGTATACCTGTATGCCGTGACAATTAAAACTCTTGACTTGACTTGACTTGACTATCCAGTGGCGGCCGCCACTGGGGGGCGCTAGGGCGCCACCCCCCCTCAGGCCCTGCCCTGGTTATATGAGAGAACAAGAAAAAATATTTTTTAGTTTTTTGTTTTATAGCCCTATAAATAATATAAACTCTAAAAACTAATATTTACTCATTTTAAGTATGTTTGTGTTTCCAATGCACAATATAACGTTAATATATGAAATAAAAAATTCTTGTTTTCCTGAACAGGAAGTGACTCACTTTTTTTTTTTTTTTTTTTTGTATTTCTCGGCCCGGGCTAGACGCGATAGCGCTCTGAGTGCGCGACACTGTGTGATCGCTGTATCCGTAGCAGCCAATCAGTGCGTAACGCGTTGTGCGTTGAAATATGACTATTATGTTGGAATCCAGGCGCGATTTGAAGCGGTCTAGGCAGCAGCGTCAAGAATTTCTGTAGCCGCATTTCGCGGAGACGCTCTCTGATTGGCCGACGTCAGTTCTTTTTTTCCGTAGCAGCATTTCGCGGAGACGATCTCTGATTGGCCGAATCCAATTTCTATGTTCCAATTCTAGCTTGGTGGTAGAGATCATAGTTGTGTTGTTGTGACTGAGATGCGAGCTATTTGTCTTAGAGCGTGACTGCAAGTTCTTTCGACGGTTAAGCTTAGGCACTCTTTCAAAGTTGGTTAAGGTTAGAGTTTGTCTTAGAGCATGGCGATAGAACGCCAGGTAGTTTGCAGTCTGTTCGACGCGGAAATGGACAAAGAAATCAAACTACTTGTTGTGTGGTGCTAACTGCTAACAGCTAACAAGCTATATGGCAGTCTGGACAGTGGACTGGATATACATCATCAACAGCGGATTATACACTTTATCAAGCCCTCCGGCTTGATATACATCAACAGTCTGGGGAGTCGGGACAACAGTGAGTGGACCACGTAAACAGTGAGTTAATTTGGTCTCTCTCTCGCTCTCTCTCTCTCTCTCTCTCTCGCTCTCTCTCTCTCCCCCTCTCTCTCACTCTCTCTCTCTCTCTCTCTCTCTCTCTCTCCCCCTCTCT